>NC_054379.1:92826011-93426011 GCF_017654675.1 Xenopus laevis
GAATGCATTTCTGAGGTGACCTTCCAACAGATGAAACTTGGTCAAAGATGAGACTGTAATGTTATATAAAGCACTGCTGCCTGGAGACCTGGAGAATGTGGAGTGAGGTTGGGGCTGCAATTGTGTCTGTCATGAATCCATAGGGGTTACAGTATGTCAAAGTGCTTAGGGGTCTGTTTAAGACTTGTGTGTTTCACCAGCAGGCTTACCCCCTTATTGACATATCAGTGGATATACTTTACTATTTGACACATACAGTATAAAGCATATAAAATGCAATGGCGCCCTATTTTTGTATTTTCACAGATTTTTGTTCGATGTGTATATTTGATGTATGATGTATAAATGTATTTATAAAGTACCACAAGGATACTAAGTGCTCTATAATCTTACAGTGTACACAGGGAACATTAAAATAAATAAATAAGTATAAATATGGTAAGAGACACAGTAGGAAAAAGGCGTCTCCCCCGTAGAGCTTAAAAGAGGGTGGATAATATACAGGCATAAATTTGTGGGCATTAACCCTTAAGTACCAGAACTGGACTAGACTACATAATGTTCTAGTACCTCCAATGTCAGCATTTTAGTATCTTTTTAAAGAGACTGAGCAAGTGTTTCTTACAAAGGAACTTGGGTCTTCTGCTGCTACTGAATAATTTATTTTGAAATGGGGTTATTGTGTGACTTAATTAGGGATGTGGTGGAAAAACCTAAAGACAATTATGTAACATTTTTTGTGTGTGTGTGTGTGTGCGCGCAAGGCCTTATGCAAAGGTAAAACATTAAGACATGGAAGCATAGACCAGCACTACAGCCTGCTTTGTTTTCAGACACGCCAAGCGCTACCAACAAAAACAGCACTATTAGGATGGGAGAGGGGGGGCACCTACATTTTATTCCCCTGCCGGCTCAGTTTTTTTGCTCGTTCACCACTTTTTTTTGTATAGGGGGGAACACTATTATATAAGATATATTATATGGTAAATAATGTACCCACTTATGTAAAATATAAGGAGAGTTCCGTGACCATATAAAGGCATACAGGGCATAGAACTTCAAGGTGGCTTCTAATATCCGCATATTTTATAACAGGGGTTCATTGCTTAATATAATACACAAGTTTCACGTGACAGAAATAACATAATTAAGCACTGATTAAAACTGAGAACAATAAGCATAATTTGTAAAGATATTATTTACAATATAGTCATGGCTCTAGTGTAATCTAATATTATTATGTTTCATTTAGCTAAATAAGAAAAGTAACTTTCTGAAATACTAGTCTTTACAGTCTTAAATGTGGCCAACTGAGCCTACAAGGTTTCCAAAACTGTTATTGTTCTTCTTTTTGTACAGACCAATAGATGGAGCTGCAGACAGATGTTACTGTGTGTCTGAGCTCAAGGGCCACTTCCTTCCATGTGAGACAGGTACAAACTTGTGGTGTGACGGTGAAATCATTGTTCGCCTGGAAATAAGGAAAAACATGCAGACTGCTAGTCTCATTTTGTGGTAAACACTATGGGGCCCATTTACTTTGTTCGAGTGAAGGAATAGAGGAAAAATAGTTTGAATTTCGAATGTTTTTTTTGGCTACTTCGACCATCGAATGGGCTACTTCGACTACGACCTTCGAATCGACTGTTTCGAACTAAAAATCGTTAGAATATTCGACCATTCGATAGTCGAAGTACTGTCTCTTTAAAATATTCTTCGACCCCTAGTTCGCCACCTAAAACCTACCGAGGCCAATATTAGCCTATGGGGAACAATTTTCTAATCGAAGGAATATCCTTCGATTGATGGATTAAAATCCTTCGAAACGTTCGATTCGAAGGATTTAATCGTTCGATCAAACGATTATTCCTTCTATTATTCCTTGAAATCATCCAAACACTTGTCTGCAAAAGGTCAAAATAAAAAAAGTGACTGCAGATGGACTAGTTATTTTCCATGCTCATCACTGGCTTTTTTGTTCTGTTTTAAAGTAAACACATAAAATGAGGGAAATAGCTATAATATTTATTTAGCCAATAGCCATTTAGCCATATATTCTTCTCTTGTGATTTTCCTTGCATCCCATCATGCATTTGGGATCAACCCTGTCAAATGATCTAGGTGCAATAGTGCAACACATCATTGGGGGTATATCAGTTTAACTTATAATGTGTTTCTAGAATAAAGATCTTCATTCTCAGAACCTGCCTTGATTACTCAACCACATTGTTTTTCACTTTGAGAGTTGTGAGTTAGCAATGTCAATATATGTTAGTTTTAAGGGAACCAAATTCAGGAAAGAACATATCTGAGAAAAAGAAGGTGTTGTGATGTGTGCTCTGCTTAATACTGATTAGAGAAATATCCGATGATTTCAAACTTAATTTTCTTAGCAGAGCAACATTAAAGCGACTTTCTTTTATCATTAGTTTGTTCCTGATTGTAGACAGTTGGCCAAAATGACCAGGTGGTGTCTCTGTTGATACAAAATTGATTATTTTAGTTTAAAATAGTCTGAAATTCATCTGCGTATTGATCTGAGACAGACCGTTAATACCCTTATTATTTCCTGTTGAGCTGTGCATAGTACAGTGCATTGGAGAATCTATTCTGATAAGGTACATTGTATGTTTAGGGTTGTGGCACTACTTTGGGAATTCACCGCAAGACCTTGTGCAATCTCTTGTTGGGAAGTTTCACTTGGAAGTTTTCCACTCCAGAAATTCATTTATCCCAAAATTTAGGTTAATGCCAGGTGGTCAAGTGTTCAAATAGGTACAATGTTGTTGTGCTTCATTCTTTTGAAGTCTCCAAATCACAAGTGTGTGTTCCATTGAATTATGATTTGGTCAGGCTGCATTATGGGACTTTGATCCTACTTGGCAAAAATGTCAAAGTCTGAGCCTTAAAACCAGAACTTTTTATTGTACTTTGACCAGGGGCAGTGATTCTTTATCTGATGAATGGTTTTTCTCCTCTTTCCACTTATACTTTATCAGAAGCACTAGGAAAATCAATAATTTTACTGACCAAAAAATATTTTAATACATTATACATTAAAGGGGGGTTCTTGTACTATACATTTTAAATACGACTACAAATTCTTCTAATGAACATCGATTAGAGAAAGGTGTTGTTAATCAGCTGATTCTGACAATATTTTAGCTGAAAATCATATGAATCCCCTTTATCCTTTATACATATTAAATCATTTAAGACCAAAAGTAAAGCATATTGGCCCTTTCTATGCTTTACCCCTGTTACTCTATATTCCATGTATTGGTGCTGCATGCAGGTAGTATAGTGTGTAAATCATAATGGGCCAGTCTGTCCAATCTCTATAGTATTATGGTAGGAGGCAGTAAATCGTTGTTTGGAGTTATTGTCATGGAAAGTCAACCAAAGTGTTATGGCTGAGGCTGCAATTCAGTAGGGACAACTGGATAAGTTATTAGCACCTTCTGCGCATATAGTACAGGTATGGGACCTGTTATCCAGAATGCTCAGGGTTTTCCTGATAACGGATCTTTCCATAAATCGGATCGTCATACCTTTAAGCTACTTGAAAATCATGTAAACATAAAATAAACCCAATAGGCTGGGTTGCTTCCAATAATATATAATAATTATACCTTAGTTTGGATAAAGTACAAGGTACAGTTTTATTATTACAGAGAAAAAGGAAGTCAATTTTAAAAATTTAGTGTTCCAAGATCAAGATATAAAGAAGAAATATTTTAGAATTAAGTTACACATATTGAAAACATAGTATGTACTGGCTGCTGATACATTTGCCTGTTTGTATTTGCAATAAAATAGAGAATGCCTTTTTAGGTTCTTCCTTACTGTTCTCAGTAGAATCCCATGTTGTTGATTTAGTGAAGAATGCCTGATATTCCGCACAGCAGAAAGAACATTTTTATAATAGATGAAAGCCATTCATAGTGATAGGAAATGTGCTGTAATAAAAAGCATTTTGTCATATGAAAGCCTTCACACACAATCTCTGTTAATGCTGATTGCTGTTCTGTAATTGATTTCTAGACATGCCTCCACTGCTGAAGGAAATCCTGAAGAACTACACATTGTCATGTGGAGAGCTCATAATCAGAGAACAGTGAGACATTCTAATGTACTATTCATATAATATAAAATTCAAGATTCCTGCTAAAATTGAGCTTACTGTGATACAAAATGGTACATGCCTTCAACTGTCTGATGCTCCTCGTGTGTGAAGGCTCCAGCTTTACAGCAGAGTTCAAAATGTCATTGTGTCAAATTTTGATTTATGTGGAACCAACTATGAATGTAGCCCTTTTCTGGGAGCAGAAATACAAAAGGGAGTAAGTAGTAATCTTATAGCATAGCAGCACAAGTAGGATCCTATGACTTGTATGAGTACAGTCTATATGGGTTGGCTGGAAGGGTAGATAGATTTAGATAAAAATCAACATGGAGTGAGTCAGAGATATGCTCTGGAATGCAACCTACTTTAGATTGGAAATTGTTGGTTAGGAATAATGGAAGTTATAATTCAGTAACAGGGACAAGACTCGATGGGCAATGCAAAAGAAATAAATTCAGTTATCACAAGCTGAAAAGTTATTCATGTAATCAATCAGCTGTTGCAAACAGTACCTATCAACTCCTGGAATTTTGTTTTCAACTACATGACAATGAGTTTGGGATTAATTCAGCTATTGCTGAGTTGGCTGGATTTCCATTATGGAGCACACATGTTTTTTCACAAGACAACACACTATTAAAAAGGGTATTTCATCTGTATTTATGTGAAGCACAAAGTCAGAAATGAAGTTGCATTTTGGTATTGATAGGAGTCCACGTAGTACGGGAATTGTAACTATTTTAGAAATGCAGAACCAGTGTAGAATTCGATAGTGTGCAGTTTAATTCTGCTGCTTGATCTGATTAACATAATCCAGTTTGTAAAATTTCTTCAGATATGTTGATTTATGGCTGGTGTGGGAGTAATTGAATCATCACTTCATTGCCATTTCAGAAGGAATGTGGTGTTGTTTGTGACACTGGAGGTTTGTTACTGTACAGTACTGACAGGTGTTGTGCCTGGCTGATATATGGGAAGAGAAGAGTGAACAAGAAGTGTTTATTAATAATAACCATGGCATGCCTTCCCGCTAAACAGAGGGCCTTCTGTGTAATGCATTAATCAATACCACCTCTTGCTAAACTACAATACTCAGCATCTACCAACAGCAGGATCTGATGGTGCTGACATGCATAGTTCAGTGTCAGCTGGAGAGTGGCAAGCTTCTGAACCGAGATTTGATCGTTTATGATGTGAAAGAAATATCAGTCGAACAGTACTAAATATATAGATTTCTGTAGGTTTCCTTCAAAAATTTGCCTGAGGCAACCCAACCAGCCACCTTGCCCCCCCCATGTGCACATGTGTGAATAAGCTGGTGTGCACATGAACAAGTGGGTGTGCCCATAAATTGCTGATAAGATTGGGAAATCTGAATTGCGGGTGGTGTAGGGACAAGGGCTGCATTTGAGGTATGTGCCTAGTACCCCTCAATGTGTGTGCCTCTTCTGCCTACCCTTAGTTCCGGCTCTGCTTACAGTAATTCTGCTCTCTGTAGTAGAAGGGGAACAGATTCTCTGGAAAGCAGATCAAAATTTAAAAAAAAAAAAAGTGTTTGGAAGGTGAAGAAGCCCATAGACTAGATTTGGCTAAAAGATATCAAGCCTGCCACCACGTCAAGGTAGGCTCACTGAGCAGGTCCCTAACTACTCTAACCATCTTATTATTTCCTATTATACTATCTGCTGTGCTAACCTGACTTCTAGTAACATATGGTCCAGGGGAAGGCAAAAAACCCAACGGAAACAACTCAATAGTTTGTTACTGTCAGGGAAAAAATCCTCCCTATTATTCCTGGAACAAAATCCTTCCTATTATTCTGGAACAAACTCTGCTCCATCTATATGTCCTATGTATTCCACTAACATTTTAATTTAAATCTATAAAACAGTTAGTCCTACTTTAAACTCTATCATATTATGTTTATTTGATCATATTATCTTATGGCTTCTTCTAACATCTTTATTATTTTCTTAAGAATTATATGTTATTTTACACCCTACTGCATATTCTTATATTTGACAGTTTATCTATTCTGTTTTGTCCTAATAGGCAATTTTATTATATTCTTTTTATTTTATCATACTATACTTTCTTATTATATAGTCTAGCATTTTCTCCTCTTCTCTTGTATTTTAATTTCTAACATCTAAGCCTTTAGCCTATCCTATCATGTGTTACCATATTTTATATTATGTTTGTTATACCTTATGTGATCTTCCAACATCTTGTTTTATTTTGTGAACTATCCTATTTAATCTTCTAATATCCTATCATATTCAGTATTATAGTATCATTTTCTGCTGTTAGATCTTTTTTTATTTAAATTAATCTATTTCCTGCTAGCTAATAATATATTTGCTACTGTTATACTTGATATATATATATTTATGTATTGATATTTATTTATGATATATTTATATTATTTCTTATTAGTTATACATTTGATATTATTTATATTTCCTGCCTATCTTAGTATTACCTTATTATCCTCTTGTAACTATCCTCTGCATTTACATTTCTACTATTACCCTAAGTCTAGTTTGATTTTATACTATCTGTTTTATAAGAGCCCTTTAGTTATATCATTTAGCCAAAACTTATATAACCAAAGGATCCCAGCTCTTTTAATCAATTTAAAATACTTACCACCATTTAAACATACTTACATCAGCTCCTCTTACACATTTATATGAGGGTTAGAGAGGGTAGCTTAGTAAGTCCATACAGAGATACAACTGATGGTAGGCCAGACCCAATGTTTTCACCTGGAGATGGAAGTATAGGTGATGAAGTAGCTTTGATGGAAATGCAAGATGGACTTGATGGTAGTTCCAGAGATGGATTTGATGGTGGGACTGATGACTTGTGGAGTTGGCTGCTGATCTTTATGTAGCAACGATGCATCAGGTGAAGCTGATGGTAGAGCTGCAAATGGATCTGTGAATTCATACAGCAGACGGGTGTGCTTTTGAACAAATTAAGATGTTTTCCAGTTGGATGGGAACTGAACTTCGAGTTGATGTATCCTTTCCCACAGTTGTAGTAAGTGGGCTTATGCCTGCCAGCTGGGACTCAGATATGTGAAATCCTGAAGACTGTAGCTGTGAGTTGAGGCGGTGTCAATGTTGAGGACCTCTAAGGCACTTGCTGGAATGCTCACATCAGGATTTGGTTGCTTGAAAAAAATATAAATCTGTTACTTTTCTTTTTACATATATGACTTCAGTTGATAAGTGTATATCTATCTATCATCTATATCTATCTATCTATCTATAGTGATGTATCTATCTATAGTATGTATCTATCTATTTGTGTTTATAATTGTATTTGTATGATATTATGTTCATAAAAAAATTGTGTGTTTATCATAAACTGGTAACTTATAATATCATGCACTTATAAACTATATGTGTGTTTTGTAAAATTAAGGTGATGCATTCATATTTGTGTTTCTTACATTAACATTGCTGCACTGGTACAACGGGTGTGTTTACTTCAGATACTCAACTATAGTTTTTAAAAATATGCTGCCTTTTAGCCATAGGGGCAGCCATTCAAAACTGAAAAATGAGAAAAGGCACAGGTCAAACAGCAGACAACAGATAAACTACTGTATGTAGTATACAATCAGATTCTTCAGTAACTATCTGCTGTCTACTGTGTATCATGTGCTTGAATGGCTGCCCCCATAGCTACACAGCAGCTTGTTTATGTAAACTATAGTTGTGTCTTTTTAATAAATACACCAGTTTTATCAACACAGCCCCATATTGCCATTCCATTAATACACTTTAATATTTTTGGAGTTACTGTTCCTTTAAAGTGTTTTAATGTGAAGAACAAGTAAAAGCTGTGGAAACACCATGCAGCATCTTACTTTTATTTCCCTTGAATCTCTAGCACAGCTTAGGCTTGCATATGTGCAGTATTCTAACATTAGAAAAGAATATCTTGGAAGCTGTGCTATATGTACATTGTGTAAGTGTATGAGTTTTTGAACAACTTTCTTGGATTTCAATCTTTTTTTACTCAAAATGTTGTGTTCTAAAATTGAAAATGTTTAAACAAATGGCATGTCTAAAGAATGCATTTAAATATTGCCACTAAAACTCTCTGCTGCCATCACAAACAGGAGACCTATTTATCAAGCCTGTAATGGAAATACAGGAAATAAATCTCAATTATAAGTTGTGTATTGTACTTAACAACTGATTTTATGATATGATTTTATGAATGTTGAAATCAACTGAAAAGATCTATCACGGTATTTATAAATATGTGGGTTTTTCTATCATTTATCATAACCCATTTAAATGAAAAGGGAGACAAATGCATCAGAAAGAAATTCTGGAGTACACAGTTTTTTTACAGAGAATTATCCAAATGCCCATTTTATTTACTCCTTGCTTTGCCAGTCAGTTAAAATTAATATGCAGCTTTGTAAATACTCCTGGAATTTAGATGCATTATGTAGTGATATGTGATATTATAAGGCATTTTGCATAGCTTGGCACCTAACTGTACACTGAGGTTGCAGTCTTTATAGCATAAAATGTACATGAAGGAGTTAACTCCTAGAGCTATTCCTGTTATACAGGCACATTAATACAGAAATATTGCTGGGTTAAGTGAAGACTCTTGGATATTTAGTGTGCTGAACTGTTAGATAAACTAAAGAGTGTAGCTTGTAATCCATGGTTTCACAATATTTCAGTCATATACTTACAGGTTCTGGCTGGAAAGGTGGTTCAACATTTTGTATTTCTACTTTGATCCAGTTGATGGATTTGAAAAAGGGGGTGTCTCCTTATATCCCCTTGAACCCAAGCCGCTTGTATGGCTTCTTCTTTAGGAGCTAAGGGAACAAAAAAGTGACTTACTGCTACTAATAGAAACCAAAACTACAGTCCATATAAATGCCATATATATCCTAATCAGATGCACTGGCACCACCTTTTCCAGAAGATCTTGCAGTTCTGTACTGAGCTGTTCTGAATAGCTGGGCTGGCAATTGAGGATAAAATGGATGCATTTCTCTGCTTTACGGCCTTCATAAAAAGGTGATCTTCCAGTGGCCATTTTGCACAAGACAATCCCAAAAGCCCACCAGTCTACTGCTGAATTGTAGATTTGACACTGGATCATCTGAAATACAAAGAACAGATCATTCCCCATCAAATACAGAAATTCCGTTTACAACATTGTTTGTGTTTATGCCTTGATGAAATTTTGGCGTTCAAGGGTTCTGATCAATCTGTGGTCCAAGTTCTCCCAAGAAAAACAGAAACTCAGTTCTCAGTGTGCAGAAAAGGTAGAACTATATAGGTGCTACAACTAGCTAAGAGCCTTTGTTTTTACAAGTGATTCAAGGGTTAAAAATGATGCTGGGATTCAAAGAGATACTTTTAAAAACATAACAGCTGAAGAAATTATTATTATTATTATTTGAAGAAGAATAAATGTTTAACCTCCAATCTGTCAGGTTAAGATGTAGATTATTGACCACTGAAAAACATTATATGGAATGTGCCTCCATTGCTTTCCATACTGTAAAATTCTGTGCATTACATATATCAGTAATAAGTCTCTCACCTCTGGGGCCATGTTGTGCAATGTCCCAATTGATCCTGAGATGGTTTTGTTGCCAAATACGTTCTCAGCAGCCAATCCAAAGTCAGCAATCTTGATGTGTCCCTTGTTGCTGAACAGAATGTTTTCCGGTTTGAAGTCTCTGTAAAGTAAAGTACAGGTGTCACTGCATAATTCTGTTTGTATAGCAGAACATGTGCGGTTTCAATTCTACATAGAATAAAAATCTAATGGCCATTTGTGGAAACAAAATGTACAAAGGTTATGCGTGAGGGGCAAACGGATGACAGCTCCCTCCTATGGCAGGATGCTACGTGCAAAAAATATTGTAGATTGCACCAGATTTTTTGCACTTTGCATCCTGCAATGGATTTGTAATACAAGGCCCCCAATAATATCAACTATTAAACATATTACAGAAAGATCACATAGAAAACTGTTCTTACCGATGGATAATTCCTTCAGAGTGCAGAAATTGCAGGCCGCACACCATCTCAGCTGCGTAGTACCTTTGAAAAAAAAAAAATGCACATAGTGGATATATATTCTTTACCTTACACCTTTAAAGGACAAGGAAAGGTTTAATTACTGGGGGTGCCAATTTTATAAGCATCCTCCAGTGATTATAATCATGAATTATGATCATAATAAAAATCACATCAGCCAAAGGACAATGTTAGTGAGTGTCATGTTGCCATCTTGCTTTCTGTCCCGGGGATCCCCTACTGCTGCCCTGTGCTGTTTGCATGTGCATTAGTGAAAAGAGTTTGGCATCTAAGTTTAGTTTTAACTCTGGAATGTGCATGTGCCAAGGCATCCACAAGGATTACCTGGACTGGTGACAAGGTGGTGTGTGTCAGGGACTGGTACAGTGTTTGTGTTGCTGCTACACTCTGGCAAAATGTTGCTGCCATACTGTGTTTACTACACATTTAATGTATGGCTGCTACATGAAGAAAAGCACCTCCCCAGGCTGTATGTCACTTACAGTACGGAGTCCATGTCCAGATAGCCTCTGTTGTTTAGAAGATCTTGTAGGCTTCCTCCACTTGCATATTCCCATCACAATGAAGGCATGCAGCTGGATAGAATTAGAAAAAGAAAGCACCTGTTACATAGATACCACTGCACAACAATATTAAAAGAAAACTAAATTCAATTAGTGACCATACATCCCCTCCCCAGGCCCCTCTCCTGAACTACTGCAACCACATTCCAAGTGCAGCCCTGCACCCCTATACTCCTTAGGCATAGCTGAGTACCATGGTGACTGCAACGTCCTTCTGCTTCAATTCTGCTCCTTGGTGCTGATCACCAACTATGAGCATGTGCTCTGGAACCAGGACCAGATCAACCTCCAACCCTGCTGTGTAGCTCAGCCATAATAGGGCAGGTACAGCAGAATCAGACAAATTATCTTTGGAACCACAAGTCGGACCTACTCCTGTGTGAGGAGTGATGCATTATGCAAATATAGTTCTTGGGGTTTCCCAGATAAGGAATCTTTCTGTAATTTGGATCAACATTCTTTATCTCTACTAAATAATAACTTGAACATTAAAAAGAAAAACGAATAGGATTGTTTTGGCCACCACTATGGATTTATGTTACGTAGTTTCCATCAAGCACAAGGTACTGTTGTATGATTACAGCAAAAAAAGGAAATTATTTTTTAATTTTTCAATTATTTGATTAAAATGCATTATTTGGAGATGGCGTTCCTGCAATATTGCGCTTTCTGGATAACCGTTTTTTTGGATAAGAGATCCAATACCTCATTTGTAATGATGGGTAGATACAATGCCAAGGTGAACTATAGAATATTTTCTAGTCAGCAAACACTTTTAGTTCTTTTTCATGTATTCGAATAAAAACAGTAATTTAAGACAACTGCGGCAGTAACTAGGCCTCCTCTCAATCTGAACTCTGGTATAAATTTGCTGGGCCCTGTGAGACTCGCATAGGGATATTCCCCTCTAAAGCAAATTGTATGTTCTCTTGGCAAGAGGCCACTACATCAACACACCTCACTGCAATATGACACTTAATTGTACCTGTGTTTGGAATGCTGCATGGATGTTGCACAGGAAAGGGCATTTCCAAGCCAGCTTCATCACCTTCACTTCGGTCTCATATCTTTCTTTAAGCTTGATGTTCTCTTTCTTAAGGATTTTAATTGCCACTGGTTTCTTTCTGTTGGGCAATGATGCTAACATAACCTAAAAAAGAGAAGGGATAAATGATAGAAAACCATCACAATGTGCAAATAATTTAAAGTATTTGATTCTCACATTCGGATTTTATACAATAAAATATTTAATATCATAAAAATGATATACAGAGTATTTAATTCAATAAGCAACAGAGATCCTCTGCCAACTGCTTTGCTCCACATAAATAATAAATAAGGCCTGCCATCCTGAGTTCCTATCAATAGGCATTTCTGTCTGACTTCTGATTTAGATCCAGGGCTGCCATAAAGGGGGTAAAATTAATTCCACAATCACAGGCCACTTTAGAGGTAGGGCTTACCCAAGAATGGATAAAGGACAAAGGACCAGTTTCACTAAACTGGAAGCAACTTAGATGCATTTTTAAAAAAACACACAGGCACACCCACATAGAAGGGTTCCAGTCAGGCTAAAAACGTAGGCCCCTTTGGGTTTCTAAAGACTTATGGGGCAAAGTAAGTTCTAGTGACAACCCTGTATGGCCTTTACACCAGTATTTGTAGAAAAAAATAGATGATCAAACCTTGGGCCTTTGTTTTTGACTGTTAACTATAGGTACTTTATTTAATGGCAGATAAGTAAAACATGCATGTATTGCTCACATTGCCAAATGATCCATTGCCCAGCTCGTGATGGAAATTGTAGCTGGAAATGTCCAGTGGATCACATCTTTCTTCATCCATGTGTGGTCTCTTCCAGGCACTTTCTCCTTCTGTTAGAAAAGAAATTCTGTTAATAATTTATATTGTAAATATGTAATACGTATCTTATGGCCATAATCAGAACCGGAAGTAGGGGTTCCGCACATGCGCACATTCGGACTTTCCGCTTGTGCGTCTGTGGGCGTTATGCCCGGCCAGGCAGCCTAGGGCCCCTTCCCGGGTTGGCCCGGGGCTGGCCATAATACTGAGGATCTATTAATAAGAAACTGAAAACAAAATTTAAGGAAATATACACAAATGCCTCTTTTTCCTCACCAAGGAACAGGTGGATGTGGTATATAAAAGGTCTGGTCATAATTTAAAATTATACAATATAGTGATAACTGAAAGGAGAAGAAATGTCATATTCCACTTGGGGGTGCCAAATGTTAGGAATCCCCAAGTGTATTTTACTTACCTGACACCCTGGGCCAGTGCTCCTATCAGCAGAAACCTGCAACGGCCCGGGATTCTTCCCGCGAGCACCACGGAACAATCCTCTTCCGGCTTCTTCTCGCAGGTGCGCGTGCACAGTAGATCGAAAGGTTGAGCTTTAACAAAAAAGCCAGCTATTTCGTTCTACTGCGCAAGCATCTGCACCAGGAGATTTGAAGAGTGAAGAAGTAGGAAGATGATCGTTCCGTGGTGCTCACTAGAAGAACCTTGGGCCAGTGCAGTTTTCTGCTGATAGGAGCACAGGCCTGGGGTGTCAGGTAAGTCAATACAATCACTTGCTGGTGCCTAACATTTGGCTCATGAGCATGCTCATTTATTCTCAGCTCAGATTGGTTAACACAGCCTCCAGTCTAACAGCCAATGAAGAGATAGCATTGCTGGTTCCCATAGAAACTCTAGCTGGCTGATCATATTTTATGCTCTTAACCACCTCTCCTGAGCTCAATTTAACCATTATAGTGCTCAACCTCAGCAGAATCTGTATAATTATTATCACTTACTTATAAAGCACCAACATATGTGGTTCCACCATACTATTGGCTCAGGTGAACCCAAACAGCATAACAAAAGCAATGGCAAAGGATAGAACAAGCATAAAGGGAGACATTAGGTCAGAACATCTTGCCCATATGAGCTTACAATCTAGGGGTTATACTACAAATGATAGGAGAGGCACGGGTTTGCTTCAAGGGGAACTATCGTGAAAATGAAAATTTAATACAAGCTTCAGCATACTGAAATTAGAAACTTTCTAAATACAATCAATTAAAAATTCTGTACCATTTCTTTAATAATCAAGTTAATCTTCACTATTCCTCTCTCAGCATCTGTTTCTCTTTAGTCTTTCTTCATGCAGGAGTTGGTTGTCAGATATTCAGTTAGATCCAACGTATCTTATGGGGGGGGCTCCTTTTGCCTAGAAAATGTATTAGAGCTCACTCTATTAAATCACTAGAAATCCTGTATCTCTACATGCAGAATTTGTGCAAAAGGCAGTTATTTTTTTAGTGTTTGTACTGGAATCAGTTATTTGAGTGAGCTCTAATACATTTGCTAGGAAAGGAAGCCCCCCCTATAAGATATATTGGATCTAACTGTCAATGAATATCTGAACCGAACTGCTGTATGAAGACAGAATAAATATAAACAGATGCTGAGAGAGGGATAGTGAATATAAACCTAATTATTTCAGAAACAATGCAGCATTTAATTGATTCTTATTCCAGTATGATAAAGCTTATATTACATTTTAATTTCCCCCTTCAGTGTTGCACATACATAGGATTATACTAGACACTATGGTAACCATTAGAAGGACTGAAATGGGCATCACAGCTCCTTAGGGAACAACACAGTAGTGAGAATGAATGAGGGATTCATAGGAAGGATCAGGATTTGTTGGCTAGAGTGATAAATAGGTATTGATAGATATATAGTCAGACAGACACAAGTGGATAACTGGAGGAGGCAAACTGTTTAATGCTAGGTTTAATGCTAGGCATTTGCAACTGTTTTTTTTTATGTCAGTTATGGACCAGTGACAGCTTTCCCTTAGAGTGATTGTGCTCCAATGTCACTGTATCTAATACATTAAATACCATGTTACAGTCAGGCTGGGAATTAGCCTTTGCCAATGAGGTCAAAATATGATGTCCTGTGGCTAATAGCCATGGGTATAGGTAACAAGCTTGAAGAGACAGTTAGAGACAGTTACACTATGTTATGGGATAGTCTGATCCTTTTTACCTTCTGCTTCATCCCTGTCGCTGCTTCTTGGTCTTTTCCACCTTTGCTCTTCCTTCTTCTCATACAAGAGCCTCTGTCTCCTCCTCTCCCTCTTCCTCCTTCTCCTCTCCCTTGCTCGCTCTGTCTTTTGGTGGGGTCTTTTGTTGTTTATCTCTGGGCTTTGCTCCCTCTTTCTCTTAACCCTCTCATGTGTTTCCATCCTGCTGTCCTCCTCAAGCTGAGATCTTATTTGCTTGATCATATTGATTGTAGAGTCCATCCTGGATAAGTTCTTTTCTTCTCACTGTAAAAAAAATCGCTTTGGAAGTCGCTCAAATCTCCAAAATCGCAAAATGCTGGTGCAGCACCAAAGACAACCAGGCTCGTTGCAACCAACTGTTACTTTGCAAGGGATCATGGGTATATAACAGGAAGTGCGCATACCATGTGACCAACTGCCATTTTGCTGCACCTGAATGTTACAGCACATGTACACTGCAGGCCAGATGCAGATTAATAGAGCATAGTATAATAGGAAAACATATCTGAGGAAAATCATTATTATCACTACATCAGATGGGATCATAGAAAAATAAATTAGGAAAACAATATTTCCTATAGTATTTCCTATAGTAGGCAGTGGTGAAACATTCACTTTCATCCAGAGTTAGAAAACTCAGCAATTGCTTGTGAAGACTGGGCAGTGTTGTCGAGTTTAGTTCTCAGGGAGATGTCAGGTAATCCTATGGGTCAGCAAATGAACACAAAAATGCTTTTCTATTATGTTTAGTATTCAATATAAACAGGCTGTTCTGTTCACTGAGCAACTGAAAAGGTTTCAGTTCAGACTGCCATTATTATTTATTTCTGCCTACCTAGAAGGAGGAAGTGGAGACATGAATAAAGAATTCAGGTAACCTTCTGGCCACTTGACCCTAGTGACTGAGATTGAGATGTAAGGTGTTGTAAATAATACCACTCTAGTGGCATAGTTTTTCTAGGGCGATAAAGGTTAGGTCAGTGACTAAGATCACTAACACGCGAGCATTATAGGGATGTTTAAAGTGGGCCCTGAAGATTCTAAGGGTTTTGCACCCACCAGGTTAGGGGATTGGCAGAGGTGGGAGAGCCTCCACTTGCCACTCACGAATACAGTACAGCCAAATGCAGGTAGTGACATATTCATAGGGAACATTCAGGTCTGTAAGACAATGTAGAATGGTGCAGGGCTGGGTGCAAGTGGCCACAAAACATGTTGATTTCCATCCATATTTCGCATATTTTCCGTCCTTTTACTGTGTAAATGACCAATATTAAATAGATGTTCTTTAAAGCTGAAAATGTATGCTTTAATCAGTTATACAGACCAGTAGTACCACATTTTACTTCTTATGGGAAAGGTTAGCGGTCCTACATGACATCTGAGAGGAATGTATATTTAATCTGAAAAATATTACCTCATAAAACTGCACTCAGTAATTTCTGTTTAAAAACAAGAGCTTTATTACCTAATGCTTCCAAAAGAAAAGGAACATTCATAACCTTATATGTAATTACAATGATTCATAAGGTTATATTGCACTTCCCCATTTCAGAAAACATCATATCCAAATAGCGACAATCAATATGCAAATTCATATTGTAAAATAAACTCATTTTTTGAAACTTGAAACATAATGATACTACAATTTTTTTAGGTTGCATATTTGAAGATGTACCTAAACAGCTTTATAAAAGTCACACTGCACGTGACAGCACTAAAAGTTCCCAGCAGGAGACAACAGATGGCATTGCTACATGTACCAAAGGGGTAGGGGTTAGTCTCTGGCTGAATCAGTCATGTTGACTGGAGTTTTTTTCTATTTGTCCACATTTAGTTATTGTAGGAAACCTGAAGCCTGATATTTCTATATATGGGACCCTGATCTGCCGAATACCAAGATACTGTATAATTTGAAAAAAACAAGGTGTTTGAAAAACATATTTTAATAAAATATATCCCTTGCATTCACTTTGATCTTTTTCCGTCTGTAAAGCCTATGGTGTTTGGGCAAAGATTTGATTCTACAAAGAGATGAATGAAACCATGCATTTTGTGCATTCTGAAATGAAAATGTAATTACTAGCACAGGCCCAACTGGGACATGTTTAAACATGGTTAAGGAATATCCATATGCTACTGTTAATCATAGTTAGCCAATTAAAATATCATTGTAATACAACTTTTGTAATGTTTCATACAAAACTTTTACTCGATAACTCTGACTAGCTAACATGGTACAACACCATTACCTGTAACATCTATAATAATTCATTAGCAGTAGCATATGGAGAAGTGTATAAATTCTTTAAGAAACCCTGTTACACCACAGTTTAGAACTTTTTCAGTCATATGAAATAAATATAATTAATAATGAATATTGCAGTAATGAAAGTAAGGCACCTGTCTCAGAGATATCCTATAATTGTGCTCGGTATTGTCTCTTCTCATTGAAGATGAGCACCTGTAAAGAATTAGCTAAGATAATGAAGCCCCTGAGTGACAGATGGGCATTAAGATCTAAAGGGTTAAAGCAAGGGGACACAACAGTTCTAAATAAAATATGAGTGGCCACAGGCATTTTGCCAGATGCCATGAAGCCTGCTTCTGAAGAATACTCCCAGTGGCCTCAAAGTTGGTGCTTATTTTTGAATTCCTGGTTTGGAAACAATTTTTGGTTGAGTAAAAGTCAGGTGTACTGCCAAACAGAACCTCTTGTAGGCAATTTTATTAAGTATTCAGTGGATAGGATAACTTACAATTCAGATGATCTCTCATGTTCTACAGAACACAGTTGAAAATCTGTTGATTTGTTAGTTTATGGAACTTAAGTCCCATAATTTACGTAAAAATATTGACCAGAATATCAATATTGGGAAATGTCTTGAGATGGTATAAGATAAGCCTATGATTAATTTCGCTGCTGAGGCACAAAATGTTTAAATCTTTTTACAATTATGTACTGATACAAATAAACTAGAATGTTTTTTACTCAACTGAGCTGCTTTGACTTTACTCCTGTTTGTGGCCTGGAAAGTGCCAGCCTGTTTTTCTGTGTGTTCCATGTATGGCTCCCGAAGTTCAAGGTGTGGGGCTTGAGCACCCAACATACAAAGTGGTAAGCAAGTACATAACTGATCTCTCTATTGGTTTGTGTCATATGGTATAAGATTAAATATATAAGAAGGGATGCAAGAAGACTAGTTTTTATGGAATGCAGTAAAGTGAGTACACTGGGACAGACTATCCAATTACCACAAAGACTTTAATGCAAGAAATCACAGATAAGAAGGGTTAAAGAAAACAAAATATTCATCAGATCAGAGTTCTCAAATAAATATAAATAATTGCCTTCAGCTATTAAGTTCCGGTGTTCTACGAGTCTGTAATTTGCTTCTTGTCTTTGGGTGGAATCATTTTCACGTTGAAAGGTATAAAGTATTCCAGCAGTGCCTGGGTCTTCTTGGAGTCTAAGTGGTAGTCTTCTGATATTTTCTTAGCAGTCCAGGTTTCTGGAGAATTTTTATAGTTGTTGAGAAGTGTCAGTGCCTCAAGCACAGAAATCTTTCCTTTAGGAATACTCTCTACATCCAGATCCATAAGGGTCTCTCGATTCACAGTGAGTTTTGGAAGTCTAAGCTCTTCTTGCGCAGATGCACTCTCTTTGGTTTGTACCTATTTAAATGGTTAAAAATATATTAATATCACATTTCTTTATAAATGCAACAATTGTTGGCTTACTTGTTTTACCAAGCAAATACACTCAAGTTCCAGGGTTTTTCTCAAAACATTCAAGGCGTGAGCTTGTTTTCTGAACTCACGCAGCTACTTCAGGGCAGTTCCATCAGAAGTACTGATTAGATTTTCAATGCACAGTTAAAAGGGGCATATAACTGATATACTTACATAAATCCCTCTACATATTCCATAACATGCCATTTACTAATTCTAGGCACTCCCAGTGATTCTAATGACTTACCTGATATCATGGGCTCTGTTAGTAGTAAATTGCAATGACTTGAGATACTTTCAGGGAGCACCATGGAGCCATCGTCTTCCTCCATCACGTGGTTGCACATGCGCAGTATGTCGACTTTTTCACTCTACTGCACGTTGGCCAGGGGCCGTTCAGGAAAGAGGCAGAAGAAGAGGATCGCTCTATGGTGCTTGCTGAGAAGTCATTATAATCACAATGATGTAGCTACACTAATTCCTTTACACATTGTACAACATGCTGTTTATTACTCCAGGTTTCTTCTTTAACAGAAAAACTAAAGCTTAAAGTAGAAGGAAATGATTAATCACTCAGATGGGGGGGGGGGTGTTAGGCATCTCCAGTGAGTATAAACACTTACCTGATACCCCAGTCTGGTGCTGCCGTTCGTAGATAACTGCACTGTCCTACAAAGAAGTAGGCTAAAATGCTGCACATTATTTTTTCGAAAACTCTGTACCAGCCCAAGGCAACCCCAGCCCTTTAGCAGTGAAGATTTGTGAATTCAAAGATGCCCCGGTAGCTCCCCATCTTATGTTCTGCTGATTCACTGCACATGCTCTGTGCTGCTGTCACTTAATTAAACTTAAGGAGCAACAATATACTGCACATATATAATATACACACACATAGCATGGAGTCTATATTGGAAGAGAATTTGGTTCTGAAGTATAGTTAAACAAAACAAAAAAAAAAATCTGTTGGCTGGAGTAAAAAAAAAAAAAAAGGCTTAAATAACTTTACCTCAGAAGATGGGTCACTGGAGTCAACATAAACTTCTTTCAGCCTTGTCAGAAGCAGATTATCTTTGTTACGGATTTTATCTTCAATGTCTGGGTGATCTGATTAAAACAGAAATGCACCCCAAATAAATATTATTCAAGAAAATCAGCAATAAAGGATCCCATTTGTTACATTTGTAAACGATTGCCATTTAGGAGTCAGGAAGGAATTTTTTCCCCCCCTCTGAGGCAAATTGGAGAGGCTTCAGATGGGTTTTTTGCCTTCCTCTGCATCAACTGGTAGGCAGATTAAAAAAAGAAAAGGTTGAACTTGATGGACATGTGTCTTTTTTCAACCTTACTTACTATATTACATCATACTAAAAGCTAATTACAAAAAAGTAAATTATCCATGGAATTACCTAATAAAGGGCGGCTTACGCTTTTATACGCAGGGAGATTGTTTACGCCAATTGATACTTGACTCAATCTGCAGCCAGGTAGATTGCATAGGACTAAAACTGCTCTTTCCTGGCCAAATACAAACACAAGAGCTGCAATTGGCCATAGAGCCCACAGTGGTGACGTGACGGGGACACCCATCATAACCTTATCTGAATTATCTTTATAGCACCAGCAATGAAAGCTTAATAGCGCCAGCTTTAGAACAGGAATGATCTACTAATAATAAACATAAATTACTTTGCTAGATGCCTGAATAATTTCACATTAGAGAACAAACCCCTCGAGTCGTGACCTCTAACCAATGAAGAACTACAATTCCCAGCATGCATTTCTCTCACACTTCAGGTAACATTGTCATACAGAGTGGAAGAGGACATTAGCAGCAGCCCATCTAGTAAATGTTTTAGAATATATAATATAGAAAAACAAATTCTGCTAATAAAAAAAACACAAAAGCAGTGAGAATGCCAATATTAGGCTGCTGTGAGTAAACATGTCCCCCCCATAACTCACGTGTTTTGGTTGCCCTCAGTGCATCCTCTGTTTTCGGGTGGGAGGGTGCAGGCCTTGGCTTCTCCTTGCCAATAAGCCCATGAGCCCGATTTTCAAGGTTAAAGTTGCGGAGTGCTCGTGTTAAGTTTAGCCCCATGCTTGTTCAGAGCACACTCACTGACACAGCGGGCATGGCTATGCTCCGTCTGAACATGAAACCAAACTGGCCTGACGATTTCCTGGTTGAAGCACGTAAGGCAGCCTGTAGGGGCGCGTTGCCAGTACTAAGGCTGAATGTACGGTGTCCATTGTAGGACAACTTCCGTCTTTGTGCCAAATGCGTTCTCCCTTTGTCAAAACGCCTGCATCCCTAATGTTTCAACTTCCACAATGTGCTTTCCAATAACTTATCCCTCATCTATGGCATCACCTCCTGCTCCATACTTCATGCACTCCCTTTCATCCACTATACTCAATGCCTCCTTCTCTATACTCCAGCCGTCATTCATCTCAGTTGCGGAATCCAGAGCATTAACCCTCCTTCACAAAATCTCAACTGTGTTCTATCCGTTTTCCTCAGCAGCTTTAACTTATATCATCTGTTTTCCTCCGTTTTGCCTCTTGCATTATTTGGCTCCACCCCCAGCATGTAATAGCCAATAGGAACCCGCAGAGTGTGGACACTTGCCGGCAGTAGGTTTGATAGAGTGAGAGCGCATGCGGCATATTAGTTATGCAGGAACATGTCCTAAAATGGACACTGTAGTGTTGTCAGTTCTCCGCCAATCACAGTGCAGCTTACTGCCAATGGACAAGTTGCTCTCGGAGCTAACGCTACGACTGCCGGCAGTGTTACTATGTTCTTACTGTAGCCTAATGGCCGAGGTGGTCTTTGTAGATTTTACGTGCCAACCAAGCTTTTGTCTCTTCAACTAGCGACTGGTGAGAGCATCTATATCATTCTGGGTTTCACTCGCGCTGACAAAGCAGAGCCTTAGCAGCTGTCATTCTGGGTGGCAGCTTTGTGAAGGGGTTGTGCCATCTTGAACAGGAGAAATGGGCATTTATCTAATGGAAACTGTCTGTGAGAGAGTTATATGCACAGCATACAGCAGCCAGCATTCGCTTTCGAGGCTTAATCATGGGAGTTGTAGTTCAATTATATTTGTCTGGCCATATCTCGAAGGCCTATGCTCTCTTGTTGTTTGTAATGCCGAATGTTGAGGTATCTGGTGGATGATTGAGTGTTGTAAACTGCCACAATGTGTCCCACAGATTTCTATTAACCCCAAGTCTTGATTAGGGTGACAGTGGTTTAGGCCTACAATGTTCTGAAACTAATTCATTTCCACACCTAAATGGTAATAGGAAACAAGGTCTTAAAACTTCTGGAGTTTCTGCTGCTTAAAGGGATTGTTTACCTTCGTAGAGTTAATTTTTAGTATGATGCAGATAGTGATGTTCTTAGACAATTTGCTCTCCAGTTTGCAATTTTGGCTATCTGGTTGCTATGGTCCAATTACCCTAACAACCATGCATTCATAGATTAAATATCAATCTATAAATGTCAGAATGTTACATCTCAGTTTCTTGTATAAAAACAAATTTGGTTTTAAGTGTCGCTTTTCTTCGCATAGCATGGCAGTAACCTTTACATTCAAGATAAAGATGATATACTCCATTGGATCTGGTAATGAAAGACAGACCTCCCCACATTGTTTTCAAAACTAGTGGTACGATATATTATTACTCTACTTTCTTGCCCTAACCTCCAATTTTAAAAACACAATATTATTCACTTATTTATGTACTCCGTAAAACTTTCAGTAGGTAGCTGGATGTAAAAAAGGGCCTAGCAACGATTGCTAAGGAAACATGTACAGTTTTCTCATGGGAATGATTCTGTAAACCCTTGCACATCCATAAAGTTGTAGTAACTGCTGGACACTTTTTGCCTTTTGTCCTGTCCCTGGTGCAAAATTGTAGCCCATAAACAAGTCAATTGTGTTCTTTCAATGTCAGTTCTTACAACCAGTATGCTTGATGTATTACGTATAGGGATGCACCGAATCCAGGATTCGGTTTCAGCCAGGATTCGGCCTTTTTCAGCAGGATTCGGATTTGGGCAAATCTTTCTGCCTGGCCGAACCAAATTTTAATTTGCATATGCAAATTAGGAGCAGGGAGAGAAATCGTAAGTAAAAAATGTTTTCCCCTTCCCACCACTAATTTGCATATGCAAATTATGATTAGGTTCGCTATTCGGCCGAATCTTTCGCAAAGGATTAGGGGGCTCGGTCGAATACAAAATAGTGGATTCGGTGCATCCCTTATTACTTATAAGCCATTGTTACTTGATAATGATGTTAAAACGACTTTAAGAATTGGGGCTGCACCAGACATCTTACAGCACTTTGAATTTCAGTATTTAAGTCTGAAATGAGAAAATGTTAAATAGGTTTAGATAATTCCAAAAGCATATTAAATACGGATGCACCGAATCCAGGATCCGGTTCGGGATTCGGCCTTTTTCAGCAGGATTCACCGAATCCTTGTGCTTGGCCAATCCGAATCCTAATTGGCATATGTAAATTAGGGACGGGTAGGGAAATCACGTGATTTTTCAACAGAAAAGAAGAATTTTTTACACTTTTTCCTTTCCTGTCCCTAATTTGCATATGCAAATTAGGATTCGATTCGGTATTCGGCTGAATCTTTCACCAAGGATTCGGGGATTCGGCCGAATCCCAAATAGTGGATTTGGTGCATCCCTTATATTAAACTGTTTAGATTAATTCAGCCCCACTTTTGCACAGAATGAATCATTCTTAATAGGAAATTATGGAATTTCATTATGATCCAACATAGTGATATCGGTGATATTTTGCTAAAATATAATTCCCAATGTTTTTATAAATAGGCAAAATGTCATATGAAAACAATATATTTTTGTCGAAGAAAATGAAATTGGACAAACCACTTCAACCAGTTGAACTGCTACCCCTAGTTAGAAATATGCCTTCTGTTATCTTTTTGGTGTTTATTTTTGTGACATTCCTTCTTTTCAGATGGTACTTTGCAAATTTCACTCAGTCTTCCTGTCTCAGAAAGGACAAGTTTACACATGCGGACATGGACAAGGAGGTCGCCTTGGTCATGGAGATGAACTAACATGCTTGGTATGCTGACTTTATCATTATTACCAGATTACAAGCGTTTATAGTATATTGTTGGTAATGCTTCACAATGTTTGTGATATTTACCTACTTCATCTGCTCTAGTAATGTACTGTAAATAGTTGAGTACTTTTCTCTTGTTTAAGTGTATAAGTGCATTGGGCTTCTCTAAATGTATCCTCCCAGTGCTTCTCTTAATGCACCCTCCCAGTGCCTTCATCACCTGGGTTTTCTCCATCAGTGCATCACTTCCATCTTTTGCTCTTTATGAACGTGTAATAGCTGTCAATCATACAGGCCAGATGCTGTCCTGCACATGTGCTTGCTGTCAAGGGCAGAATAAAGGTTGCAAGCTTGTAAGTTGAGTTAAATTTGTATTTTATCAAGTATGTATCGGACTGTTGTACATTAGAAAGGATAAAGTCCCTTGCACTATGAAGAATTCATAAACAAAAGGAAATTTCTGTCTTTTCATGCAATTTTTTTAAAAAAAACAGCACTTTCAAAGAAAATTTCACTTCAAGTACCAGTATTGGATCCTTTATCAGGAAACCAGTTATCCAGTAAGCTCCAAATTAAGAAATGGCCGGCTCCCATAGACTCCATTATAATGAAATAATCCAATTTTTTAAAAATGATTACAGTACCTTGTACTTGATCCCAACTAATATATAATTAATCCTTATTGGAAGCAAAACAAGCCTTTTGGATTTATTTAATGTTTAAATAATTTTCTAGTAGATTTAAGGCACGAAGATCCTAATTATGGAATCTCCAGGTCCAGAGCTTTCTGGATAACAGGTCCCATACTGGTATTTTAGTTTTTCACTGGTACATCTTGATACAACGAAATCTAAACCTTCAGAACATAGGGTACTAACAGACTGATGTCAAAGGGCTTGTCATAAAACTGTGGTGAGCAGTCTTCTATGTTCGCTCTGCTTCATCTTGGTCACACCAGCATGTTCATAGTCAAACTGGGCCAGGCAGCTCTAAGAAATTCCAGCCCAGGAGAAGTAATGACTTACATTTTCAGTCTGTGAATGAAAGTGCTGCAGAAGACAAAAATATTTAAATATATTTTACCTGGATCAACAGTATAGTCTACATAGAATTTCACAACTGGACATAATGTATTTAGGGCAATGACACATGGTGCTATTTGTCGCTCAGCATTTTGTTACAGGAATTTCTTACCAGAAGATATTCTGCCATAGACAATGCTGGGAATTCACTCTGCCAAAACACTCAAATCGTGTTATCGCTCAGATAAGCATGCTAATACATTTTTCACATAGGCAATTCTCTGTAATGCCTATGGCAAGTTATTTTCTTGCATTTAGCCGTTAAAAAAATCTGAGTGACAAACAGTTTTGTGTGTCATTGCTCTTGAAGGATTTATTTTTATTTCAGGAATGATGCTTTTTTTTTTACAAGCTATGGCATGAAGTTGTTTTAGCCCTGCTTATTAGGGCTAGCTGAAAAAGCTGCCACCACCTCCTTCAGTTCACTTAAAGGAATTCCTGTCCATTAGTGAAACATTGTGGACATAATGACTCGGAAGATTTTCATTCATCCAGGTCATGGTATATCTAGTATATGTAATTCTAAAACAACTAGACTTGCTGAGTAATCATTGAAGACGTTTCACTACTCATCCGAGCAACTTCTTCTTCAACTGACTGGTGTTGGAAATCCTCAGCATATAAACTCTTCCACTAATCCAATCATGATGGCACATTGTGACTCTTCAGAGAGGGGGCCTTCGACACCACCTGTCTGCTACATACAATGCTGTTGTAACATCTGTACCCCGGCGGTTTCAGAACACTTCACACATCCATTCATGCAACTCTCACAAGTAACACCTGTTCTAGGATACCTTGGTAAACCTATCACAGTAACCCCACAGAATCACACCCCTGTGAGTTTCAGATGTCACCTCTCTAAAGAGTTACAATGTGCCATTGCGATTGGATTAGTGGAATAGTTTATATGCCGAGAACTTCCCACACTAGTCAGTTGAACTGAAGAAGCTGCTTGAATGAGTAGTGAAATGTCTTCAATGATTACTCAGCAAGTCCAGTTGTTTTAGTATTGTACTAGATATTGTGGACAGAAGCTGGGTCCGACATTAACACCAGTCCATAACAAGAAGCCGGGGGAGAAGAGGTCTGCAAGGAGGCAGCTGGATAGTTTATTAAATTGATAGTGATGCTTTCCTGATAAATGTGGAACATTGTCACTATTCATTTAAAATTGCAGTTGAATACATAGCTCCTTTAAAGAAACTCATGTGACAGGGTTGCAATATTCAAAGGGGGATTTTTGTTTTGGACAATTAAATTACCGTATTGTATTCTTGTAATTTGGGTTCAATGAGATGTTTTTCTTTTTTTTCAATACAGTTCCATATTCAGTCTTATAAAAATATCCTTTAATTTTCTGCCACATGTCTTATTAAAAGCTTCTACAATGTAATTCTCCTACCGCACACCTGTAGTTCACCAATCCTGCAGTTGGTGGTGCGTTCCTTCCGTTGACCCGGCCATGTCCCTTAGCAACCAATGTATATAAGAAACGGATCCGCACACGTTGATTAATGCAGTCGGGGAATATCCCCTTTTATTCAGCCACTAAACATCATGTTGTTTGGTGGCTGAATAAAAGTGGATATTCCCCGACTGCATTAATCAGCGTGTGTGCAGATCCGTTTCTTATACACATTATTAAAAGCTTCTGACATTATTGAAATGTGAAATGATAATATTTTTAGCCACAATATGTGTGTTTATTTTCAAGGTTCCTAGGCTGGTGGAAGGTCTTCGTGGTCATCCATGTACTCAGGTCGCTGGAGCAAAGGATCACACAGTAGTTCTAACGGAAGATGGATATGTTTACACATTTGGACTAAATACATTTCATCAACTTGGAATTCAGCCGCCCCCTCCAAATTTCAAATGTTCCAAGGCAGGTATGTGAATATTGAATAGACGAGTAAGCTGCATGGTAATGTGAAATGAATACGTCTATAATGGTCTTATATTTACTACAACTTTCTTCCTAACCCAAATTATGAAGCATATATAACTTTGCATTCGTTTAGCATATTTTGTTAAAATGTTTGGCTGTAAATCCTCCTAGAAATGAAATAAAATCCTTTGTGGAAACTTCGTTCTAAGATTTTGAGCCAATACCTGTAGTAAATCCAAGAAAGTGTTACATTTGTCTAGAATTTCGAAAAAAAATATATCTATATGGAGATTGCATTACATATGCAAGATTTTAGGGCTCATTTACATAAACTAGTGCAGTGAGCAAAGTGCAATTTTGAACACAATACACATATTTTTTTTCCTGGAACTTCAGCATCATTGCATTCACAAAGGGGGTCATGAGTCTGATGCAATTTTGCTGTTCCTGATGCAACTGCATATAATTAACTAAAATTAATTTTGATGCAAATCGGACACAATTACATGGAAGTCCACCCGGTTTCATTTCCAGTGAGTAAGGTCTACAGAAGTCACTCACCACTGCAATAAATGCAATGAGAACATACTGAAAGCGGAAGCTATTCATAGATGTTTATATGCCTCATGGTGCGCACATTGCCTTAACTTCAGATTCCATTGCCTATAAACAGTGCTCAATAATCTCTTGTCACATGACTCAGTGAAATTTGTGTTACAAAGAGTACATAATGCTATTTATATGTGTATAGTGTAGCAAAATGCCAATGACACTTATAGGTAAGGAAAGCTAATTATAAGAATATCATGACCAAATATTTCATTTTATATGTACTGCTCCCCATTGCTATAGTTAACCCTTCCTATATTACTGCCTGGGAGAGAGACCAGGGAAACAATAAATGAAGAGCCACGGACCTCTATAGTTACAGTTATAACTTAAAATACTGCAATACTTTTATAAAGGTTACCATTTAAGACCAGTTATGTTTTTTGTACAAGAGAAGAGTGTGGCAGGCTACAAACTTAAAAGAAAAAAAAGATTACATTTAGGAAATTCTTTTCATTTTAAATGTATTGCTAAGCTACTTTTAGGATTGATTTATTATGAAACTATTCCATTACAGTGATACGTTAAACTGAATGAGTCAGTTTGAATATTGGGACTACTAAGGTGTCTTGCTGTCTGGATTACTTCCAAGTGATTATTAAAGTATTATTAATTTAATTGCAGATTCAGGCCAAAACCATGAAGGGAAAGACTGTGTTAGGGGTCGCTGCTGGAAGGTTTCACACAGTTCTGTGGATTAAAGATGCTGTTTATACAGTGGGATTGAATGGTGGCCCGTTAGGTAAATATATTATTTTACAGGTTTTTATACTATGTCACAATGTTAAAATCGATTTGGTATTTGATATGTGCTACATTTTGCTTTAATTAACTGTTTAAATATAAAACACTGTTCTGTTTATAAAGCAACCCAAGTTTCAAAAGAACACTTCATTTTGTGACTGCGCTCTTAAGGTCTTTGCATTTATTAGACTACTGCTGTCCTGCTATTTCCAAGTGATGCAACTGTTTTTCATATTTGTTCGAACCTGGAGGCCATAGAAATCATTTGGTAGGGTCATCTTGAGTGTGCTAGTCTCCAAGACAACAGTCCTGGTTTAGGCTAGTGTAACAGATTTGGCTCCCTAAATACCCTCATAACGTTAATGGGGTTATTTACTAAACCTCAAATTTATCTGGTCGGGCTTTCTGGGGCAAAAACTTGCATTTTTCGTGGCAAAAAACGCGACTTTTTCAAGATTTATTTTACCCCTATGCTGTAAAAAGACAGAATCTGAAAATCTGCTATCTCAGACCTGTTGACTTCCTGTATAAGTCGATGGGAAATGTCCATATCCCAATTGGAAGATAGCTTTGCTCTGGGTAATCCGATAAATTCAGGGTTTTGGGGCAAAAACACGGATAAATAAGTGATTCTGAGAAAAAAGTCAGAAAAAATCATATCATTCAGGGTTTTGTGCGATTTTATTGTATTTTTTACCGATTTGTTTTATTCCAGTTATTTTATTCGTAAATAAGGCAAAATTGAGGATGGGAGTTTGGACAAGCTTTTTTTATTTAAATTATGAGATATATTCAGATTTTAGTACATAACCCCCAAAACTTCCAGAATTATTCAAGATGAATAACATGTTTAAATGGACATTTAAAGTAAATGTAAAGTGTATAAAGTAAGTATTAAGTATTCTTTCCCTAACCTAACTAACTAATATCTCTGTCATACATACCGTATGCATTTATTTGATTAAATAGTGAACTTTGGTGCTCATGCTGAGATTTTTAATTTCTTGCTTTGTAGGATACTTGCAAGATCCTAATGGAGAAAAATTTGTAAGTTGTCCTCGCCAAGTATCCGCACTTCATCATAAAGATATAAACATAACTCTTGTGTCAGCAAGTGATGGCGCTACAGTTTGTGTCAGTGAAAGGGGAGATATTTACCTTCTGTCCGAGTATCAGTGCAAAAAGCTTGCATCAAAGTAAGACATGCCTATTTTTGTATATATTTTTTCTACATGAAAGTTTGTTCAGATTCTTACATGACCCAAACTGTGTCTTATATTTTTTGTCTTGCAGACAGCTAAACCTGAAGAAAGTTCTTGTTTCAGGGGGCTTTTGGAACACAAGGCAGCTCCTGAGCATCTTAAAGAGATGGTGGCCAGCCTGCAAGTGTTTTTGCTTTGGATCAAGCTGGAAGGGTATGAGATTATTACTTTTTAGTGTTTGAGTGTTTTTTATGAAAGTTAAAATTTTTAAATTAACTTTAAGCATGACCTAGACATCAATATGGAGACAATTGCGTGCAACTCTTTTTCTTGCCTATGATGGCTTATTTAAGAAAACGTGTCAAAATATTTCCATGTGCATGTTTTTCTCAGAAAAAAGGTCACACCAGTGACAATTGTATGGTTCCACATCTCGGTTAGCTGATGTGGAATAGGTTTAAAGAGAGGGGCTATTCCTATAGGGTGTTAAATGAGGCTCTGGCGATAGCGAGGAAACGCCAGGTTGAACCTGTGAGAACAAGGGAGAATCAATCCGGGGTGGTCTTCAGTACTAAATATAATCAACATACCAAAAATGTGGGCAACTTTATTAAAAAACAATGGAATATAATACAATCTGACGCTGATTTGGCCAGGATTTTTTCTGACCCCCCGTTAGTCTGCTATAAAAGGGGTACTAATTTAAGGGATCTACTTGTTAAAAGTGACCCAGTACATTGCTATCATAATCTTACGCGCACCTGGCTCTCTAACGCCAAGCCTGGATGCTACAGATGCCCTAGGTGTACCTCTTGCAGATTTATGTCCCCCGGGCAGTCTTTTTTACATCCACATACGGGTAAACGATTTACTATAAGACACCACATTACCTGTAATACAACACATGTGATTTACCTGATTACTTGCCCATGTGGCCTATCGTATGTAGGGAAAACCGATTTGACATTGAGGCTTAGGATGGACGCACACCGATCCGCGATAAACACGGCCTTCCGCGACGGCAGAACCATGAAACCAGTAGCTAAACATTTTCTTGAACAGGGACACAGATTGCCTACTTTCAAATATATAGGCATTGATCACATTCCTCCTTTGAGGCGGGGGGGTGATTGATCCAACATTCTACTACAAAAGGAGGTATTTTGGATTAAAAAATTAAATACCCTGTCCCCACTTGGCCTTAATGAGAATTGTCCCTTAACCTGTTTTTTAAAACAAAGGTGATCCCCACATAGCCCTACTGCTAAGCCTCTATACAAGGTTGCCATTGTCAGGGGTGCTTCACCAATGAGGCGAGTTGAGGCTGTCGCCTCAGGCGGCAGCGCCCCACTAGGTACCAGGGGCAGCAAAAATGCTGCTCCTGGTACTTTAAGAGTGAATTTCCGGGGGAGGGGGGCAGCAGCAACTGCTGCTGCCTCAGGCGGCAGAGGGGCCAGGATCGCCCCTGGCCATTGTGCATACATAGAGTCTGAAAATTGTTACTCTTGTTGCTGTTCTAGTATATGAACTAAAATTGATACTTTGTTAGAAATGTTTCCTGATGTTATCAGTTTCTGAAGTCCATTAACTATTTAAGTTGCAATGTGTTTTTAACTTTATATAATGATTTATTATTTTGTCTCTTCCTTCACAGTGAAGGATATGATTATGAACATATGATTATATTTGGGGTTTGTGATTGGGTGAGTGTCTCTTCTTTTTTTCTACTTAAAGTTTACATTGTAAAACATTCAGTGTCTTGATAATGGTCCTAGAGGTGGACCGAAACATTGAACAGTTTTAATGTAACTTAATAAATATTTGATTTTTAATTAAAATCCCAGTGTGCACTTATGCTTTCTGGATTAGTTATATATATATATATATATATATATATATATATATATATATATATATATATATATATATATATATATATATATATATATATATATATATATATATATATATATAGTGAAAAAGGATTGTGGCACTCACAGGGTTTTAGTGAAAAAACAAAAAATGTTTTATTATTAAGCCTCAACGTTTCGATCCCCCACAGGGATCTTCGTCTCCCTGTGGGGATCGAAACGTTGAGGCTTAATAATAAAACATTTTTTGTTTTTTCACTAAAACCCTGTGAGTGCCGCAATCCTTTTTCACTGCTTATTTTCCATGCTGGCACCCAGGTATTAATTTTGTCTACGGAGTGCACCATTCCTTTGGTTATATATATATATATATATATATATATATATATATATATATATATATATATATATATATATATATATATATATATTCCACAAAATAGCCAGCACTCTCGAAAATATATTTCAGCTTGCCTGTAGTCAGCAAGAACGGTCCGCACTTTCAGGTCTTATGTAGAAAGTAAAAAAGTTTTATTGTTACATACGACACTAACGTTTCGGCCTCCTCCTCCGCCTTTCTCTGATTGTTTGTAAAAATGCCATAAATACCCAAACAAGGCGGGAAAGAACACATAGAGACTGACGTGTTAACAAATCACTAAAACGCGACTCACATTTGCATATCAATCATTAAACATCTCAATAATATAAATATCTCATATTGAGATGTTTAATGATTGCTATGCAAATGTGAGTCGCGTTTTAATTCTTGCTATATATATATATATATATATATATATATATATATATATATATATATATATATATATATATATATTTATATATATATATATATATATATATATATATATATATAGTTAGTCGGCAAGATATATATGGAAGAAGACCATATCTAAATATACCATGTAAATCAATCAAATAACTCAACAAAAGCTGGAAATCACAGGTGGTTTATAATATATATATCTGAAGAATTCGATTGTGAAGGAACTCAAAATGGTATTCGTAAATGATACATTTTCGTTTTATTCTCTAATTTTTATTATCCATTTTCATAGGTTTTTTGCTGAAATTTTTATAGCCCATGTCCACTTTTTAAAGAATTGGATTTCTAATGGAATATACATTTCTGATGTGATACTACAGCTGTATCCTAAAAGTTTATAAATAATTATGTTTTTTTCATTTGTAAAATCTTGTTTTGTATCACTAGATGTTAGTGGGAGGCTTTTCCAGAGGCCTGCCATCTCCACTGGCTGGGGTAACCCAAATATACTTAACTGAAATAAACATGGTGGTTGGTTTGTAGTAAATAATTATCTCCCACCTCCCCCCCCCCCCAGCTGCTACCCTGGGCAAATGCCCCTTACTTTTTACTTACCCCTCGTGCAGATTCAGGCATTGGAGTTTACGGCAGCCATCTTTCGGGTCTTCAGTATTCTGACACTGAGACTTGCGTAGTGCCGAAATTTACGGAAATTGCAGAAGTGCCAGAAGACCTGGAAGATGGCTGTCGTGAAATCTGATCCCTGAATCTGCACCACGGGGGTAAGTAAAAAGTTAGGGGCATTTGCCTGGGGTAACAGCTAGGCTGGGGGGGTCTATGTAGGGTAGGGTTTTTGTTTTAATAAAAGGTTTGTTTCTCCTTTAAAAGGTAGCTTGTCTCTGTACCAGTGCATGATAAAGGATTCTTTAAAATGGGGCATAGGGCACAACCTTCCAAAATGTGCTTTAGCAATATATTCCTGTTTTAAGCAACCCTTTTCTTCATCTATAGCTTACTGAGGGACTGCTCAAAATTTGCAATAGCTAGGAGGAGTATGTTCTACAGTAGCACCTCCACTCCTCAAGTTTTTTCAACAATGTTAAAATCATGGAAATGCAATTATATTGTGCATTATTTATTGTTGGGACCACAAAAACAGTGTAAAATGCAGGGAAACCTAAAGTTGAGGTTTCCCTGTACGTCTTTAAATATGTGTTGCTGAACTTCTAGCAGTTTAATCTGTCAGGTTTCAGGGAAGGTGACAGATGTAATAATACAGATGTGAACTGTTGTGCCTAGTAGTGATGTTATATTTTCTGCAATGTTTTTTATCTATGACATGTAACCTGTGATACATTGTTCTTCCTTGTTTTGACTCTATTTTGTAAACTGCTATTTTTATACATTCAATAAACTACCCGAATTTAAAAAAAAAAAAAAATGTGTTGCTGAGTGACATGCAATGTTTCTGTACACCCCTCGTATCAGGACACTGGAATGAACGGTGCTGTAGGAATTAAAACAAAGACACTGATTCCTCACTCTTTATTTTATTGAAGTATTGTTTTCCTTGTGTATTAAGTAAGTAGTACAATTTCTGCCATCACAAAGTTAGTTTATGCAATAAAGATAGATGATTATGACTCTAATTTGCTTTAAGCATTTCATTTTGTAAAATAATTGATTTTATCATTGCCGTTTTGCATCAAAGGGGTGGGTCACCTGTAAGTTAACTTTTAGCATGTTATTGAATGGCCAATTCTAAGCAACTTTTCAATTGGTCTTCATTATTTTATTTTTTTATAGTTTTTGTCATTTTGAATTATTTGCCTTCTTCTTCTCACTCTTTCTAGCTTTCAAATGGGAGTCACTGACCCACCGAAATAATAAATGCGTTGTAAGGCTACAAATGTATTGTTACTGCTACTTTTTATTATTCCTCTTTCTATTCAGGCCCTATTCATATTGCAGCAATGCATGGTTGTTAGGGTAATTTGCATGTTAGCAATCAGATTGTTGCAATTGTAAACTAGAGAGCCGCTGAATAAAAATCTAAATAACTCAAAAGCCACAAATAATAAAAAATTAAAACCAATTGCAAAATGTCATAAAATATTACTCTCTTCATCTTACTAAATGTTAATTTAAAAGTGAACAACCCCTTTCAAAGAAAAAAAAAGGCTTCATGTGTATAGCATATTCCCTTTGAACCAATTAACACATAACTGCTTGTAGCTTTGTAGAGCTGCAGGTTCTCTAAGGTAATATAGTTTTTCCTACAGTTTGTTGCCAACAACTGGTTGTGTAGAGTCAGGGAATTGCCCTGCGTGTATCAACAGTAATTTCATGCAGCTGGTGTCTTTAAATAGGTGTGACGCTATTAGTAGCTTAATGTTAAAGGATTTCCATCATTAGCATGTTATGTAATTCTATATTTAGTAACAATTTGTACTGTTACGTGAAGTTTCTGTTCATTTTGAGAAACATATTCTGTTCTACTGGAATGTACTACATTGTGTTATATCCCTCTGCAGATTACACTACAGTTGAAGTATCATCGATATACAATTAAAGGGGAACTATTGCAAAAATTTAAATTTAATATAAGCTTCAACATACTGAAATAAGAAACTTTCTAAATACAATCAATCAAAAATTCTGTACCGCTTCTGAAATAATCAAGTTTATGTATGCAGGAGTTGGGTGTCAGATAATTATTAACAGTTAGATCCAATATATCTTATACGGGGGCTCCTTTTGCCTAGAAGATGTATTAGAGCTCATTCTATTAAATCACCAGACATCATGTCTCTCTACATGCAAAATTTGTGCAAAAGTCAGTTATTTTGTTAGATTTTGTTCCTACTAGAATCCGTTATTTGAATGAGCTCTAATACATCTGCTGGGAAAGGAAGCCCCCCTTTAAGATATATTGGATCTGACTGTCCATGAATATCTGACACCCAACTGCTGCATGAAGAGAAACAGATGCTGAGAGAGGAATAGTGAAGATAAAGTTGTTTATTTCAGAAACAATGCAGAATATTTACTTGATGGTATTTAGAAAATTTCTTATTTCAGTATGGTGAAGCTTATATTAAATTTAAATTTTCGTAATAAGTCCCCTTTAAGGAAAGTCTTGAGATAAGTTGTAATAAAATGGTCATTCCTTTATCTCTCATTAGATAAGAGATTTGTTAAAATCTTGTCCTAAAACAGCACCGTATTTTACAAATTTTATAATGTAATGAAAAATGTAATACGATCTATTTGGGTGGTTTGATGTGTCTGCCTCCGACAGTGTTTTGAATTAGAAGCAATTGTCTTTTGTTGGAAGGAAACACGGCATGAAGTGTCCCCTTCTGACAACGTTTCATGTTGGGTAGCAAATTGTTCATGTAGTTTATAGTTTGTAATTTAAAATCAGTTACATTATGTTTAGATATATGCAGTTACATAGGATTTACTGGATAAGATCTGTTGATGCAGGGAAATCCAGTCATTAGTTCTGCCTAAAACTTTGTCACGGAAATCTAAAATAGATAAAAAATGCTCCATAGCTGGATCCTGGGACAGATGCTGACACATGAGGCTTTTGCACGTCTCTCCTCTTGTATCTCATTAGTGGCTATTAGTTGCAACAGTTTTATCATTTGACATGTAGATCATCTGCATAGAAAGATGATACCCTGTAAGTATAAAATGGGGTTAGTCACATGTCAGATTATGTACTGAGCAATTTACACACAAAGAACAATTAAGACTTAATGAGATGGGTAAAATTAATAATAATCAGTTCAAATGAATACACTTTTTTTTTCAAAAAAGCTTTATTGTAAACTGTTAAGAATACAAAGTCTTAGATGCATTTTCAGTTCCGTATAACATGAAATTGTGACATGTTTCATTAACAACTTTAACATGCCCTATAAATACAGATACAAGCAAGCAGGCCTGGACTGGGAGTCAAAATAGGCCCTGTCATTCCAAGTACAAAGTCCCTCTGGCATTTGCCAGAACCCACAGATTGCCAGTCCGGGCCTGCAAGCAAGGACAGAAAGGGTTGAAACGTTTGTCAGCTACCATAGCTGCATCTGTAAATAAACCATATGTTGAGGTAATTCTATTAAGTTTTCTTTCAGACCTCTACGTAAGGGGCTAGAATACTGTGGGGAACTCAGTAGGGGTGGGGATGGGTGAAGAGGAGTAAGATAGAAAGGAATTAGGTGGGTACAGCGGGGTGTCAGCGAACTCGCTCCTTATATACATCTGTTTCTTTAAACAAAAACCATCTAATCCAGATAGCAGTAAAACGTACGAACTGATCAGGGCTGGAGGATGACATGTCCTCAAATTTGCAAATTTCCGTAATTTTATTGAACCAGTCTTTTATGGTAGGGGTATAGGTGGTTTTCCAGTGAAGTGGAATTAAAAGTTTTGCCGCATTTAGTAATTGTGGTTCTAGGCTAGAGGTGAACGTTGCTACTGGCTGTGGATTGTGGAATAACAGCACTTGCTGGGGGTTCTGAGAATTGCACTAGACAGTGAGCATACCTCTTCCCAGAAAGGTCGTTTGAGGTCGCATGTCCAGAAAATTTGGTATAAGGTGCCTTTTTCCCTATTACAACGCCAACAAATGCCATTTGAAGTTTTGTATATGTGTTGTAACTTGGAAGGCGTATAGTACCACCTTGTGAGTATTTTATAGTTTAAGTCTTGTATTCGGCAGCATCTCGAGCTTTTGAGCATTTTAGAGAGTATTTGTTCAATCTGCATCTCCTTGAACTGAATATTTAGATCATAAGACGACCTCTTGATAAATGGTACTGACTCCCAGTTAGTTGGTAATTGGAGCATTTTCTATAAAAGGGAATCAACATGTCTTGGTGGGTCTGGTAGTGTGCACGTCAGTTCGAATTTGGTAAGGTATCGCCCTAACGTTTGTGATCCTCCTAGGCTGTGAAAATAGTGGGCTATTTTTGTGAATTTTAGGTGATCTATCTGCTTAAAGTTTAGTATTTTATCTTTAGGTATGAGTGATTTATTTTCCATGAAGTGAAGAAGTTGGAGGTTCCCTTCTTTTAGCCAGTCATGTAGGTTGATGGGTTGTAGACCGGGAGGAAAGGCAGGGTTGTTTATTAATGGGATTAAGGGCAACGGGTAAGTTGAGAGTGAATATTATTTGCGACATTTATCCCATATTGTAATAATAGTGGATGGTCAGAGTGTTTGTCTTCTATACAGTATATATTATCTATCCAGGGTAGATGTAGGAGATATGTATATGCTGATTGTTGTTCTATTTAGCTTATTTAAGCTTTATGTTTGCGTAATGTGACCAGTCTATTATTTTCAACAAGACTGAGGCATAGTAATATGTCCGGCAATCAGGTAGTGCTATACCTCCCTGGCGTTTAGATTTAGTTAGTGTTTTGTAACTAATTCTGGCTTTTTTGTCCTGCCATATAAAGTGTTTTATCATATTTTGTAGTTGGTTCAATAGTGATTCTCCTATTTGTAATAGGAGTGTTTGGAAAATGTATAGGATTCTAGGCATGATATTCATTTTTACGATGTTCATCCTCCCAAACCATGATAGAGGTTTATCCTTCCACATATGTAGGTCTCTTTTAATCTTTCCTATCACTTGTTTCAAATTGAGTTCTGCCCAGTTCGAGGTATCCTTGGTGATCTGGAGGCCTAGATAGGTAAGGGAGCGTGGGTTCCATTAATATGGGAATCCTGTGGACATAGACTTTTGAACATGGAGTCCTGTATTAATGTACATAAAATATGAAAGCCACTGAGGGCTCCTAAAAAATAACCCAGCTGGTGCAGACCACACTGCAGGATTTATGCAGCTTAGTTCCAATCAAGTACTGTTTTATTATTAGAAAGAAAAGGGAAATCATTCAAAAACTAATCTACAGTGATCTTATTCAATATTGTTTGATAGGTTAGCCGTAATAAAACAGATATTGTGCACAGTAATAGTCTCTGCATACTCCTGTATATTATGTAGATGAGTTGGCTACTATGCTGATTAATGACTGTCATTCCATGTTCAGGAATTCTAAATATCTGCATGATGACAAAGCTGAAAAACAGAACTAAATACAGGCATGCTAACTTGCAAAGATGATAACTAGAAATGTGCATAAGCCTATTAATAGGCTTTTCTTGGCTATAAAACAGGGCTGTTCCTGTTAAATGTAGGTTTCCCTCCTCATGCAGAACAGAAAGTAAAAATGTAATCATGAATGGTAATGATTTTTTTAATATTTCTAAAAGTAGCACCTGATGAACATTAGAAAAGTATTGCTTTACATATATAATGGTAAGTCTTTGGTGTACATCTGTTTTCTTTAAAGGAAAGCTGGATTTTTCGCTAAGCTTTTTTCCCAGGCTCGTAATCCTTTAACGAATAAATTGCATGTGCGGTAAAAAAAATTACAAAAGCAATGCTCTGCCATTTTACTGATAAGGATAACATGTAAAATGGCAGTGTGGTGCTTTGTTAATTTTTTCCAAGGATGATGCTCTTTTTAGGGGATGCAAGAGAGCTAGAAGTAAAATGGTGGATTGACCCTCTGTTAGTGTTTTCCTCGACAAGTGCATTCATTTCTGAAAAGGGGCATTGGCCCGAGGAAAAAATACCCACCAGTGAATTTGCCTTTCCTTGTCCTTTAGGATAAAAATGGAGAGATTTATTTGTCATTTTGCATTGCTGTAGGTCATGGCTTTGCAACCGCAACGCGTTCGGCTAAAACCATGGCTGGTGGCCCAGGTGGATAGTGGAATGTACCCTGGTCTCGTCTGGTTGAACAGAGAGGCAAAAAGGTTCCAGATCCCATGGAAACATGCAACAAGGCATAGCCCCCAGCAGGAAGAAGAAAAGACAATATTTAAGGTAAGTAATTATGATTGCAATAACTGTACAGTTATATGTTCTGCTTATACATGCAGATGAATTAAATATAAATTGTAACTATAATTACTCAGTCCATAAATAGTGTGTATTGCATAGCGATATTTAGAAAGCTTTTGGGGCTTATTTACTAAAGCAGAATGTGTATTTCCAAGTAGAAATGGCATCACCCCAGTGTTTTCCATTTACAAAATGTGAAGCTCCATGAAAAGGTTTCTCCAGCCACTTTCTAAAGTATATTTCTGGTCTCTCTCTTTTTCTTTTTGCTTAAAACGTTCACCAATTCTGAGTTATAAGCCATGGCCAAAATTAGTTTTATATTTGACTTAACTCTATCACCAGATGGATTTGGAAAGTCAGATTCCTGTATAAAAATGTTTGTGACAATATTTTCCATTGCATTTTCATGCCAAGAAATTGGAACCATTTAGCCTCCCTCTCTCTTCTCTTTATTGTAAACTCTGACAAAGAGGATCCTTATCAGTGTTATTTTCTATAGTATATGTTAGTGCTTTATACGTAATATTATTTTCATAGTAATTGAATTGTTTTCCATCATCTAGTGGCTTTCCCCTTGCGCCTTAGAATGATTCTGGCCTTACTGTCATTTTGTTAAGCCTAATTAAAATAAATCACGTTTCCTGTGAAAAATAGCTAATGGCTTAACTATGATTTTATATTTTGCAGCAGACTCACCCATGGGATCATCTAGTACAGGCAGCTGCACCCCTGAGCAAACATGGCCAAAGACTGAGCCTCAGGAGATGGAAGTGCCCCCAACATCAGGCCCTGCTGACTTTTTCAGTTCTCCCGAGATGTGGATCAGTTCCCTACCAAGTATGTAATGTTTAAAGCATAGCTACATTGTTTTAATCTACATATATAGATGCCTGATGTCTTCAGGTCTGGTTTACTTAAAGACCCAGTGATTATTACGTTAAATATTGTGTGTTGTAATAGCTTGTACTCAAAATATTAGGTATACGTACATTCACTGCATAAAGATAGGAAAGCAAAGGGTAGTCTTGAAGAACACTGCATGATGTGTAAGAATGGGGGCATTGTACGCATATGGTGTAGATGGGGTCTGGGAAAAATGTATTTGCTGTGAAGTTACACCCCGTGTGGGTTACGGGGGGGGGGGGGGCGCTTGAGGGGTGGTTTTTATAGATTTTAAATTATTTGTCTTTTTCTTCTGACTCCAGCTTTCAAATGGGGGTCACTGACTCCATCTAAAGACAAATGCCCTGTAAGGCTACAGATATATTTGCTATTGCTACTTTGTATTACTCATCTTTCTATTCAGGCCTCTCCTTCTCATATTCCAATCTCTTATTCAAATCAGTCCATGGTTGCTAGGGTCATTTGGACCCTAGCAATCAGATTGCTGATACTGCAAACTGGAGAGCTGCTGAATATAAAGCTAAATAACTTAATACCCACAAATAATAAAAAAATAAAACCAGTTGCAAATTGTCTCATAATATCACTCTCTACATCATACTAAACATTAATTTAAAAGTGAACAGCCTTTAAGGTGCTCACATTTGTTGATCTGCTTGTTTGTGTGTAATACACTTGCAAGATTTAGAAACATATAGCCAGGATCAGAACATAAGATTGTTTAAAATTCAGAAGTTAACAGCACAAAATACCAAGAAAATGCTTGTAGAAAACACATTTATATGAAATTAAATTGATAAAGCCCGCTTTTTAATACAAGATTACATATGCTTACAGTCTATAGCAAAAATGTCTAAATTGTGCTTAACCAGGTATCCTTTACAGCTGTCAGATACACTCTGAGCTGCAGAATAGTTCTCCCTCCTTTAAAACTTAGAAGAAAATACACTGCACATAGTCATGTATCTGCTAAACCATTTTTAATTGATGTATAAACTTATTTTTGTGCTTAGTGACTGACTTAGAAATCCAGTTCTATTATCGGGGCAAAGAGATGGGTCAGACAATGACAGTCAGTAATCCTCAAGGCTGCCGACTTTTCTATGGCGACCTGGGACCAATGCCCAATCAGGAAGAGCTGTTTGGACCCATCACCCTTGAACAAGTTCGCTTCCCTGGGACAGAACAAATTGTAAATGAAAAACAGAAGCTCTTTACTAGTCGTCTTCTTGATGTCATGGACAGGGGTCTGATATTAGAAGTCAGTGGGCATGCCATATATGCAATCAGACTGTGCCAGTGTAAAGTCTACTGGAGTGGGCCCTGCTCACCATCTCCGACTACCCCAAACCTTATTGAAAGGCAGAAGAGAGTTAAACTTTTCTGTCTGGAGACTTTCCTTAGTGGTAAGTATTCTGTCTCAATACAAGTGTGAAGACCTGAAAGAGTTTGTGATAAATATTCTTTTTTTTCTTGTTTAGCAAGTCTAGCATAGCCTGTTCTGGATAGAAAAAGATGACATGGTCAAATTATTAACAATTTAAGTTTCATTTATACTCCTATCCAAGTTTGATTTGTTTTTAAGCATTCCTACTAAAAGTAAGTACTTATTACGGCCATAGCCATGTCTTATTTCGTCAATTCCTATAGGGACAGGTTCAATCCCACTGTCCAGCCGTTTCTGCTTTCATACCATTCTTCAGCAGTCTTTTAAGTCTACCTATTTTTATAAAATTTCCTGCCATTCATTTTATCATTAGTTACAAACTGAATTGTAAATTAACTCGGATCTATCTCCCTTCTAATGGAGATCACCAAAAGTCTGTTACTTAGTGGAAAAGGCATTACTTGAATTATTTGCTCTATGGAGTATTGAGCTAATTTATCATTTGGGGCACTGGAATGATACCATGTGCTTATAGATATACTTAATTTTCCTGAGTACAAACTGTTTTGTCATGAGTTTGTGTGGGTACTATAGACAGAGGCCCAAACAGCCCCCACCCGCCCACTAAATAGTACTGCAGTCTCTCTGGCATTTGCCAGGTCTCACAGATTGCTAGTCCTGGCCTGATTTAGGTGTATATCAAGACAGTGGCTTCTGCTCTGTGTTTTGTCAAAGTTTATGTAATATGCAGAAGTGCACCACTATTTCTATAAAAAGAGATACATTTTTATTGTACCTTTGGTGCAAGGAAAAAGTATTTGAACCTTAGGATTTATGGTGCAAACTGAGTTAATCTAAGGCAATACACTACTGGACCCGCTCATTTGACGAGGTCACAATTAGGCCACCAACACACTGGGCCAAATCAGGATAATTTGATCATTTGGGCCCAAGGCCAGTGGCGTCCTAAGGAGACCCTTTAGGAGAAGGTTGCATCAACCATCACCAGTAGGGGTTTTCAGTATTCAGCTGAAAATTTGTCTGTAAGACAAGCTTTTTGGAGGCCCCCCTTACACAGGCCAATAAGGTACAGACACTGTCTGGAGAGGCAGAGTCACAGCATTCATCCCTCTGGAAAAACTTTTCTATGTGGCAGTTGATTATCTGACTTTTGCCAATATACCCATCACAAATGACCGCAACAAAATATCACTTGCATTTAGTTTATAACAACGCTAATTTAGGTGCAAGAAAAGTACTGAATTGTGTTTGTCCCAAATTATTCCTTCCCTTCAAAGTGCTGATTCTATTTTTCTTGTTCAAGTCTCAATGGGAACCATACAAATAGAAAAATGAATAGCAGATGCATAGCAAGCCCAGTATTCAAGCCCTCCTTGGCATGGGACTTATGTGCAACCAAGCCTAACCAAAATGTAGTCAAGAGGCATATATTTTTTACACACAATGTTTTATCTGCTAATTCTGTTATAAAAAACTGATATTGTGACTGAATTGTTTTATTGATTTATTCTTGTATGTAGAACTTATTTGTCATCAGAAGGGGGCTCCTACAAAGCAGCCACCATGTGAAATCTACTTATGCTTCGGAGAGGAGTGGCCAGATGACAAATCCAGAGAAAGAAAGCTCATCATTGTTCAGGTGTGCTACTCAAAAGTTCATACTGTACATGTACTACGTGTACATTATTAGACAGGGTAATGTAACGGCAACTTATGGAAAGCAGTCCTAAATGGATGCTTAAATATGTGTCCTTTTGAATGCAAAGATGGTGGTAGGGCAATTAATTAGGTATTTTAAATTTACGAATCCATGCATCTTATACAATCTCCTGTAAATTTTGCTATTTTAGCAGATTATAACAGGAGAATTTTTGGGGGCCCAGATGCATAACAGTGACAGATGTTCAACATACGTTCAATGAATACGACTGGTGCTGAACATACTTTTAGCATTGCTTTAATTACAAAACATCTATCTAGTTATTTCTTGAGCTAAACTGGGCAAATGGGAAATCTGAAGCAACTGCATGTCCCAGTGACACACACATAATAACTCTTACTTTATTCTATATTTTTTTTTTTACATTTCTTCACAGATAATACCAGTTGTAGCACGTATGATACTTGAGATGTTTAGTCCGTTTGCAAATCTCTGTCCCTGACATCAAAGACAACATTGTTGCTCATCTGAAACAACTGTATCGCCTTCTTCAGAACTACCAAGGGCCAGATGCTTGGCCTCTCATGCAGCCCCAAAACATGCACCTGGCTGAGACACTTCAAACCCAGTGAGGACTGGTTCCTCACAAAACTCTTGTCTTTTTAAAGCAGCACAAACTACTGCCCCTGCTGGGGGAGCTTTTACTATATTAGAGTGTAGAAGAAGGACCCCCCCCCCCAGTAATATGGAAGCTTTAATGCATTAACATCTTAGGTCCAATCAATTGTATACCCCTTGCACATACCTGACATGTTGTTTTAGAGTCATTGTAGCTTTAAAAACAGGGAATATTACTGGTTTTACAATCAGGCTTATGACAGGTGTTCCACAGGGGAGCCTGCAGCTGCCCCATTTGTGAACGTATAGGTTAGAATGGGACACGTGGGACAGAAAAGCACAGCCCTGTTTGAAAAGAGACAAGTGGATTTTATTCATTTTTGTCACTACACATACAGGTTAGCACGGGGTTTTATCTTCTTTTATTTTTCCAGAAGCTGAAGAAAATGCTTCACAATACATTAAGGCTTACTGAAAGCTGTTTTTTCTAAAGCACAGGCAGAAATTGAGCTTTCTGCAAATTTTCCCACCATTGTACTTGTACTCTACTTATTTATTATTTTTATTGCATTAAAATTATTTTTTCTCCTCCATTAACATATTAAAATAATAGTATAGTATTCAGTGCTGTTAGTGTGAAACCATAGGACTATGTGGCATGAAGGTCAGATGAAGGGGGGAGTACATCTACAAATTTACTTTTTTTTTTTAGAAACCTTGATTTCTCATCAAGCATTCACCAGTAACTAAATAGCCCATCTAAATTCTAGAATAGAAGGAGAACAAATATCATTTGATAAAAAAAGATATAGCTTCATTGCCATCTAAATCACTTCTACAATTTCAATTTGGTGGTTGGAAAAGAACGAAAAATATGTTACTGAAATTTACTTTTGTGTACAACATGCTCAAGTTTATGTAAAATTCCCTCAATTTTTTTTTTTTAATAGCAAAATTATACTATTTGGGGAAAATTACATGACTGCAATACTTTTTAAATAAATATTTAATAACCATGCAAAATTAAACAAATAATTTATTGGTGCAAACAATGTATTCATAATCTGCTAATAAATACCCTTTTTTCCAAGAAAATGTTTGAAATTACGTTGTAATTGCATTGCCAAAGGGCATTCTTACAGTCACACTATGCATATGAGGTTTTCATTGTAGACTACGGGGCTGCATGTGGCATCTCTTGCTATACATTTCCAATTTTACTTCTAGTATACTGCTTATGTGCAACTCTAGTGAGCCTGACTGAAGTACAAGGGATCTCTGGGAAAACAGGGTAAGATGGCAGCATTGTGCTTATGTAGAAAAAATCATAGGCCAGTCAAATTTATTCATGAGCAAATCACAGTAGAAAAATGTAATTTGTGTGCCTAACAAATTGATACCCACTAGGCTTTTATGTCTTTTAGGGCATGTGCACTTGTGCTGTTTTGTCACTCACAGATACAAATCAATAAAGGAATTCTTTAGAAATGTATCCAAGTACACTATAACTATAATGAACAGTGCATGATAAGGACTGATATAATGACAAATGATAGTCCTCATTGTGCTGTGTGTAACTGCTAAAGCATTTTTGGCAAATTACATAATGTATCTCCACACAGTCACCCATAACTGTCTTTGCTTTTTTTTTAATAGGTAACTTTTTATTAACATTTCCAAAGGAAAAAAAAAAAAAAAGCGGGATACAGAAAAGAAAAAAGGGGGGGGGAGGTACAGCAAGTCCATATGCAACTATTACATTCCATAAGCACACAGAATAATATCATGCAGAATTCAAGGCAATGTTGGCAAGTGCACATCGGTCCAAGGGAACTGTCTTTGCTTTTAATAGTAAGAATACACTATTTTGGATTTTTCTGACATTACTTTTCTGGTGAATTACCCTGAGTCATTGATTTTTCTGAATAAAGAAAATATTGCCTGCCTGTATTAATATATACATAATGTTAATTACTGTATCATCACTGTAACAAGGGGGAACAGATTCTGTGGCCTCAATTCTGGCCTGGTAAGTACCCACTCTGCTCCCTCTGTGCTGTAATTGCATATTTATTAAACAAATGTTTTTGATCCCCACCATATATAAACCTATACTTTTTTCGTGTTACTTCACCTTTAAATTAACGTTTAGTATGATGTAGAGAGTGATATTCTGAGACAATTGTTTTTACATGGCGTCAGTGACCCCATCTGAAAGTGTCAAAAGAAGAAGGCAAATAATTCAAAAGCCATAAAAAAGAAAAGAAATGAAGGCCAATTTAAAAGTTGCAATTGATTTTCATTTGTGTTTTTTGAGATATTTAGCTTTTTATTCAGGAACTCCCCAGATTGAAGTCCAGCAATCTGGTTGCTAGGGTCCAAATTATTCTAGAAACCATGCATTGATCTGAATGAGAGATTGGAATATGATTAGGAGAGGGTCTTAATATAAAGATGAGTAATAAAAAGTAGTAATAACTATAAATGTGTAGCCTTACAGAGCATTTGTTTTTAGATGGAGTCAGTGACCCCCATTTGGAAAGAGTCAGACAGTGGCAGAACTACCGGGGGGGCAGGGGGTGCGAGCGGCCAGGGCCCGCACCCCGTAAGGGCTCCCCGGCAGCTCACTCACGCTGACAAATGCGGCCGTACGGAGGGGGCGGGGCCCGGCTGCGCGTCACGCACCAGGGCCCGCCCCCTCTAGTGACGCTACTGGAGTCAGAAGAATAAGGCAAATCATTTAAAAACTATACAAAAGAAAAAATGAAAACCAATTGAAAAGTTGCTTAGAATTAACCATACACACTAAAAGTTAATTTGAAGGTGAACCACCCCTTTTTCAGTTCACCAGAAATAAAGACTTTTTTCAATTACTTTGCAGAAAATGTAAAGTTTTGTAATACCTTTTATTGGCTAACTGAATAAGTAAAAATTGCAAGCTTTCAGAGCACACGGGCAGCTTCGTCAGGCAAAATTCAACAAAAGGAGGATATGGGTTGGGGGTAATTAAAGGGTGTCTGTCACCCAAAAATGTTTCCCCCACAGCAGATGCAGCCTAATAGAGCCTGCACACCAGTTAAAGGAGAAGTAAGCCCCTTATTAAAAAACTCCTACACTACATAAACCTCCCCTCCCTCCTCCCCCCCCAGCCTAGCTGCTACCCCGGGCAAATGCCCCTAACTTTTTACTGACCAGTGCAGATTCACAACATGGTCAGGTCTTCAGATAAGCTGGGGGAGGGGAGGAGGGGGTCTATGTAGGGTAGGGGTTTTTAATAAGGGGTTTACTTCTCCTTCAAGGGAAACTGTGATTTTTTTTAAAAAAAATAATGCCCCCTGTCTGTACTAGGCAAGCCATGCTGGGGCTGCTATCGATAGTTATGGCGGCTTCATTATGCCAAACAATATCCATGTACTATAGATATGTGTTGGTTTGCAGACAGGGCATATTTAAAACTGTAAACTGCCAATGTATGGTGCATCTGCTGATTAGGAAGTGAATGAACTGCACGTCTATTTCACATTATCCTTTTTCCATAATTTTAGGCTGTTGGTACAAATGAGCTGAAACAAGCAAAAGGGAACCCATACTGTGTATGGCCCTATGTACAGTATATATCCATCACCATGGATACCATGAAGGGTTGGCCCCTTACACACCTATAATGGCTCTTGCAAGATGCAGACATAGCATTGGTGTTGCGGCTACGGGTCAACCACCATGCCTTCCCATAAAAACCCAGAAGTTAGAGCTGAATTATTTTATTAGCAGCGATATAACAATAGGACAACATTCTATTGATAACTTTCTCCACCAATCTGAAGCGCCAATGGCGCCAATAGAAGCGGAGGTGACATAAACATCAAGCCCGCCGCTTGTACGTGAGATATTAGGTATAAACTGCATCTCGACTGGCCATAGTAGTACGGTGTCCATCATAGGACAACTTCCGGCATTGTGCTACATGAGCCCTCCCTGTCAAAACTCCTGCATCGCTAGTGTTTCAACTCCCACTTCAACAATGTGCTTTCCACTAATTTAGCCCTCATCTTCTGAGAGATGTAGTTCAGAACACCCATATGTATATAATGTCTATGGTTAATGCAATTGTCTGAATGCATTTCTGAGGTGACCTTCCAACAGATGAAACTTGGTCAAAGATGAGACTGTAATGTTATATAAAGCACTGCTGCCTGGAGACCTGGAGAATGTGGAGTGAGGTTGGGGCTGCAATTGTGTCTGTCATGAATCCATAGGGGTTACAGTATGTCAAAGTGCTTAGGGGTCTGTTTAAGACTTGTGTGTTTCACCAGCAGGCTTACCCCCTTATTGACATATCAGTGGATATACTTTACTATTTGACACATACAGTATAAAGCATATAAAAATGCAATGGCGCCCTATTTTTGTATTTTCACAGATTTTTGTTCGATGTGTATATTTGATGTATGATGTATAAATGTATTTATAAAGTACCACAAGGATACTAAGTGCTCTATAATCTTACAGTGTACACAGGGAACATTAAAATAAATAAATAAGTATAAATATGGTAAGAGACACGGTAGGAAAAAGGCGTCTCCCCCGTAGAGCTTAAAAGATGGTGGATAATATACAGGCATACATTTGTGGGCATTAACCCTTTAGTACCAGAACTGGACTAGACTACATAATGTTCTAGTACCTCCAATGTCAGCATTTTAGTATCTTTTTAAAGAGACTGAGCAAGTGTTTCTTACAAAGGAACTTGGGTCTTCTGCTGCTACTGAATAATTTATTTTGAAATGGGGTTATTGTGTGACTTAATTAGGGATGTGGTGGAAAAACCTAAAGACAATTATGTAACATTTTGTGTGTGTGTGTGCGCGCAAGGCCTTATGCAAAGGTAAAACATTAAGACATGCAAGCATAGACCAGCACAACAGCCTGCTTTGATTTCAGACATGCCAAGCCCTACCAACAAAAACAGCACTATTAGGATGGGAGAGGGGGAGGCACCTACATTTTATTCCCCTGCCGGCTCAGTTTTTTTGCTCGTTCACCACTTTTTTTGTATAGGGGGGAACACTATTATATAAGATATATTATATGGTAAATAATGTACCCACTTATGTAAAATATAAGGAGAGTTCCGTGACCATATAAAGGCATACAGGTCATAGAACTTCAAGGTGGCTTCTAATATCCGCATATTTTATAACGGGTTCATTGCTTAATATAATACACAAGTTTCACGTGACAGAAATAACATAATTAAGCACTGATTAAAACTGAGAACAATAAGCATAATTTGTAAAGATATTATTTACAATATAGTCATGGCTCTAGTGTAATCTAATATTATTATTTTTCATTTAGCTAAATAAGAAAAGTAACTTTCTGAAATACTAGTCTTTACAGTCTTAAATGTGGCCAACTGAGCCTACAAGGTTTCCAAAACTGTTATTGTTCTTCTTTTTGTACAGACCAATAGATGGAGCTGCAGACAGATGTTACTGTGTGTCTGAGCTCAAGGGCCACTTCCTTCCATGTGAGACAGGTACAAACTTGTGGTGTGACGGTGAAATCATTGTTCGCCTGGAAATCAGGAAAAACATGCAGACTGCTAGTCTCATTTTGTGGTAAACACTATGGGGCCCATTTACTTCGTTCGAGTGAAGGAATAGAGGAAAAATAGTTTGAATTTCGAATGTTTTTTTTGGTTACTTCGACCATCGAATGGGCTACTTCGACTACGACCTTCGACTTCGAATCGACCGATTCGAACTAAAAATAGTTAGACTATTCGACCATTCAATAGTCGAAGTACTGTCTCTTTAAAATATTCTTCAACCCCCTAGTTCGCCACCTAAAACCTACCGAGGCCAATATTAGCCTATGGGGAAGGTCCCCATAGGCTTCCTAACAATTTTCTAATCGAAGGTATATCCTTCGATTGATGGATTAAAATCCTTCGAATCGTTCGATTCGAAGGATTTAATCGTTCGATCAAACGATTATTCCTTCTATTATTCCTTGAAATCATCCAAACACTTGTCTGCAAAAGGTCAAAATAAAAGCAGTGACTGCAGATGGACTAGTTATTTTCCATGCTCATCACTGGCTTTTTTGTTCTGTTTTAAAGTAAACACATAAAATGAGGGAAATAGCTATAATATTTATTTAGCCAATAGCCATTTAGCCATATATTCTTCTCTTGTGATTTTCCTTGCATCCCATCATGCATTTGGGATCAACCCTGTCAAATGATCTAGGTGCAATAGTGCAACACATCATTGGGGGTATATCAGTTTAACTTATAATGTGTTTCTAGAATAAAGATCTTCATTCTCAGAACCTGCCATGATTACTCAACCACATTGTTTTTCACTTTGAGAGTTGTGAGTTAGCAATGTCAATATACTGTACTGTATGTTAGTTTTAAGGGAACCAAATTCAGGAAAGAACATATCTGAGAAAAAGAAGGTGTTGTGATGTGTGCTCTGCTTAATACTGATTAGAGAAATATCCGATGATTTCAAACTTAATTTTCTTAGCAGAGCAACATTAAAGCCACTTTCTTTTATCATTAGTTTGTTCCTGATTGTAGACAGTTGGCCAAAATGACCAGGTGGTGTCTCTGTTGATTTGTCTCTGTAAAATTTGATTATTTTAGTTTAAAATAGTCTGAAATTCATCTGCGTATTGATCTGAGACAGACCGTTAATACCCTTATTATTTCCTGTTGAGCTGTGCATAGTACAGTGCATTGGAGAATCTATTCTGATAAGGTACATTGTATAAAATTATGTATTTTTAGGGTTGTGGCACTATTTTTGGAATTCACCGCAAGACCTTGTACAATCTCTTGTTGGGAAGTTTCACTTGGAAGTTTTCCACTCCAGAAATTCATTTATCCCAAAATTTAGGTTAATGCCAGGTGGTCAAGTGTTCAAATAGGTACAATGTTGTTGTGCTTCATTCTTTTGAAGTCTCCAAATCACAAGTGTGTGTTCCATTGAATTATGATTTGGTCAGGCTGCATTATGGGACTTTGATCCTACTTGGCAAAAATGTCAAAGTTTGAGCCTTAAAACCAGAACTTTTTATTGTACTTTGACCAGGGGCAGTGATTCTTTATCTGATGAATGGTTTTTCTCCTCTTTCCACTTATACTTTATCAGAAGCACTAGGAAAATCAATAATTTTACTGACCAAAAAATATTTTAATACATTATACATTAAAGGGGGGTTCTTGTACTATACATTTTAAATACGACTACAAATTCTTCTAATGAACATCGATTAGAGAAAGGTGTTGTTAATCAGCTGATTCTGACAATATTTTAGCTGAAAATCATATGAATCCCCTTTATCCTTTATACATATTAAATCATTTAAGACCAAAAGTAAAGCATATTGGCCCTTTCTATGCTTTACCCCTGTTACTCTATATTCCATGTATTGGTGCTGCATGCAGGTAGTATAGTGTGTAAATCATAATGGGCCAGTCTGTCCAGTCTCTATAGTATTATGGTGGGAGGCAGTAAATCGTTGTTTGGAGTTATTGTCATGGAAAGTAAACCAAAGTGTAATGGCTGAGGCTGCAATTCAGTAGGGACAACTGGATAAGTTATTAGCACCTTCTGCGCATATAGTACAGGTATGGGACCTGTTATCCAGAATGCTCAGGATTTTCCTGATAACGGATCTTTCCATAAATTGGATCGTCATACCTTTAGTCTACTTGAAAATCATGTAAACATAAAATAAACCCAATAGGCTGGGTTTGCTTCCAATAATATATAATAATTATACCTTAGTTTGGATCAAGTACAAGGTACTGTTTTATTATTACAGAGAAAAAGGAAGTCATTTTTAAAAATTTAGATATACAAGACATCCTTTCTATAACTCGGAGCTTTGTGGATGATGGGTTTCTGGATTACGGATCCCATACCTATACAATTAAACATGCTGGTTAAATGCAGTTCAGCAATATGTCTCGTGCTATAGTACCATCTCTGAACAGTGTTCCAAGATCAAGATATAAAGAAGAAATATTTTAGAATTAAGTTACACATATTGAAAACATAGTATGTTCTGGCTGCTGATACATTTGCCTGTTTGTATTTGCAATAAAATAGAGAATGCCTTTTTAGGTTCTAACTTACTGTTCTCAGTAGAATCCCATGTTGTTGATTTAGTGAAGAATGCCTGATATTCCGCACAGCAGAAAGAACATTTTTATAATAGATGAAAGCCATTCATAGTGATAGGAAATGTGCTGTAATAAAAAGCATTTTGTCATATGAAAGCCTTCACACACAGTTTCTGTTAATGCTGATTGCTGTTCTGTAATTGATTTCTAGACATGCCTCCACTGCTGAAGGAAATCCTGAAGATTAAGAAGAACTACACTTTTTACTTCCAGTCCTGTGGAGAGCTCATAATCAGAGAACAGTGAGACATTCTAATGTACTATTCATATAATATAAAATTCAAGATTCCTGCTAAAATTGAGCTTACTGTGATACAAAATGGTACATGCCTTCAACTGTCTGATGCTCCTCAGTGTGTGAAGGCTCCAGCTTTACAGCAGAGTTCAAAATGTCATTGTGTCAAATTTTGATTTATGTGGAACCAACTATGAATGTAGCTCTTTTCTCAGAGCAGAAATACAAAAGGGAGTAAGTAATCTTATAGCATAGCAGCACAAGTAGGATCCTATGACTTGTATGAGTACAGTCTATATGGGTTGGCTGGAAGGGTAGATAGATTTAGATAAAAATCAACATGGAGTGAGTCAGAGATATGCTCTGGAATGCAACCTACTTTAGATTGGAAATTGTTGGAGGTTAGGAATAATGGAAGTTATAATTCAGTAACAGGGACAAGACTCGATGGGCAATGCAAAAGAAATATATTCAGTTATCACAAGCTGAAAAGTTATTCATGTAATCAATCAGCTGTTGCAAACAGTACCTATCAACTCCTGGAATTTTGTTTTCAACTACATGACAATGAGTTTGGGATTAATTCAGCTATTGCCGAGTTGGCTGGATTTCCATTATGGAGCACACATGTTTTTTCACAAGACAACACACTATTAAAGGAAAACTATACCACCCAAACAATGTAGGTCTCTATTAAAAGATACTATGTAAAACAGCTCATGTGTAAAACCCTGCTTCATGTAAATGAACCATTATCATAATAATATACTTTTTAGTAGTATGTGCCATTGGGTAATCATAAATAGAAAATTGCCATTTTAAAAAACTAAGGGCCGCCCCCTGAGATCGTACGATTCACTGTGCACACATACAAACCACATGTAAGGTCACATGAGGCCAATTAACAGAGTTCTGCCTTTTGCTTCCTCACTTCTTCCTGTTACAGTTAGTGTTGTAGTATTTCTGGTCAGGTGATCTCTGAGGCAGCACAGATAGAGTCACGAAATGGTGGTTCAAGGCAAGAGATGTAAAAGGGCAATATTTATGTAAATATATATTCCAGTTTGGTAAGATTCTTTAATATGTCATTCAATTTGATATAAACTATCTGTTTCTTAAGTATTCATTTTGGGGGTATAGTTTTCCTTTAAAAAGGGTATTTCATCTGTATTTATGTGAAGCACAAAGTCAGAAATGAAGTTGCATTTTGGTATTGATAGGAGTCCACGTAGTACGGGAATTGTAACTATTTTAGAAATGCAGAACCATTGAAGAATTCGATAGTGTGCAGTTTAATATGGGAATGCCATGCAAACCTTGGGCTGTAAGTAGATGCTGGCAGTAGTAGTTAATTGCTAGTAATGGTTATGGTTAACAGGTGTAGCTATGTGTTGAGCCTGGTGAGTGGGGAAAATGAATTACTCAACGAGCAGGAACACAGCAAGTATATTTTCTCTTTTGGTGTCAGTTCTGCTGCTTGATCTGATAGTTTACCATAATCCAGTTTGTAAAACTTCCTCAGATATGTTGATTTATGGCCGGTGTGGGAGTAATTGAATCATCACTTCATTGCCATTTCAGAAGGAATGTGGTGTTGTTTGTGACACTGGAGGTTTGTTACTGTACAGTACTGACAGGTGTTGTGCCTGGCTGATATATGGGAGGAGAAGAGTGAACAAGAAGTGTTTATTAATAATAACCGTGGCATGCCTTCCCGCTAAACAGAGAGCCTTCTGTGTAATGCATTAATCAATACCACCTCTTGCTAAACTACAATACTCATCATCTACCAACAGCAGGATCTGATGGTGCTGACATGCATAGTTCAGTGTCAGCTGGAGAGTGGCAAGCTTCTGAACCGGGATTTGATCGTTTATGATGTGAAAGAAATATCAGTCGAACAGTACTAAATATATAGATTTCTGTAGGTTTCCTTCAAAAATTTGCCTGAGCCAACCCAACCAGCCACCTTGCCCCCCCCATGTGCACATGTGTGAATAAGCTGGTGTGCACATGAACAAGTGGATAAGATTGGGAAATCTGAATTGCGGGTGGTGTAGGGACAAGGGCTGCATTTGAGGTATGTGCCTAGTACCCCTCAAGGTGTGTGCCTCTTCCTTCCCTTAGTTTCGGCTCTGCTTACAGTTATTCTGCTCTCTGTAGTAGAAGGGGAACAGATTCTTTGGAAAGCAGATCAAAATTTTAAAAAAAAGTGTTTGGAAGGTGAAGAAGCCCATAGACTAGATTTGGCTAAAAGATATCAAGCCTGCCACCACGTCAAGGTAGGCTCACTGAGCAGGTCCCTAACTACTCTAACCATCTTATTATTTATTATTATTTCCTATTATACTATCTGCTGTGCTAACCTGACTTCTAGTAACATATGGTCCAGGGGAAGGCAAAAAACCCAATGGAAACAACTCAATAGTTTGTTTCTGTCAGGGAAAAAAATCCTCCCTATTATTCCTGGAACAAATTCTGCTCAATTTATATATCCTATGTATTCCACTAACATTTTAATTTAAATCTATAAAACAGTTAGTCCTACTTTAAACTCTATCATATTATGTTTATTTGATCATATTATCTTATGGCTTCTTCTAACATCTTTATTATTTTCTTAAGAATTATATGTTATTTTACACCCTTCTGCATATTCTTATATTTGACAGTTTATCTATTCTGTTTTGTCCTAATAGGCAATTTTATTATATTCTTTTTATTTTATCATACTATACTTTCTTATTATATAGTCTAGCATTTTCTCCTCTTCTCTTGTATTTTAATTTCTAACATCTAAGCCTTTAGCCTATCCTATCATGTGTTACCATATTTTATATTATGTTTGTTATACCTTATGTGATCTTCCAACATCTTATTTTATTTTGTGAACTATCCTATTTAATCTTCTAATATCTTATCATAATCAGTATTATAGTATCATTTTCTGCTGTTAGATCTTTATTTTAATTAATCTATTTCCTGCTAGCTAATAATATATTTGCTACTGTTATACTTGATATTATATATATATATATATATATATATATATATATATATATATATATATACTGTATATATATATATTTATTTATGTATTGATATTTATTTATGATATATTTATATTATTTCTTATTAGTTATATATTTGATATTATTTATATTTCCAGCCTATGTTAGTTTTACCTTATTATCCTCTTGTAACTATCCTCTGAATTTACATTTCTACTATTACCCTAAGTCTAGTTTGATTTGATACTATCTGTTTTATAAGAGCCCTTTAGTTATATCATTTAGCCAAAACTTATATAACCAAAGGATCCCAGCTCTTTTAATCAATTTAAAATACTTACCACCATTTAAAAATACTTACACATTTACACATTTATATGAGGGTTAGAGAGGGTAGCTTAGTAAGTCCATACAGAGATACAACTGATGGTAGGCCAGACCCAATGTTTTCACCTGGAGATGGAAGTATAGGTGATGAAGTAGCTTTGATGGAAATGCAAGATGGACTTGATGGTAGTTCCAGAGATGGATTTGATGGTGGGACTGATGACTTGTGGAGTTGGCTGCTGATCTTTATGTAGCAACGATGCATCAGGTGAAGCTGATGGTAGAGCTGCAAATGGATCTGTGAATTCATACAGCAGACTGGTGTGCTTTTGAACAAATTAAGATGTTTTCCAGTTGGATGGGAACTGAACTTCGAGTTGATGTATCCTCTCCCACAGTTGTAGTGAGTGGGCTTATGCCTGCCAGCTGGGGCTCAGATATGTGAAATCCTGAAGACTGTAGCTGTGAGTTGAGGCGGTGTCAATGTTGAGGACCTCTAAGGCACTTGCTGGAATGCTCACATCAGGATTTGGTTGCTTGAAAGAAATATAAAGCTGTTACTTTTCTTTTTACATATTTGACTTCAGTTGATAAGTGTATATCTATCTATCTATCTATCTATCTATCTATCTATCTATCTGTGTGTTTGTAAAATTAAGGTGATGTTTGTGCAATATTTGTGTTTCTTAAAGGAACATTAACACCAAAAAATTGTGTTTTAAAGCAATGAAAATATAATGTATTGCTTTACTGCACTGGTACAACGGGTGTGTTTACTTCAGATACTCAACTATAGTTTCTATAAATATGCTGCCTTTTAGCCATAGGGGCAGCCATTCAAAACTGAAAAAGGTTATAAGGCACAGGTCAAACAGCAGATAACAGATAAGCTATGTAGTATACAATCAGATTCTTCAGTAACTATCTGCTATCTACTGTGTATCATGTGCTTGAATGGCTGCCCCCATAGCTACACAGCAGCTTGTTTATGTAAACTATAGTTGTGTCTTTTTAATAAATACACCAGTTTTATCAACACAGCCCCATATTGCCATTCCATTAATACACTTTAATATTTTGGAGTTACTGTTCCTTTAAAATGTTTTAATGTGAAGAACAAGTAAACGCTGTGGAAACACCATGCCAGCATCTTACTTTTATTTCCCTTGAATCTCTAGCACAAGCTTAGGCTTGCATATGTGCAGTATTCTAACATTAGAAAAGAATATCTTGGAAGCTGTGCTATATGTACATTGTGTAAGTGTGTGAGTTTTTGAACAACTTTCTTGGATTTCAGCCTTTTTTTACTCAAAATGTTGTATTCTAAAATGAAAATGTTAAACAAATGACATGTCTAAAGAATGCATGTAATATTGCACTAAAACTCTCTGCTGCCATAACATCAGGAGACCTATTTATCAAGCTGGAAATACAGGCAATAAATCTCATAATTATAAGTTGTGTATTTGTACTTACAACTGATTTTATGATATGATTTTGTGAATGTTGAAATCATCAACTGAAAAGATCTATCCACAGTATTTATTAATATGTGGGTTTTTCTATCATTTATTATAACCTATTTAAATGAAAGGGAGACAAATGCATCAGAAAGAAATTCTGGAGTACACAGTTTTTTACAGAGAATTATCCAAATGCCCACTTTATATTACTCCTTGCTTTGCAGTCAGTTAAAATTAATATGCAGCTTTGTAAATACTCCTGGAATTTAGATGCATTATGTAGTGATATGTGATATTATAAGGCATTTTTGCATAGCTTGGCCCCTAACTGTACACTGAGGTTGCAGTCTTTATAACATAAAATGTACATGAAGGAGTTAACTCCTAGAGCTATTCCTGTTATACAGGCACATTAATACAGAAATATTGCTGGGTTAAGTGAAGACTCTTGGATATTTAGTGTGCTGAACTGTTAGATAAACTAAAGAGTGTAGCTTGTAATCCATGGTTTCACAATATTTCAGTCATATACTTACAGGTTCTGGCTGGAAAGGTGGTTCGACATTTTGTCTTTCTACTTTGATCCAGTTGATGGATTTGAAAAAGGGGTGTATCCTTATATCCCCCTTGAACCCAAGCCGCTGGTATGGCTTCTTCTTTAGGAGCTAAGGGAACAAAAACAGTGACTTACTGCTACTAATAGAAACCAAAACTACAGTCCATATAAATGCCATATATATATCCTAATCAGATGCACTGGCACCCACCTTTTCCAGAAGATCTTGCAGTTCTGTACTGAGCTGTTCTGAATAGCTGGGCTGGCAATTGAGGATAAAATGGATGCATTTCTCTGCTTTACGGCCTTCATAAAAAGGTGATCTTCCAGTGGCCATTTTGCTCAAGACAATCCCAAAAGCCCACCAGTCTACTGCTGAATTGTAGATTTGACACTGGATCATCTGAAATATAAAGAACAGATCATTCCCCATCAAATACAGAAATTCCAGTTTACAAACATTTGTTTGTGTTTATGCCTTGATGAAATTTTGGCGTTCAAGGGTTCTGTGATCAATCTGTGGTCCAAGTTCTCCCAAGAAAAACAGAAACTCAGTTCTCAGTGTGCAGAAAAGGTAGAACTACAGTATATAGGTGCTACAACTAGCTAAGAGCCTTTGTTTTTACAAGTGATTCAAGGGTTAATAATGATGCTGGGATTCAAAGAGATACTTTTAAATACATAACAGCTGAAGAAATTATTATTTATTATTATTATTTGAAGAAGAATAAATGTTTGACCTCCAATATGTCAGGTTAAGATGCAGATTATTGACCACTGAAAAACATTATATGGAATGTGCCTCCATTGCTTTCCATACTGTAAAATTTTGTGCATTACATATATCAGTAATAAGTCTCTCACCTCTGGGGCCATGTTGTGCAATGTCCCAATTGATCCTGAGATGGTTTTGTTGCCAAATACGTTCTCAGCAGCCAATCCAAAGTCAGCAATCTTGATGTGTCCCTTGTTGCTGAACAGAATGTTTTCCGGTTTGAAGTCTCTGTAAAGTAAAGTACAGGTGTCACTGCATAATTCTGTTTGTATGGCAGAACATGTGCGGTTTCAATTCTACATAGAAGAAAAATCTAATGGCCATTTGTGGAAACAAAATGCACAAAGGTTATGCGTGAGGGCAAACGGATGACAGCTCCCTCCTATGGCAGGATGCAAAGTGCAAAAAATATTGTAGATTGCACCAGATTTTTTGCACTTTGCATCCTGCAATGGATTTGTAATACAAGGCCCCCAATAATATCAACTATTAAACATATTACAGAAAGATCATATAGAAAACTGTTCTTACCGATGGATAATTCCTTCAGAGTGCAGAAATTGCAGGCCGCACACCATCTCAGCTGCGTAGTACCTTTGAAAAAAATTAGCAAAAAATGCACATAGTGGATATATATTCTTTACCTTACACCTTTAAAGGACAAGGAAAGGCTTAATTACTGGGGTGCCAATTTTATAAGCATCCTCCATGATCATGAATTATGATCATAATAAAAAACACATCAGCCATAGGACAATGTAAGTGAGTGTCATGTTGCCATCTTGCTTTCTGTCCCGTGGATCCCTGCTGCTGCCCTGTGCTGTTTAAGTTTAGTTTTAACTCTGGAATGTGCTTCTGCCAAGGCATCCACAAGGATTACCTGGACTGGTGACAAGGTGGTGTGTGTCAGGGACTGGTACAGTGTTTGTGTTGCTGCTACACTCTGGCAAAATGTTGTTGCCATACTGTGTTTACTACACATTTAATGTATGGCTGCTACATGAAGAAAAACACCTCCCCAGGCTGTATGTCACTTACAGTACGGAGTCCATGTCCAGATAGCCTCTGTTGTTTAGAAGATCTTGTAGGCTTCCTCCACTTGCATATTCCATCACAATGAAGGCATGCAGCTGGATAGAATTAGAAAAAGAAAGCACATGTTACATAGGTACCACTGCACAACAATAATAAAAGAAAACTAAATTCAATTAGTGACCATACATCCCCTCCCCAGGCCCCTCTCCTGAACTGCTGCAACCACATTCCAAGTGCAGCCCTGCACCCCTATACTCCTTAGGCATAGCTGAGTACCATGGTGACTGTAACGTTCTTCTGCTTCAATTCTGCTCCCTGGTGCTGATCACCAACTATGAGCATGTGCCCTGGAACCAGGACCAGATCAACCTCCAACCCTGCTGTGTAGCTCAGCCATAATAGGGCAGGTACAGCAGAATCAGACAAATTATCTTTGGAACCACAAGTCGGACCTACTCCTGTGTGAGGAGCGATGCATTATGCAAATATAGTTCTTGGGGTTTCCCAGATAAGGAATCTTTCCATAATTTGGATCAACATTCTTTATCTCTACTAAATAATAACTTGAACATTAAAAAGAAAAACGAATAGGATTGTTTTGCCACCACTATGGATTCATGTTACATAGTTTCCATCAAGCACAAGGTACTGTTGTATGATTACAGCAAAAAAGGAAATTATTTTTTAATTTTTCAATTATTTGATTAAAATGCATTATTTGGAGATGGCGTTCCTGCAATATTGCGCTTTCTGGATAACCGTTTTTTTGGATAAGAGATCCAATACCTCATTTGTAATGATGGGTAGATACAATGCCAAGGTGAACTATAGAATATTTTCTAGTCAGCAAACACTTTTTTTTTAAAGGTTTTTATTTTGCATTTCGTAACAATAAACAAACAAAACATTATATCATTTGCAGCAAACACTTTTAGTTCTTTTTCATGTATTCGAATAAAAACAGTAATTTAAGACAACTGCGGCAGTAAGTAGGCCTCCTCTCAATCTGAACTCAGGTATAAATTTGCTGGGCCCTGTGAGACTCGCATAGGGATATTCCCCTCTAAAGCAAATTGTATGTTCTCTTGGCAAGAGGCCACTACATCAACACACCTCACTGCAATATGACACTTAATTGTACCTGTGTTTGGAATGCTGCATGGATGTTGCACAGGAAAGGGCATTTCCAAGCCAGCTTCATCACCTTCACTTCAGTCTCATATCTTTCTTTAAGCTTGATGTTTTCTTTCTTAAGGATCTTAAGTGCCACTGGTTTCTTTCTGTTGGGCAATGATGCTAACATAACCTAAAAAAAAGAGAAGGGATAAATGATAGAAAACCATCACAATGTGCAAATAATTTAAAGTAATTTAAAGGATTTTATACAATAAAATATTTAATATCATAAAAATGATATACAGAATATTTAATTCAATAAGCAACAGAGATCCTCTGCCAACTGCTTTGCTCCACATAAATAATAAATAAGGCCTGCCATCCTGAGTTCCTATCAATAGGCATTTCTGTCTGACTTCTGATTTAGATCCAGGGCTGCCATAAAGGGGGTAAAATTAATTCCACAATCACAGGCCACTTTAGAGATAGGGCTTACCCAAGAATGGATAAAGGACAAAGGACCAGTTTCACTAAACTGGAAGCAACTTAGATGCATTTTTAAAAAAAACAAAAAACACACAGGCACACCCACATAGAAGGGTTCCAGTCAGGCTAAAAACGTAGGCCCCTTTGGGGTTCTAAAGACTTATGGGGCAAAGTAAGTTCTAGTGACAACCCTGTATGGCCTTTACACCAGTATTTGTAGAAAAAAATAGATGATCAAACCTTGGGCCTTTGTTTTTGACTGTTAACTATAGGTACTTTATTTAATGGCAGATAAGTAAAACATGCATGTATTGCTCACATTGCCAAATGATCCATTGCCCAGCTCGTGATGGAAGTTGTAGCTGGAAATGTCCAGTGGATCACATCTTTCTTCATCCATGTGTGGTCTCTTCCAGGCACTTTCTCCTTCTGTTAGAAAATAAATCCTGTTAATAATTTATATTGTAAATATGTAATACGTATCTTATGGCCATAATCAGAACCGGAAGTAGGGGTTCCGCACATGCGCACATTTGGACTTTCCGCTTGTGCGTCTGCAGGCAGCCTAGGGCCCCTTCCCAGGTTGGCCCGGCGCTGGCCATAATACTGAGGATCTATTAATAAGAAACTGAAAACAAAATTTAAGGAAATATACACAAATGCCTCTTTTTCCTCACCAAGGAACAGGTGGATGTGGTATAAAAGGTCTGGTCAAAATTTAAAATTATACAATATAGTGATAACTGAAAGGAGAAGAAATGTCATATTCCACTTGGGGGTGCCAAATGTTAGGAATCCCCAAGTGGTATTTACTTACCTGACACCCTGGGCCAGTGCTCCTATCAGCAGAAACCTGCAACGGCCCGGGATTCTTCCAGCGAGCACCATGGAACGATCCTCTTCCGGCTTCTTCTTTCTTCTCGCAGGTGCGCGTGCACAGTAGATCGAAAGGTTGAGCTTTAACAAAAAAGCCAGCTATTTCGTTCTACTGCGCAATCATCTGCACCAGGAGATTTGAAGGGTGAAGAAGTAGGAAGATGATCGCTCCGTGGTGCTCACTAGAAGAACCTTGGGCCAGTGCAGTTTTCTGCTGATAGGAGCACAGGCCTGGGGTGTCAGGTAAGTCAATACAATCACTTGGGGGTGCCTAACATTTGGCTCATGAGCATGCTCATTTATTCTCAGCTCAGATTGGTTAACACAGCCTCCAGTCTAACAGCCAATGAAGAGATAGCATTGCTGGTTCCCATAGAAACTCTAGCTGGCTGATCATATTTTATTCTCTTAACCACCTCTCCTGAGCTCAATTTAACCATTACAGTGCTCAACCTCAGCAGAATCTGTATAATTATTATCACTTACTTATAAAGCACCAACATATGTGGTACCACCATACTATTGGCTCAGGTGAACCACATAACAAAAGCAATGGCAAAGGATAGAACAAGCATAAAGGGAGACATTAGGTCAGAACATCTTGCCCATATGAGCTTACAATCTAGAGGTTATACTACAAATGATAGGAGAGGCACGGGTTTTGCTTCAAGGGGAACTATCGTGAAAATGAAAATTTAATACAAGCTTCAGCATACTGAAATTAGAAACTTTCTAAATACAATCAATTAAAAATTCTGTACCATTTCTTTAATAATCAAGTTAATCTTCACTATTCCTCTCTCAGCATCTGTTTCTCTTTAGTCTTTCTTCATGCAGGAGTTGGTTGTCAGATATTCAGTTAGATCCAACGTATCTTATGGGGGGGGGGGGGCTCCTTTTGCCTAGAAAATGTATTAGAGCTCACTCTATTAAATCACTAGAAATCCTGTATCTCTACATGCAGAATTTGTGCAAAAGGCAGTTTTTTTTAGTGTTTGTACTGGAATCAGTTATTTGAGTGAACTCTAATACATTTGCTAGGAAAGGAAGCCCCCCCCCCCATAAGATATATTGGATCTAACTGTCAATGAATATCTGAACCGAACTGCTGTATGAAGACAGAATAAATAGAAACAGATGCTGAGAGAGGGATAGTGAATATAAACTTAATTATTTCAGAAACAATGCAGCATTTAATTGATTCTTATTCCAGTATGATAAAGCTTATATTAAATTTTAATTTCCCCCTTCAGTGTTGCACATACATAGGATTATACTAGACACTATAGTAACCATTAGAAGGACTGAAATGGGCATCACAGCTCCTTAGGGAACAACATAGTAGTGAGAATGAATGAGGGATTCACAGGAAGGATCAGGATTTGTTGGCTAGAGTGATAAATAGGTATTGATAGATATATAGTCAGACAGACACAAGTGGATAACTGGAGGAGGCAAACTGTTTAATGCTAGGTTTAATGCTAGGCATTTGCAACTGTTTTTTTTATGTCAGTTATGGACCAGTGACAGCTTTCCCTTAGAGTGATTGTGCTCCAATGTCACTGTATCTAATACATTAAATACCATGTTACAGTCAGGCTGGGAATTTGCCTTTGCCAATGAGGTCAAAATATGATGTCCTGTGGCTAATAGCCATGGGTATAGGTAACAAGCTTGAAGAGACAGTTAGAGACAGTTACACTATGTTATGGGATAGTCTGATCCTTTTTACCTTCTGCTTCATCCCTGTCGCTGCTTCTTGGTCTTTTCCACCTTTGCTCTTCCTTCTTCTCATACAAGAGCCTCTGTCTCCTCCTCTCCCTCTTCCTCCTTCTCCTCTCCCTTGCTCGCTCTGTCTTTTGGTGGGGTCTTTTGTTGTTTGTCTCTGGGCTTTGCTCCCTCTTTCTCTTAACCCTCTCATGTGTTTCCATCCTGCTGTCCTCCTCAAGCTGAGATCTTATTTGCTTGATCATATTGATTGTAGAGTCCATCCTGGATAAGTTCTTTTCTTCTCACTGTAAAAAAAATTGCTTTGGAAGTCGCTCAAATCTCCAAAATCTCCAAATGCTGGTGCAGCACCAAAGACAACCAAGGGTCGTTGCAACCAACTGTTACTTTGCAAGGGATCATGGGTATATAACAGGAAGTGTGCATACCATGTGACCAACTGCCATTTTTCTGCACCTGAATGTTACAGCACATGTACACTGCAGGCCAGATGCAGATTAATAGAGCATAGTATAATAGGAAAACATATCTGAGGAAAATCATTATTATCACTACATCAGATGGGATCATAGAAAAATAAATTAGGAAAACAATATTTCCTATAGTATTTCCTATAGTAGGCAGTGGTGAAACATTCACTTTCATCCAGAGTTAGAAAACTCAGCAATTGCTTGTGAAGACTGGGCAGTGTTGTTGAGTTTAGTTCTCAGGGAGATGTCAGGTAATCCTATGGGTCAGCAAATATATGCTTTTTTATTATGTTTAGTATTCAATATAAACAGGCTTTTCTGTTCACTGAGCAACTGAAAAGGTTTCAGTTCAGACTGCCATTATTATTTATTTCTGACTACCTAGAAGGAGGAAGTGGAGACATGAATAAAGAATTCAGGTAACCTTCTGGCCACTTGACCCTAGTGACTGAGAGTGAGATGTAAGGTGTTGTAAATAATACCACTCTAGTGGCATAGTTTTTCTAGGGCGATAAAGGTTAGGTCAGTGACTAAGATCACTAACACGCGAGCATTATAGAGATGTTTAAAGTGGCCCTGAAGATTCTAAGGGTTTTGCAAATTTGCACCCACCAGGTTAGGGGATTGGAAGAGCCTCCACTTGCCACTCATGAATACAGTACAGCCAAATGCAGGTAGTGACATATTCATAGGGAACATTCATGTCTGTAAGACAATGTAGAATGGTGCAGGGCTGGGTGCAAGTGGCCACAAAACATGTTGATTTCCGTCCATATTTTCCGTCCTTTTACTTTGTAAATGACCAATATTAAATAGATGTTCTTTAAAGCTGAAAATGTATGCTTTAATCAGTTATACAGACTAGTAGTACCACATTTTACTGCTTATGGGAAAGGTTAGCGGTCCTACATGACATCTGAGAGGAATGTATATTTAATCTGAAAAATATTACCTCATAAAACTGCACTCGGTAATTTCTGTTTAAAAACAAGAGCTTTATTACCTAATGCTTCCAAAAGAAAAGGAACATTCATAACCTTATATGTAATTACAATGATTCATAAGGTTATATTGCACTTCTCCATTTCAGAAAACATCATATCCAAATAGCGACAATCAATATGCAAATTCATATTGTAAAATAAACTCATTTTTTGAAACAAAATGATACTACAATTTTTTTAGGTTGCATATTTGAAGATGTACCTAAACAGCTTTATAAAAGTCACACGGCACATGACAGCACTAAAAGTTCCCAGCAGGAGACAACAAATGCCATTGCTACATGTACCAAAGGGGTAGGGGTTAGTCTCTGGCTGAATCAGTCATGTTGACTGGAGTTTTTTTCTATTTGTCCACATTAAGTTATTGTAGGAAACCTGAAGCCTGATATTTCTATATATGGGACCCTGATCTGCAGAATACCAAGATACTGTATAATTTGAAAAAAACAAGGTGTTTGAAAAACATTTTTTAATAAAATATATCCCTTGCATTCACTTTGATCTTTTTCCGTCTGTAAAGCCTATGGTGTTTGGGCAAAGATTTGATTCTACAAAGAGAAATTAAACCATGCATTTTGTGCATTCTGAAATGAAAATGTAATTACTAGCACAGGCCCCAACTGGGACATGTTTAAACATGGTTAAGGAATATCCATATGCTACTGTTAATCATAGTTAGCCAATTAAAATATCATTGTAATACAACTTTTGTAATGTTTCATACAAAACTTTTACTCGATAACTCTGACTAGCTAACATGGTACAACACCATTACCTGTAACATCTATAATAATTCATTAGCAGTAGCATATGGAGAAGTGTATAATTTCTTTAAGAAACCCTGTTACACCAGAGTTTAGAACTTTTTCAGTCATATGAAATAAATATAATTAATAATGAATATTGCAGTAATGAAAGTAAGGCACCTGTCTCAGAGATATCCTATAATTGTGCTCAGTATTGTCTCTTCTCATTGAAGATGAGCACCTGTAAAGAATTAGCTAAGATAATGAAGCCCCTGAGTGACAGATGGGCATTAAGATCTAAAGGGTTAAAGCAAGGGGACACAACAGTTCTAAATAAAATATGAGTGGCCACAGGCATTTTGCCAGATGCTATGAAGCCTGCTTCTGAAGAATACTCCCAGTGGCCTCAAAGTTGGTGCTTATTTTTGAATTCCTGGTTTGGAAAGTCAGGTGTACTGCCAAACAGATCCTCTTCTAGGCTATTTTATTAAGTATTCATTGGATAGGATAACTCACAATTCAGATGACTTTACTCCTGTTTGTGGCCTGGAAAGTGCCAGCCTGTTTTTCTGTGTGTTCCATGTATGGCTCCCTAAGTTGAAGGTGTGGGGCTTGAGCACCCAACGTACAAAGTGGTAAGCAAGTACATAACTGATCTCTCTATTGGTTTGTGTCATATGGTATAAGATTGAATATATAAGAAGGGATGCAAGAAGACTAGTTTTTATGGAATGCAGTAAAGTGAGTACACTGGGACAGACTATCCAATTACCACAAAGACTTTAATGCAAGAAATCACAGATAAGAAGGGTTAAAGAAAACAAGATATTCATCAGATCAGAGTTCTCAAATAAATATGAATAATTGCCTTCTGCTATAAAGTTCCGGTGTTCTATGAGTCTGTAATTTGCTTCTTGTCTTTGGGTGGAATGATTTTCACGTTGAAAGGTATAAAGTATTCCAGCAGTGCCTGGGTATTCTTGGAGTCTAAGTGGTAGTCTTCTGATATTTTCTTAGCAGTCCAGGTTTCTGGAGAATTTTTATGGTTGTTGAGAAGTGTCAGTGCCTCAAGCACAGAAATCTTTCCTTTAGGAATACTCTCTACATCCAGATCCATAAGGGACTCTCGATTCACAGTAAGTTTTGGAAGTCTAAGCTCTTCTTGCGCAGATGCACTCTCTTTGGTTTGTACCTATTTAAATGGTTAAAAAATATATCAATATCACATTTCTTTATAAATGCAACAATTGTTGGCTTACTTGTTTTACCAAGCAAATACACTCAAGTTCCAGGGTTTTTCTCAATACATTCAAGGCGTGAGCTTGTTTTCTCTACTCACACAGCTACTTCAGGGCAGTTCCATCAGACGTACTGATCAGATTTTCAATACACAGTTAAAAGGGGCATATAACTGATATACTTACATAAATCCCTCTACATAATTCATAACATGCCATTTACTAATTTTAGGCACCCCCAGTGATTCTAATGACTTACCTGATGAGAAGAGGATCGCTCTATGGTGCTTGCTGAGAAGTCATTATAATCACAATGATGTAGCTACACTAATTCCTTTACACATTGTACAACATGCTGTTTATTACTTCATGTTTCTTCTTTAACAGAAAAACTAAAGCTTAAAGTAGAAGGAAAGGATTAATCACTCAGATGGAGGTGGGGGTGTTAGGCACCTCCAGTGAATATAATTACTTTCCAGATACCCCAGTCTGGTGCTGCCGTTACTAAATAACTGCACTGTCCTACAAAGAAGTAGACTAAAATGCTGCACATTATTTTTCAAAAACTCTGTACCAGCCCAAGGCAACCCCAGCCCTTTAGCAGTGTAGATTTGTGAATTCAAAGATGCCCCGCTTGCTCCCCAACTTATTTTCTGCTGATTCACTGCACATGCTCTGTGCTGCTGTCACTTAATTAAATTTATGGGAGCAACAATATACTGCACATATATAATATACACGCACACAGCATGGACTTTATATTGTAAGAGAATTTGGTTCTGAAGTATAGTAAAACAAAACAAAAGAAATCCATCTTTTGGCTGGAGTTAAAAAAAAAAAAAGAAGGCTTAAATAACTTTTACCTCAGAAGATGGGTCACTGGAGTCAACATAAACTTCTTTCAGCCTTGTCAGAAGCAGATTATCTTTGTTACGGATTTTATCTTCAATGTCTGGGTGATCTGATTAAAACAGAAATGCACCCCAAATAAATATTATTCAAGAAAATCAGCAATAAAGGATCCCATTTGTTACATTTGTAAACGATTGCCATTTAGAAGTCAGGAAGGAATTTTTTCCCCCTCTCAGGCAAATTGGAGAGGCTTCACGAGTCGTGACCTCTAACCACTGAAGTGAAGAACTACAATTCCCACCATGCATTTCTCTCACATCCCATCTAGTAAATGTTTTAGAATATATAATATAAAAAAAAAAAATTCTGCTCATAAAAAAACACAAAAGCAGTGAGAATGCCAATATTAGGCTGCTGTGAGTAAACATGTCCCCCCCCCATTACTCACGTGTTTTGGTTGCCCTCAGTGCATCCTCTGTTTTCGGGTGGGAGGGTGCAGGCCTTGGCTTCTCCTTGCCAATAAGCCCATGAGCCCGATTTTCAAGGTTAAAGTTGCGGAGTGCCCGTGTTAAGTTTAGCCCCATGCTTGTTCAGAGCACAATCACTGACACAGCGTGCCTGAATATCCTCCGTCTGAACATGAAGCCAAACTGGCCTGACGATTTCCTGTCTGAAGCACGTAAGGCAGCCGGTAGGGGCGCGTTGCCAGTACTAAGGCTGAATGTACGGTGTCCATTGTAGGACAACTTCCGTCTTTGTGCCAAATGCGTTCTCCCTTTGTCAAAACGCCTGCATCCCTAATGTTTCAACTTCCACAATGTGCTTTCCAATAACTTATCCCTCATCTATGGCATCACCTCCTGCTCCATACTTCATGCACTCCCTTTCATCCACTATACTCCATGCCTCCTTCTCTATACTCCAGCCGTCATTCATCTCAGTTGCGGAATCCAGAGCATTAACCCTCCTTCACAAAATCTCAACTGTGTTCTATCTGTTTTCCTTAGCAGCTTTAACGCTGGGTGTATTTCATCTGTTTTCCTCCGTTTTGCCTCTTGCATTATTTGGCTCCACCCCAGCATGTAATAGCCAATGGGAACCCGCAGAGTGTGGACACGTGCCGGCAGTAGGTTTGACAGAGGGAGAGCGCATGCGGCATATTAGTTATGCAGGAACATGTCCTAAAATGGACACTGTAGTGTTGTCAGTTCTCCGCCAATCACAGTGCAGCTTACTGCCAATGGACAAGTTGCTCTCGGAGCTAACGCTACGACTGCCGGCAGTGTTACTATGTTCTTACTGTAGCCTAATGGCCGAGGTGGTCTTTGTAGATTTTACGTGCCAACCAAGCTTTTGTCTCTTCAACTAGCGACTGGTGAGAGCATCTATATCATTCTGGGTTTCACTCGCGCTGACAAAGCAGAGCTTTAGCAGCTGTCATTCTGGGTGGCAGCTTTGTGAAGGGGGTGTGCCATCTTGAACAGGAGAAATGGGCATTTATCTAATGGAAACTGTCTGTGAGAGAGTTATATGCACAGCATACAGCAGCCAGCATTCGCTTTCGAGGCTTAATCATGGGAGTTGTAGTTCAATTATATTTGTCTGGCCATATCTCGAAGGCCTATGCTCTCTTGTTGTTTGTAATGCAGAATGTTGGAGTATCTGGTGGATGATTGAGTGTTGTAAACTGCCACAATGTGTCCCACAGATTTCTATTAACCCCAAGTCTTGATTTGGGTGACAGTGGTTTAGGCCTACAATGTTCTGAAACTAATTCATTTCCACACCTAAATGGTAATAGGAAATAAGGTCTCAAAACTTGTGGAGTTACCTGGGTTTTTGACATCTGCTGCTTAAAGGGATTGTTTACCTTCGTAGAGTTAATTTTTAGGATAATGCAGATAGTGATGTTCTGATCAATTTGCTCTCCAGTTTGCAGTTTTGGCTATCTGGTTGCTATGGTCCAATTACCCTAACAACCATGCATTCATTTGGTGAAGAGACTGGAATAGGAGAGGTCCTGATTAGAAACGGGAGTAATAAAAAGTAACGGTAGAAATACATTTGTAGCCTTACAGAGCATTTGTTTTTAGATGAGGACAGTAACCCCCCGTTTTGAAAGCTGGAAAAAATCATTAGAAAAAGGCAAATCATTCAAAAGCTATAAATAAATAATGTAGTCCAATTGAAAAGTTTTTTTTTAGAATTGGACATACTAAAAGTTAACTGTTAAGGAGGATTTTGTTAATTTACCTTTCTTTTGCGGAAATAACTTGTATTTTTAATGGCACACCTTGACTTTGTAGTGTTCTACATAATATATTTGTGATACACATTCTTCTTGTGATATTTGTATCCAATTCACATTGAAAGAAAGTGAAATACAATACCATATAAATGAATGTGAATTATTTCACAATGTCTTGCCCGGGCTTTTCCATTTTGGGCATTGCAGATAAGGCAGTTGCAGGTCGGGTAGCGGATCGAAGGAGGTAAATATTCGGGTTGCGGGCTCCGGGTCAGGTTTAAAAAATTGGTAGGACTCTAGTACAAGGTACTGGTTTATTACTACAGGGCAAAAGGAAACAATAAAATTATTGGTTTACAATGGAGTCTATGAGAGATGGCCTTCCCTTAATTCAGAGCCTTCTGGATAAGGGATCTCATTCCTGTACTGCCATTGAATATGTAACCTTATTGACCTGGTGGTGTTGCAATTAAATTAACAATACCCACTTCTGAAGCCACTGTTTTACAACTTTGAATAACTTTAAAAGTCTATGGAGTTTGTGGGGAAATTCTGAACTAGCATAATATCTAGTGATCAAAAACAATCCCTTTAGAATATGTAGAGCAGATTTGGACTCTAGTACTTAAAATGAGCATTACTGTTCTAAGGAAAGGTTGGGATGTTTTACACTAGAGAAGTAGTGCTTATAATAGCCAGATCCCCTATTAACAAGTAGAAATGTCTCAAGGTGTGTATAGGTTTTTTCCTTCTTATTATGGTGAGAGCTGTGAAGCTTCTCTCCTTGAAGTGGTTGTACCGGCAGATTCATTAGATAGAGTAAAGATAGAGTTGGTTGCCTTTTTTGCAAGAGAGAAAATACAAGTATGCTGAAATTAACACATCTCTTTCCCTGCCGGTGGATTCCCAGGTTAAGGATGGTTTAGGAAAAGTGTGTTGCTAGGCAATGCCTTTTCCCCCATAGTGTCACTTTAAACCTGTTACTTTGCATAAAATGTGGCACATGTATCGTTGGCAGGCAAAGGGTTAATACAAGTTGATCCAGGTATTGGTTTTACCTCTGTGAAGCAAATTGGGGATGGTTCCTTTTTTTTTAACCTTCTCTGAATCATTATGGATAGCAAGGTTTCACATAGGTTGAACTTGATGGCCTAATGTGGTTTTTTTTTTCTTTTTTATCTTTACTGTATCTACTGTTAAATTGTGCAGCAGTGGAATAAGATTTTGGCTAACAGCCTGCCAAACTGCGAGGCAGAAAGAAATTCATATGGTATCAACACAAAACAGTTTGCGATACGTGTTAGGTGATAATCAAAAAATATATACATATCAACTGTGTGTACTGTATGTATCTATATAAGACATGGGGGGCAATCACTGCAACAAATCAATATATAGAATTACAAAGATACATATACATAAAACACGGGAGGCACATTTATCAAGGGTGGAATATTGAATTCATGTGAGTTTTTCAGAACTCCCATAAACTCCCATAAATTCGAAATTCGAGTAGTCGAAATTTGTTTCTAAAAATCGAATTAATAAAACTGGGATAAATTTAAACGATTCAAAAACTCTAATCGAATTTGATTAAACTCAATTCCAGTTTTTTTCTCCGAAAAGGCTGCAAACATCTCCAAATTTACCCTGGACCTCTTCCATTGACTTTAACAGTAATTCGGCAGGTTTTAGGTGACTAATAGTCGAATTTGAATTCTTAAAGGGCCAGAGTTTGATATCTCTAAATTTCCAATTTTTTAAAAAAAATGTAATCGAGTTTGGATAATTCCCTAGTTGAATTTGACAGTATAGACAATAAATCTGCCTCGTAGAGCTACATAGTACCGCATTTGTTATAAGAATCACGTGACAACTTACAATCTATATTTTTTACTGTATTTCAGTGTTAAATGTAATGTAAACCTTTAATTTAGAAATTGGTTTAGTCTTCTTGGGACAAAATTGCTACCACTAATTTGATGGTTCCTGTGAGTTGATCGGTCTGTCGCTGGCTTGTAGGAAATGTACCTATTCTTGATATACATTTTTATTATATTGAGGCATTATGGTTTAGATCATACAGATCACACTTTCATTTGTTCTGTGTGTTCAAGAGGTGTTCATTTTGCTCTAAATGCAATACTGCAATCAGCCTGGGTACTAAAGCAGGGTACCTCTTGGAACTCCAGCATGGTCAGGGATCTTTAGTCTTTCTGCCCAACACTTAAACACTTTGTGGGTATTCCACAGATACCCAATTCAGGACTCTAGGGGTGAAACTTGATTTTGGATTATCTATAATTTAATTCAATCTCAACTTCAGATTTCATAAATAAGCTTCCAGGACAGTAGTACCATTGGTATAAATGTTACTGAAACTGAGCAGCGATATAAACATGAACATATTCTTTTTTACGAAGGATATTCTGTAAGAAGGATATTGTGTATGAAGAATATGCTAACCAACATCACCCATAGTATCGGGTAAAAATTCATACTTATTTGAACATAAACATATTAAATCAACTTTGTGTCATGCTCTTATTCATAAGCATAGCACACTGATTCATTCCTTACGGTTTTAATGGGAGAAATTGCTGTTTAGCAAAATCCTCTTAGTCCTGGTATTCAGTGTTAATCCACCTTAGTTGTGTGTAAATAGTTAAATCATCACAAGCTGGCTGTTTCTTAGTAATGTATATTTTATAAGAAGCCTACTTTGAAAATGATGTGATTTTTTCTAAAGCACTAAAAATGTTTTTATTTAGTTCTGTAATAAATAGGCGATATACACAGCTTCCCTAACTCCAATTGTGGTCTCTTGTTCTCTCTGGCCTTTGCTACACAGGACTGTCATAGGAGTGTCTGTCCCTATGGTAGATGTGCTTGTGTGCCATTTAACAACTGCAACTCCCTTAACCATTTAAGTACAGGTATGAGACCTGTTATCCAGAATTCTCCGGACCTGGGATTTTCCCTATAACGGATCTTTCCGTTACTTGGATCTTCATACCTTAAGTCTACTAGAAAATCATGTAAATATTAAATACCCCCAATAGGCTGGTTTTGCTTCCAATAATGATTCATTGTATCTTAGTTTGGATTAAGTACAAGGTACTGTTTTATTATTACAGAGAAAAAGGAAATAATTTTAAAAATTAATCAATTGGATAAAAGTCACACTCTCTGTGCAATATCGTGATTGTGTGATTACATTTAAATGTGAGGTTTTTGTACTACACACTAGAGCAGTGAATGTAATAAAATAATGGCTTTTAACAATTATGTTGATTTTTGCAGTATACTCTTGTATATAAACTGTGTTTCTCTATTTTTTTGTTCTTTACCCAGATATATTTGCAATCATGGAGATCTGAAAGGACAGAAGTTTGAGTGGAGGGCTGTCCCTCCCTCTACATCCTTCTATATATTGCTGCTGGACTTATGCCTTTAACATAACGAGAATATATTGCACAAACATTTACTTATAAACTCGTGGAGGTGGGTTGTAAGGGATTTATTTTTCTAATATTATTATTAAGTGTATTGAAGTGCCAAATCTATTCATATAGCACAAAAACCTATAATGGATATCATGGTATGAGTTTTCTGTGGTATGCGGGCTGTTTTTTGGAATCCACATCCACTGTAGTGACATTTGCAAAGAAGAATTGTCAGCTTGAAAAGAAATGGAAAGAGTATGGCCCGAGTGCACTACACGTTGTCGCTCTCTCCAGCATGCTTTGGATGTTATTTCTGTGGTGACTAGAGCAAGTGAGCAACACATAAAGGTCTTCCTTTCTTCTTATTGCTGTAATGCTGTTACACTCAAAGATGACTTTGGGCGGAATGCTACTCATATTGCGGCATCCTGTGGGAAGAAAAATGTACTTGATTGGTTAATTACAGGAAAAGGTGTTGACTTGGCTGTCAAAGACAAAGAATCAGGATGGACTGCATTACACAGAAGCATTTTCTATGGACATATCGATTGTGCGTTATCCCTTTTAAAGGTGAGTAATATTAGACACATGGAACTTTTTCTGTTCTAATTAAAGAAACAGTAACATCAAAAAATGTGTTTTAAAGTAATACAAATACAATGCAGTGTTGCCCCGCAGTAGTAAAACTGTTGTGTTTGCTTCAGAAATACTACTATTGTTTATATAAATAAGCTGCTGTGAAGCAATGGGGGGCAGTCATTCATAGAACAAAAGGCTCAGGTTACACAGCAGGTAGCAGATAACACAATTATGTTCTACCACCATTATCTGTTATCCACTATTTAACCTGTCCCATATAGCCTTTTTTCAATTTCCGCCATTGGTACACAGCAGTATTTTTATATGAACTATAGTAGTGTTTGTGAAGCAAACAGAACAGTTTTACCAGTGCATTACAGTATATTATATTTTGATTACTTTAAAACGCTTTCATTTTTTGATTTTACTGTTCCTTTAAACGGTTTAGCAAATCAGGTTTAATGAAATTCACTATAGCATACATAGGTTGGTAAAGTCTGGGTCACTAGCATTTTGAAGCCTTGCCCCTGCAGAGCAGGTAAACCCTTGTTTTTTTGCTGTTGTATATATTCTGACTTGTATTAACTTCAACTTGAATAAACAGGCCATCAGGATTTGCATGGCACTTCAGTTTTATAGGTGGGAAAGATTAATATTTTAACCTAGGCAGTTTTCAAATAGTGGAGACTTACATCAGACTGTATATAAAAGAATTAAAGTTATGAAGAGCAAAGTGAACATTTGAAAATGTATCATTAATAGCATTTAATAGCCACAGTAAGGTATTAAATATGCCAATTTGTTAGTTCCACATTCAGCACCTTCATTGCAGGTACAAACACCATGTGTATAAAAGTAATTCCTGTTTGACAGCAACTTGCATTGCATTATAAATACTGTGTATATTTCCAAATACTTTTTTTTAAAAAAAATATCAATCTATGAATGTCAGAATGTTACATGTTTCTTGTATAAAAACAAATTTGGTTTTAAGTGTCGCTTTTCTTTATTCTCATAGCAAATTTGGTTTTAAGTGTCGCTTTTCTTTATTCTCATAGCATGGCAGTAACCTTTACATTCAAGATAAAGATGGATATACTCCGTTGGATCTGGTAATGAAAGACAGACCTCCCCACATTGTTTTCAAAACTAGTGGTACGATTTATAATTTTTCTACTTTCTTGCCCTAACCTCCAAGTTTAAAAACAGAATATTATTCACTTATTGATGTACTCAGTACAACTTTCAGTAGGTAGCTGGATGTAAACACTAGTGTGCCTTGTGCTTGTATAATTAATAATCCAATCATTACATGTTCACCGCACCCCTACACAAGTTACATTGCTTTCCTTTTGAGTTTTCTAAACATACTTTGCCAGATACCTCAAAGGTATTCCCCAAATAAAACAATGATAGTGTAGTACTTCCAAGCACTCCTTATATTACAAAAATATCAAGTTTGATATTCACATTAAACTGGGACACCTGGATGGTCCTACAGGTGCAACACACTTTTATTGTACCAGAAATCAACGGTGACTTGAATTATAGTGAATATGCAAGGAGCTTGTCAGGCGTTAGTTACCTAGAAATGCAGACTACTGCATCTCACTGTAACTATTGCTTGCTGGCAGGCCATCACATTTTAATACAATATAGGTGCTTTCAGGCACTTTGCCACCATCTTCTTGGCACAAACAGTTATGTGTGCAATTACCCTAAATCTTCCTGCATACGCAAGGGTCGGAAACTGCTGAGGGACACCTGGGAGAGTTTAGAAACATGGCAGTGCATTTTTTTTTTACGAATACCCCTTCACTGATCACGTTTCTTACTTTTACTTATTTTAGTAAATCGATTTTTGCAAAAAAAGAGTCTGATCGAAGATAACTGCAGGTCTAGGCTCCAGAGTTTAACTCCCTATGCAGGAGGCTTCTGTAATCTGTTGTCTGCTGAATAGTTTTAATAACATGTGGGTTTGAAGGATGTTGCTCCACTCCTCCCCGGCTCAGCAGATTGACATAACAGCAGGGGAAGAGGAAACCCTGTGCAGGGAAAGCTTGTTTTTTGCAGAAGTATCCTTCATAGGGAATAAACCAATATGCCATCAGCCCTACAGTGAAGCACAATTGCTACAGGAACAACCTTGAGGTTGAAAAAGTTTAGAAAGTCTTTGTATCCCTTGTTATAGTGAATATGTAACCTGCTGAGAAACCATTTATCATCTTAATGCATATGCCTCAAGTATCTTGCATTTATAGATAAGAAGAGCTGCTTCAGATATGTTACATAGACAGCCACTGTATGGAGATGACATGGTGAGCTAGTTTACTGTGAAAGTAAGTAACAAACCATACACAAACACATCAATACCAGTTAGTGGTTTTAAGACAAAATAGAATTCCCCCTTTGGATATGGGTTGACCCGGAAGCAATCAGTAGAGGAAAAGCATCCAACCGCAGGATCCAGACACTGGCAAGTAATTGTACAGTACACTGGTAAAGAGCCAACTCTCCATCTTTCCTGTGTACCTCTGACAGTTCAGCTATCAATATGTTGGCCATATTCTTGGGGGTATATTTCAGGCCATGTACTATGAAATAATAGGTGCGCCTGCCTGCACATTCGTGTGACATTCCTCTTTAACCAGAAAATTATTCTACCCCTCATTCTGCCTTTACCCCAGCTGTAAGTAGAAGTCTACCAATATCCTGTAAGAAATTTGATGTAGTCAATTCCTCTTTTTGATCAATTGCCTTTTTCAGTTGTGATTATCTGAGTTGTTTTTGTAATTGAGACTGAGGGGTGGCTGGGAGGGGTAGAGCCAATAAAGTAAAAACAAAACCTGTACACTCTGCCAGTTTTTTTGCTCATTGGTAGTTCCTGGGTCCTCCAATTGTCTGAAGAAAAAAAAGATTTTACAGTAAGAACAAAATCTCATTTTATAATTGTCTTTCCTAAGGTATCTAAAATCATTATTCTTTTCTTATTCCTTTTGTTTAAGATCCCACTGAGCTTTATACATGGGGGGACAATGTCAATTTCACTTTGGGACATGGTACTCAACAAAGCAAGCACCATCCCGAGCTAGTGGAAATGTTTCCTCGTTCTGGAGTGTATATCAAGCAGGTAATGCTGGTCAAACACATGCTATCAGTATGTGTGTTTGTGTAAATGATTTTAGTTTTTACTAAAGGTTTAGTATACCCTGTTTTCATCATTAATAACCTGGATAGGGCTTTTGCTGACCATGATTTTTACCTGTTATAATTTGTAAATATATACGAGTTTTGTTATTTCTTGCGCTAAGTAGTGTAAAATCTGAAATAGATAGTAAAGTAGCTTCCTGACTCATAGGGGTACATACAAATCAGCGGTCCACTAGAAAGCTCTGTGTATTAGTGATGAGCAGCTCAGGAAAATCTCTGTACCCAACAATAACTGCAAAATGTTGCCATTGTAGCCATTTACCCACGCTCAACCCGTACTTTGTATGCTATGTCTGTGCCCACCTCTGTTTAAAAGACAGGGAATCTTCATGAGCAAAGGACATACAGTGTGTACTTTCCCAGTCTGACCCGCAACCAACCCTAACCCGCAATGGTTGGCAAAATTTCACCTAAACCTGCCCATCCAGTGGTCAGTCTGCACATTACTACTGTGTATAAGCAAAACTCCTCCATCCCCCAGCTGCAGCTTGTTCATACACAGCCAGATATGCTCATTTGGCCATCTGCATGCTGGGCCAACTCGGGCTAATCATACACTGAGGGCCTACCTCCATCATCTGAGAACTTCATCAACACCTGCCAAATTGAAATCTGGCTGATTTTCAGACTGATCACTTTTGGACAGATCTGCTGTTGGACCAATACACAGGCCAATAAGCTGACTTATTCTAGAGGGACCGAATCAGCAGATGTTATTTTCTTAGTGTGTTGTTATTTATTTTTGCATATAAAAATGCAAACAAAACTAGAGCAGCATAACCAAAGATATAAACATATGTGTGGAACCGAGTAAGTTCTGAAATGGTGTGATACAAAGACATTTGGGCTTAATGGCATTTACGTATGTCCAACCTCCCTTGGTCTCTATTAGTAGAGACATTTTGTTTGTTGACTAAGTGCTTCCCACTATTGCTCTGCCATGTACGAGTTGGCAATTTTTGTCGGCCCTTCTATGGGCAGCATTAGGCTGTGTAATAAGAGAAGCGCTCTATGTAGAGGTTTCTCAGTGGACCCTTGATTTGATTGTGCTTTTGCTAGTAAAATGTGACTTAATTTTCACTATCCAATTTTGATTTGTTGAGTGCAAGAAATAACAAAAACCATTAATATTTCTTAATTAAAGAAACAGGCAAAAAGCATGTTTAGCAAGAGCCATATTAAAACTAGGTGCTGTACTGTGCCTTAAATAAGTTTGCACTCCACTTGAATTCAACATTTTGTCTGCCCATTCATTTTTTTTTTTTACTTGTTCAAAAGGGGGCTGTGTTTTGGTAGTAGCAAGGCCCTATCAGAGCCAACTGTACCTTACAAAGGGAAATCTCACTGGTGCTTAAAGATCAGCTCTTGCTATAGACCTCAGTAATGTTTCCTAAGGGCCTAGCAACGATAGCTAAGGAAACATGTACAGTTTTCTCATGGGAATGATTCCCTTGCACATCCATTAAGTTGTAGTAACTGCTGGACACTTTCTGCCTTTTGTCCTGTCCCTGGTGCAAAATTGTAGCCGATAAACAAGTCAATTGTGTTCTTTCAATGTCAGTGGTTTGCATTTTAATTCATAATTACAACCAGTATGCTTGATGTTTTACTTATAGGGATGCACCGAATCCAGCATTCGGTTCAGCCAGGATTTGGCCTTTTTCAGCAGGATTCGGATTTGGCGAATCCTTCTGCCTGGCCTAACCGAATCCTAATATGCATATGCAAATTAGGGTCTGGGAAATCGTGTGACATTTTGTCACAAAACAAGAAAGTAAACAATGTTTTCCCCTTCCCACCACTAATTTGTATGCAAATTAGGATTCGGTCCGCTATTCGTCCGAATCTTTCTCAAAGGATTCGGGGGTTTGGTCGAATCCAAAATAGTGGATTTGGTGCATCCCTAATTACTTATAAGCCATTGTTACTTGATAATGATGTTAAGACGCCTTTAAGAATTGGGGCTGCACCAGACATCTTAAATACTGAAATTATTCAACGTGCTGTAAATCTGAAATAAAAATTAGAAAATGTTAAATAGGTTTAGATAATTCCAAAAGCATATTAAACTGTTTAGATTAATTAAGCCCCAGTTCTGCACAGAATTAATCGGAAAATGCAAAATTTTAATTGGAAATTATGGAATTTCATTATGATCCAACATAGTGATATCGGTGATATTTTGCTAAAATATAATTCGTAAAGTTTTTATAAATAGGCAAAATGTCATATGAAAACAATATATTTTTGTCGAAGAAAATGAAATTGGACAAACCACTTCAACCAGTTAAACTGCTACCCCTAGTTAGACATATGCCTTCTGTTATGTTTTTGGTGTTTATTTTTGTGACATTCCTTCTTTTCAGATGGTACTTTGCAAATTTCACTCAGTCTTCCTGTCTCAGAAAGGACAAGTTTACACATGCGGACATGGACAAGGAGGTCGCCTTGGACATGGAGATGAACTTACATGCTTGGTATGCTGACTTTATCATTATTACCAGATTACAAGCGTTTATAGTATATTGTTGGTAATGCTCCACAATGTTTGTGATATTTACCTGCTTCACCTGCTCTAGTAATGTACTGTAAGTAGTTGAGTACTTTTCTCTTGTTTAAGTGTATAAGTGCATTGGGCTTCTCTAAATGTTTCCTCCCAGTGCTTCTCTTAATGCACCCTCCCAGTGCCTTCATCACCTGGGTTTTCTCCATCAGTGCATCACTTCCATCCTTTGCTCTTTATGAATGTGTAATAGCTGTCAATCGTACAGGCCAGATGCTGTCCTGCACATGTGCTTGCTGTCAAGGGCAGAATAAAGGTTGCAAGCTTGTTAAATTTGTATTTTATCAAGTATGTATCAGACTGTTGTACATTAGAAAGGATAAAGTCCCTTGCACTATGAAGAATTCATAAACAAAAGGAAATTTCTGTCTTTTCATACAATTTTAAAAAACAGCACTTTCAAACAAAAGTTCACTTCAAGTACCAGTATGGGATCCGTTATCAGGAAACCAGTTATCCAGTAAGATCCAAATTACGGAATGGCCGGCTCCCATAGACTCCATTATAATGAAATAATCCAATTTTTTTAAAAATGATTACAGTACCTTGTACTTGATCCCAACTAAGATATAATTAATCCTTATTGGAAGCAAAACCAGCCTTTTGGATTTATTTAATGTTTAAATGATTTTCTAGTAGATTTCTAGTAGATTCAAGGCATGAAGATCCTAATTATGGAAACTCCAGGTCCAGAGCATACCGGTATTTTAGTTTTTCACTGGTATATTGATACAACGAAATCTAAACCTTCAGAACATAGGGTACTAACAGTCTGATGTCGAAGGGCTTGTCATAAAACTGTGGTGAGCAGTCTTCTATGTTCGCTCTGCTTCATCTTGGTCACACCAGCATTTTCATAGTCAAACTGGGCCAGGCAGCTCTAAGAAATTCCAGCCCAGGAGAAGTAATGACTTACATTTTCAGTCTGTGAATGAAAGTGCTGCAGAAGAGTAAAATATTTAAATATTTTTTACCTGCATCAACAGTATGGTCTACATAGAATTTCTGGACATAATGTATTTAGGGCAATGACACATGGTGCTATTTGTCGCTCAGCATTTTGTTACAGAAACTTCTTACCAGAAGATATTCTGCTGTAGACAATGCTGGGAATTCACTCTGCCAAAACACTCAAATCGCGTTATCGCTCAAATAAGCATGCAAATGCATTTTTCACATAGGCAATTCTCAGTATTTCCTATGGCAGGGTATTTTCTTGCATTTAGCCGTAACAAAACACTGAGTGACAAACAGTATTGTGTTTCATTGCTCTTGAAGGATTTATTTTTATTTCAGGAATGATGTTTTTTTTTACAAGCTATGGCATGAAGTTGTTTTAGCCCTGCTTATTAGGGCTAGCTGAAAAACCTGCCACCACCTCCTTCAGTTCACTAAAAGGAATTCCTGTCCATTAGTGAAACATTGTGGACATAATGACTCTGAAGATTTTCATTCATCCAGGTCATGGTATATTTAGTATATGTAATTCTAAAACAACTAGACTTGCTGAGTAATCATTGAAGACGTTTCACTACTCATCCGAGCAGCTGTTCAACTGACTGGTGTTGGAAATCCTCAGCATATAAACTCTTCTACTAATGCAATCATGATGGCACATTGTAACTCTTCAGAGAGGGGGCCTTCGACACCACCTGTCTGCTACATACAATGCTGTTGTAACATCTGTACCCCGGCGGTTTCAGAACACTTCACACATTCATTCATGCAACTCTTACAATTAGCACCTGTTCTAGGATACCTTGGTAAACCTATCACAGTAACCCCACAGAATCAGTTTCAGATGTCACCTCTCTGAAAAGTCACAATGTGCCATTGTGATTGGATTAGTGGAATAGTTTATATGCCGAGAACTAGTCAGTTGAACTGAAGAAGCTGCTTGAATGAGTAGTGAAATGTCTTCAGTGATTACTCAGCAAGTCCAGTTGTTTTAGTATTGCTTATACTAGATATTGTGGACAGAAGCTGGGTCCGACATTAACACCAGTCCATAACAAGAAGCCGGGGGAGAAGAGGTCTGCAAGGAGGCAGCTGGATAGTTTATTAAATTGATAGTGATGCTTTCTTGATAAATGTGGAACATTGTCACTATTCATTTAAAATTGCAGATGAATACATAGCTCCTTTAAAGAAACTCATGTGACAGGGCTGCAATATTCAAAGGTGGATTTTTGTTTTGGACAATTAAAGTATTGTATTCTTGTAATTTGGGTCCAATGAGATGTTTTTCTTTTTTTTCAATACAGTTCCATATTCAGTCTTATAAAAATATCCTTTAATTTTCTGCCACATGTCTTATTAAAAGCTTCTGACATTATTGAAATGTGAAATTATAATATTTTTAGCTACAAAATGTGTGTTTATTTTCAAGGTTCCTAGGCTGGTGGAAGGTCTTCGTGGTCATCCATGTACTCAGGTCGCTGGAGCAAAGGATCACACAGTAGTTCTAACGGAAGATGGATATGTTTACACATTTGGACTAAATACATTTCATCAACTTGGAATTCAGCCGCCCCCTCCAAATTCAAATGTTCCAAGGCAGGTATGTGAATATTGAATAGACGAGTAAGCTGAATGGTAATGTGAAATGAATACGTCTATAATGGTCTTATATATGCTACAACTTTCTTCCTAACCCAAATTATGAAGCATATATAACTTTGCATTCGTTTAGCATATTTTGTTAAAATGTTTGGCTGTAAATCCTCCTCCTAGAAATGAAATAAAATCCTTTGTGGAAACTTAGTTCTAAGCTTTTGAGCCAATAACTGTAGTAAATCCAAGAAAGTGTTACTTTTGTCTAGATAAAAAAAAAATATATCTATATGGAGATTGTATTATGTATGCAAGATTGTAGGGCTCATTTACATAAACTAGTGCAGTGAGCATGCAATTTTGAGCACAATCCCCATATTATTTTTCCTGGAACTTCAGCATCATTGCAGTCACAAAGGGGTCATGAGTCTGATGCAATTTTGCTGTTCCTGATGCAACTGCATACAATTAACCAAAATTAATTTTGATGCAAATCGGACACAATTACATGGAAGTCCACCCGGTTTCATTTCCAGTGAGTGAGGTTTACAGAAGTCACTCACCGACTGCAATAAATGCAGTGAGAACATTCTTAAAGTGGAAGCTATTCATAGATGTTTATATGCCTCATGGTGTGCACATTGCCTTAACTTCAGATTCCATTGCCTATAAACAGTGCTCAATAATCTCTTGTCACATGACTCAGTGAAATTTGTGTTACAAAGAGTACATAATTCTATTTATATGTGTATAGTGTAGCAAAATGCCAATGACACTTATAGGAAAGGAAAGCTAACCTGTTCAAAATTATAAGAATATCATGACCAAATATTTCATTTTATATGTACTGATCCACATTGCTATAGTTAACCCTTCCTATATTACTGCCTGGGAGAGAGAGACCAGGGAAACAATAAATAAAGAGCCACGGACCTCTATAGTTACAGTTATAACTTAAAATACTGCAATACTTTTATAAAAGTTACCATTTAAGACCAGTTATGTTTTTCGTACAAGAGAAGAGTGTGGCAGGCTACAAACTTAAAAGAAAAAAAAGATTACATTTAGGAAATGCTTTTCATTTTAAATGTATTGCTAAGCTACTTTTAGGATTGATTTATTATGATTATCATTATTATGAAACTATTCCATTACAGTGATACGTTAAACTGAATGAGTCAGTTTGAATATTGGGACTACTAAAGTGTCTTGCTGTCTGGATTACTTCCAAGTGATTATTAAAGTATTATTAATTTAATTGCAGATTCAGGCCAAAACCATGAAGGGAAAGACTGTGTTAGGGGTCGCTGCTGGAAGGTTTCACACAGTTCTGTGGACTAAAGATGCTGTTTATACAGTGGGATTGAATGGTGGCCAGTTAGGTAAATATATTATTTTACAGGTTTTTATACTATGTCACAATGTTAAAATCGATTTGGTATTTGATATGCACTACATTTTGCTTTAATTAACTGTTTAAATATAAAACACTGTTCTGTTTATAAAGCAACCCAAGTTTCAAAAGAACACTTCATTTTGTGACTGCGCTCTTAAGGTCTTTGCATTTATTAGACTACTGCTGTCCTGCTATTTCCAAGTGATGCAACTGTTTTTCATATTTGTTCGAACCTGGAGGCCATAGAAATCATTTGGTAGGGTCATCTCGAGTCTGCTAGTCTCCAAGACAACAGTCCTGGTTTAGGCTAGTGTAACAGATTTGGCTCCCTAAAAACCCCCACAACGTTAATGGGGTTATTTACTAAACCTCAAATTTATCTGTTCGGGCTTTCTGGGGCAAAAACGTGACTTTTTCAAGATTTATTTTACCCCTGTGCTGTAAAAAGACAGAATCTGAAAATCTGCTATCTCAGACCTGTCGACGTCCTGTATAAGTCGAGGGGAAATGTCCATATCCCAATTGGAAGATAGCTTTGCTCTGGGTTTAGCCAGGTAATCCGATAAATTCAGGGTTTTGGGGCAAAAACACGGAGAAATAAGTGATTCTGAGAAAAAAAGTCAATAAAATCGCACAAAACCCTGAATCATATGATTTTTTTCTGTGTTTTTTACCGATTTGTTTTATTTCAGTTATTTTATGCGTAAATAAGGCAAAATTGAGGATGGGAGTTTGGACAAGCTTTTTTTATTTAAATTCTGAGATATATTCGGATTTTAGTAAATAACCCTAAAAACTTCCAAAATTATTCAAGATGAATAACATGTTTAAATGTTTTAAATGGGCATTTAAAGTAAATGTAAAGTGTATAAAGTAAGTATTTAAAAATACCTTTTCTTTCCCCCAACCTAACTAACTAATATCGCTGTCATACATACCGAATGCATTTATTTTATTAAACAGTGAACTTTGGTGCTCATGCTGAGATTTTTAATTTCTTGCTTTGCAGGATACTTGCAAGATCCTAATGGAGAAAAATTTGTAAGTTGTCCTCGCCAAGTATCCGCACTTCATCATAAAGATATAAACATAACTCTTGTGTCAGCAAGTGATGGCGCTACAGTTTGTGTCAGTGAAAGGGGAGATATTTACCTTCTGTCCGAGTATCAGTGCAAAAAGCTTGCATCAAAGTAAGACATTCTTGCCTATTTTTGTATATATTTTTTCTACATGAAAAGTTTGTTCAGATTGTTACATGACCCAAACTGTGTCTTATATTTTTTGTCTTGCAGACAGCTAAACCTGAAGAAAGTTCTTGTTTCAGGGGGCATTTTGGAACATAAGGCAGCTCCTGAGCATCTTAAAGAGAATGGTGGCCAGCCTGCAAGTGTTTTTGCTTTGGATCAAGCTGGAAGGGTATGAGATTATTACTTTTTAGTGTTTGAGTGTTTTTTATGATAGTTAAAGGGGCTGTTCACCTTTTAAATTAACTTTAAGCATGACCTAGACATCGATATATGGAGACAATTGCGTGCAACTCTTTTTCTCGCCTATGATGGCTTATTTTAGAAAAACGCGTCAAAATATTTCCATGTGCATGTTTTTCTCAGAAAAATGGTCACACCAGTGAGAATTGTATAGTTCCACATGGTATATTTAGATATGGTCTTCTTTCAACTGATTTTCACAACAATTTTTTATATATATATATATATATATATATATATATATATACAAACGAGCAAAAATGGTAGCGCACTCCTGTGTTTTCTCATATAAAAAATTAATTTATTGTGTCATGATTAAAATGGTCAGCAATCGACGTTTCGGCTCGTGTCCAGAGCCTTTATCAAGATAATATTGTTGTGAAAAGCCAGTTGAAAGAAGACCATATCTAAATATACCATGTAAATCAATCAAATAACTCAACAAAAGCTGAAAATCACAGGTGGTTTATTATATATATCCGAAGAATTAGATTGTGAAGGAACTCTAAATGGTATTAGTAAATGATACATTTTAGTTTTATTCTCTAATTTTTATTATCCATTTTCATAGGTTTTTTGCTGGAAATCACCTGGCAGTTCACTGAAACAGTGCTGGTGGGTTTATGGTCGCCAATTATTTATGTCTGATGTTGCTTTAAATAAGAATGAAATCATGTTTGTAACACAAGATGGGGAAGGATTTACTGGAAAGTGGATGCTGGAAAAGAAAAAGAAAGGTAATTAAAATTAAGAGACAATTAAGAGAGGACTGATGGAACACAGACTAGAGCTCCCCAATGTTATCAAATAAAAAGGGGGACCTGGGGATTGGGGAAAAATATGAAGCACATAAAGCATTTCTCTGAACTTTTTATAGCCCATGTCCACTTTTTAAAGAATTGGATTTCTAATTCCACTTTTCCACTTTTTAAAGAATTGGATTTCTAATGGAATATACATTTTTGATGTGATACTACAGATGTATCCTAAATTTATACATGATTATGTTTTTTTTAATTTGTAAAATCTTGTTTTGTATCACTAGATGTTGGTGGGAGGCTTTTCTAGAGGCCTGCCATCTCCACTGGCTGGGGTAAACCAAATATACTTAACTGAAATAAAAATGGTGGTTGGTTTGTAGTAAATAATTATCTCCGGTGGTTTCATCAGATTATTGTGCTCAGGGTTTAATTACATTTTTTCCCCCTCCTCATAACATTTTTTTTTTTTCAGAGAATATAATTTCCAATATAATGTGCCACTCTGACTCTCAGAATGTGTATGAAAAAATCAGCATGCAGAAGCTCCCTTTTGTCCATCGGGCTGTTAGTGTTGCTACAGATCCCAGTGGGTGTAACTTTGCTGTCTTACAATCGGATCCCAAAACAAGGTAATATCAACTTCAAGCTGATTTTTCTTATTTAGTATTTCAATAACATGCAGCCTTCTGGGTACAGCTGACCTTTTACTGTATTTAATAACTTGATCGTAAAGGCAAATTATAATTAGTAGTTATTGTTTAATAAATCTATTTTACAAGTAGGTTTTTCTTTGAAAGAAATAGGATAATGGAGTAGAAGCTGGTACCTTTATTTGTGCTCTCTGTTTTCTGAGAAGTTCTTTTATCAGTTTATCTGTTAGATGTGCATCTGGAAATGTTTTAACACATACTTATTTTGGTTTAGCCTTTTTGAGGTGCCTTCAGTGTCTTCATCTGTGTTTGCTGAAGATTTTGAGAAACTTCTGAATGAAGCGAATGAGACAGATAGCATTCATGATGTCACTTTCCAAGTTGGTACAAAGATTTTTCCAGCACATAAGTACATACTAGCTCTTCGATGTGACTTCTTCAGTAAACTTTTCTCTTCTGGAGAAATCAATTCACTTGACTTTCCAGAGGTGCACCAAAAAGGGGAGGATGCAGCTGGATGTGATTTGTTTGTCATTGAGAAAATTCCACCTGAATTGTTTTCGCATGTTCTCCAATTTATCTATTCGGACACTTGTGATATGCTGTTGCAAGGACATAAGCCAAAGCTTTGGCATAAAGAAGAAAATGAGAATACAATTATCTGTAACTTCCAGAAAATGGGTTTTCGTGAAGATATTGAGGGCAAATCTGCCTATGAAGTCTATAAGAACAGCAGAATCTGTGCTGAAAATGAGAAGCAGAAAGGAAAGACAAAGCAATCCAAAAAGACTAGATCTATTGGTGATGAAACTAGCCCTGTAAAAATGCTGCAAAATACTGCCAAGAAGTTTGGATTGTCTAACCTAAGCTCGAGGTTTGTCAGCTTTACTTTTTAACTTTTATCATTGTGTTAGCAGTATAACTAGAGTCTATAACCTATAAACAGGTTGAATTTAATTCCTTTTCATTGGAAAAATCTCCTCTTGTGTGTGTGTGTGTGTGTGTCAACGTTTCAGTCCTTTCCGAAGACCTTTATGGTCTTGATAAAGGTCTTAGGAGACACTCCAAAGAGTGTAACATCAGTAGGATTCCTAGAGGCATATTATTAAAGGGGTTGTTGACCTTTAACTTTTAGTATGATATTCTGAGATAATTGCAGTTGTTTTTAATTTTTTATTATTTGTAGTTTTTGAGTTATTTAGCCTGTTATTCAGCAGCTCTTCCATTTGCTATTTCCGCAATCTGGTTTCTAGGGTTTAAAATGACCCTAAAAACCATGCATTGTTTTGAATAAGAGACTGGAATATGTATCAAGAGATGCCCTGAATTGAACTTTGGGTAATAAAAAGTAGCAATGATCATAAATGTGCATCCTTACACAGCATTTATTAGATTATTAACAGTCAGAAGAAGAAGGAAAATAATTCAAAAACAATAAAAAAGGCCAATTGAAACATTGCTTAGAATTAGCCATTACATAATATAATAAAATGAACCTAAAGGTGAACCATACATTTACGGAGTGAAAAACGGCAGAGGCAGATTCTCTAGTATCTTGTATGGAATCATTTTCAACACATGATAAACATGCCCAGAGCTAGCACATTAAGCAAGTATGGGATGTGCTCCCGTCATTTTGGGTTTTTTTTTGCTCTGTCTTCACCAATTGATAAATGTGCAATCAGAATGTTTAGAAGCAAAATGGAATGCTTGAGGTTTAGCATTACAGGAAATGGAAGTAGCATATGTCTGTCATCTCTAAGATGAGGAGATGGCCTTCTTGTAATTTGGAGCTTTCTGGATAACCGGTTTCTTTTACAATGATATATTGGTTTTACACCATTCCATAATAAAACAGGACATTTATTGTTTTGGAAATATGTTTGTTTACAGATGCTTTATTAACAGTTACAACTTTTAAATGAATTGCTGATCCAATAACACAGCCAGGCTTCAACAGTTTGTTTTAGAGCAGGGTGTATCTACATCTTTGTCCAGCTATGATCTCCTGTCTTTAACAATGTTCCCAACATATAAATCCTCCTTAGCAAAGGGAATCCCATAGTCTGGAATATCAAGCCTTTAAATGTAGAACTCTACTTGGGATATTCATCCCCTAAACTCATGTATGATACCCTATAGTATTTTAAGGAAGATATCCAATGTAAATGATTTAGTTGTACAAAGTTAGCAGGTCCTGTTTCATTGCAGATTTGGTTTGTAAAGCATTCATGCTAAGGCTTGGATATGTAAATAGGCCCCCATCCAATATTTATTGCATTTAAAAATATTCAAGGTCTTGTTTTTTATTTCCATGTTAGCTTAAAAGCAAGCGGACTTGCAGTACTGATCATTTTAATAACATTCTAATAACATTTAATAACATTTTAATAACATTCCATAATTGATTTTTACGTTATTTCATTCTGTTACCTCTTATTTGCTTTGCAGACTGGATGGGGTCAGATATGAAAATGGAAGAATTAATGTTTTCCATAAGAAAAGTGAAAACAAACTGCGATTCAACCAAAAGAAATGGTATCCATTTAATCAAAATATTTGATTGTGCTCTAAGGTGCTAGAACAAGGGATTGAGCTCAAAAGTGATATAGTCTAGTTAGAATCGATTATTTGTAACTTTGAAATGTCAAACATAACCCATACGCCCCCTCCCTCCCTCCACTCATGATTTTTTTAGGCTATTGTCCATTAAGATTTTTGAGATGAATGCAATTTTTGAAATGTCTGCCTATAGGCTCTAAGGATATAAAAGTTCAAATGATAGAAAAGGTTGAGGCACCATCTTTTGTCTGTCTCTGACCCTCTTCTGTTTGTGTGGCGACAAGGATCTTGTAGGAGCATGCGCAGTTAAATCCATGTGCTGAATCGGCTTCTACTGCGTGTGCTCCCGGAAGATCCATGTCGCTACTCTAACAGAAGAGGATCAGAGACCTATAGAAGGTGGCACTTTTGAACTCCGCTGTGCAACTCTGTATAAATCAGGATATAGGTCAACTTCTCTGAAGAATAGATGCTGCGGGGAAGGAGCTTGGAAGGGGGACAGTAGAGTGGGTAGTGGAGGGGGGAGTGGAGGAGGTTAGAATTTAGTTCCCCTTTAAGGCTACTAATAAATATTTAAAACTAATAAGATTGTTTTGCCACCAATATGGATTTATGCAGCTTAGTTACAATTAAGTATAAGGTACTGTTTTGTTTTTTTTTTTACAGAGAAAGGAAATACATTTTAAAAATGTTAAATAATTTGCTTAAAATGGATTCTATTGGAGATGAGTTAACAGGAACAAGGTGAAGCAGAGCACACTCTAATAACTTCCCAGAGAACGCCTGGTGCACAGGGTAGAGGTACGGCAACCCCCAATATGTAGTAGAATGAGAAAAACTCTGGCACTCAAGGCAAGTGAAATGCAGGGTTTCCCCTTGCTTTTATTTCTTGTGCAGACGTGCAACGTTTCGGGGTGACGTGCAACGTTTCGGGGTGACCCCCTTTATCAAGCATGATGCTTGATAAAGGGGGTCACCCCGAAACGTTGCACGTCTGCACAAGAAATAAAAGCAAGGGGAAACCCTGCATTTCACTTGCCTTGAGTGCCAGAGTTTTTCTCATTCTTCTATTGGAGATAGCCTTGCCATAATTTGGAGCTTTCTGTATATCCGGTTTCCAGAGAAGTGATCCTATGCATGTACCATTTTGCTTGTCCTTTAACGTTGAGCCAATGCAATATGATTTAAAGGAGCTACCCACTTTCCAAACACATTTCAGTTCAGGTGTTTCAAAATAGTTCAACAGAAATAGACATTTGTTCAGTAGCTTTCTAGTTTTTTTTTATTTCTGACTGTTTTCCTAAAGTTGAAACTTTGCTATTCCTCTTTGGTGTTTCAGACTGGCATCTCCGTATTCCAGGCGCTGAAATTTTTAGTTTGCTGATGTCTCTGCAGCATCTGTAGAATTTTAGCAACAGCTGCCAAAGATAAGCAATGTACCAACTAATATATCACATTAGAGTCGGTTGGACCCCAATGCGCGCCCCCCCCCCCCTGTTCCAGTGTCCCTTTCCAAGACATGAGGAGATACTGAAACTAAACTTCAATATTAGGAACAGTCAAAAAATAGAAGGCAATTGAAAAAAAAGCCTTTATTTCTTGTGTAATATCTGAAAAAAACCAGCTGAAAGGCAATCCGCTCCTGTAATTTGTATGTGTGACCCAGATCCCAGTTACACGGTAAGCTGTTATATATATGTACCTAATAATTTTTGGATTTCTAGCTCTTCCCATTATGATGTCATGATGAAGTCAGAAGATGGAAAAGAATTCCATTGCCATAAATGTGTACTTTGTGCAAGATTAGGTATGAATTATAATTTAAAAAAAAATAATTTTTTTTTTATTCTACAATCCTTACTTTTTAGTCTAAATCATTGTTATTGTTTCCTGCAGAATATTTTAATAGCATGCTAAGCAGTTCCTGGATTGAGGTAAGAAGAACAAAAAGCATATTATACATACATAGGTATGGGACTTATCCAGAATGCTCGGGACCTGAGATTTTCCAGATAATGGATCTTTCCGTAATTTGGATCTTCATACCTTAAGTCTACTAGAAAATCATGTAAACATTAAATAAACCCAATAGACTGGTTTTGCTTCCAATAAGAATTAATTATCTTAGTTTTGATCAAGTACAAGGTGGTGTGTTGTTATTATTACAGAGAAAAAGGAAATCCGTTTTTAAAATGTGGGTTATTTGGATAAAATTAAGTCTATGGTCTGTTTTTCCATAATTCGGAACTTTCTGGATAACAGGTTTTAGATTAATGGATCCTATACCTGTAGTAATTTAGTATCCTGTTTATTCCCTTATCTCTCATTTTACTGAAGGTACAAATCAGATATACACTGAAATTGTGCTCTCTTTGATAATTGAAAACACTGAATCTCAGATGGGGAGGTTAATTTATTAAAAGTGTGGGGGGAAAAATGCAATAGCAAAACAAAAATTGTTTGGCTGCTTTTAAGGGTCTTGGCATGTTTTTAAAAAATCTGTTTAAAGGAAAACTACACACCCCAAACAATGAAAGTCTCCATAAAAATATATTGCATAAAACTGCTCATATGTAAAACCCTGCTTCATGTAAATAAACCATTCTCATAATATACTTTTATAGTAGTATGTGCCTTTGGGTAATCATAAATAGAAAATTGCCATTTTAAAAAATAAGGGCCGCCCCTTGGGATCCTAGGATTCATGGTGCACACAAACAAACCATACATGTTAGGTCACTTGAGTTGTAGTATTTCTGGTCAGGTGATCTGGAAGGCAGCACACAAATCTTTACGAAATGGTTCAAGGCAATATTTGCTTAACTATATATATTCCAGTTTGGTAAGATTCTTCAATATGCCAATTAATTTGATATAAACTATCTGTTGCTTAAGTATTACATTTGGGGGTATAGCTTTCCTTTAACACTTCTAAAAAGATAGAATCTTCAGAGAATGTTCATCATGAAGCAGGACAATTATCCTAAACCCAAGGACAAATAAACCCGGGAGTTAATGAAAAATAAAAAGTTGTTGAATGTCCTGCAGTAGCCCAGTCAATGCCCTGAACTCAGTCCAGCTGAGAATCTGGGTTTTTTGAAATTTGGAATAATCAGTATCATTTGAATAACATGGGGAAAGTCTGCAAACAAATATGGGTGAAAATTACCAATCGTGCAAACCTACACTTACACCAAAATGCTCAATGCTGTTATTGAGGAAAAGGAGGCTCTACAAAAATCAATGTATTTTGGTAAAATTAAAGGAACTGGGCAAGGTTATGGGTACCAACAATTTAATTGTAGGGTTTGTATAAGCATTGTACATGCTACTAGATTGTATCACACCAAGACAGCTGCAACCTGTTCCTCTCCGAACCTTTGCATTTTTACACCACACAAATGCACTTCCCTAAAAAACTTTTTCACTTTTCGTTCCTGTAACGTTCTACATGCATTTAGATTTTATGCATTAATGTGCAGGAACCTCCTTCCTCCTTTGCCAAGGGCAGTAACCTATAGCAACCAATCAGCAGGTGGAAATTACTGGTCACCTGTTTAAAAGCAAACATCTTATTGGTTGCTATGGGTTACTGCTACTGGGCAAACGTTGTGCCTTTTATTACATATGGGTGTAAGTCTATTAATATGTGGCACGTTATGTAAACCGTATGCATTTTTGAAAATTGAATCCATTAGTTGGTACCTGCCTATACTATTAATGTGTATTAAACATTTACAGTTCTGTGTATATAAGTTGCACTGTATAAAAATAGATATTTATACATACAAAATCCTCCATATAATCTCTTGCCCAAACAGTGACTAATATGCTTTTGAGAACATATGTTTTGTTAGTTTCTTATACACTGTGCACCTGTTTGCGGACTCACAGTGGCGTAACTACCGGGGGAGCAGGGGGTGCGATTGGGCCAGGGCCCGCACCCCCTCAGGGCCCCCCCGGCAGCTCACGCGCCACAATTCCCGGCCGTTTCCGGGTGTACGCAGGGGGGCCCGGCAGCACGTCCCGCGCCAGGGCCCGCCCCCCTCTAGTTACGTCACTGCGGACTCAATGCACTGAGAACTGGATAGGGGGATAGCCATATAGGAAGCTGATGTCACCAAAGGGAGAGGAGTAAGTGAATTTTGGATGCAGGAAATCCAGGCACATAAAACAAATAGATGGCATTGTCAAAAGCCAGTTGCAAACATTTTCAGCATACATTGCCATTTGAGTTGTATCCATGTCCTGGAATAGCATACCTAAAATTGTTCTTAAAATTGTGTATCATTTCCATTTTCTTTAAACAGGCATCTTGCTGCAGTCAGCTGGAAATGCCGATCCATTCAGATGTCTTACAAGTTATACTTGATTACATTTATACAGATGAGGTCCTTACTGTAAAAGGTATGTGCATAAGAACCTTTGCAGTTCTGTGGTTTGTTTTTTTTACAGTCTAAAAACGGACAACTGTAGAATTTCATACTGATTACTCTATATTGTACATGACCTGTAGCCATCTGATGGCGCTATGCTGAAAATTCAGGTAACTTTAAAAAGAGGCTGGCACAGGCCTGGACCCATGAAATAGTAAAAGTAAAAGGTAAAAAAAGCTTACATTTTATTTTCCAGAAATTAAGAACCAAGGCCTGATGTGTTTCGTGTCTACCAGGGACAGTCATAGGCTGATGACATATTTGTTGCCCTACAGAGCATTTGTTTTTAGATGGGGTCAGTGACCCCTGTTTGAAAGCTAGAAAAAAGTCAGAGGAAAAAGGCAAATAATTTAAAAACTATAAAAAAATAGACCAAATATTGCTTAGAATTGGCCATTCTATAACATACTAAATATAAATGTAAAAGTGAACCACCCCTTTAACCTTTTCTTAACATTTGACATTTCTAGTGCTTTAAACAAAATTCACACATTCATTATTTTTTATTTCAGAGTCTGCAAATGTAGAATTTGTTTGTAATGTCCTTGTGATAGCAGATCAACTTCTTATTGTACGATTAAAAGAAATATGTGAAGTTACAATTGCTGAAAGAAGTGAGTATTTGTTTTATTTTTATCCATTGCCATTCAGAATGTAGGACAAAGCTAGTGCAATGAAATAAAGATGTAGATTGGTAGCACAAAAGAAGGCCAGAATGCAATCCTAGGGAATAAACAATATATGATTATTCTTTGCACTAAATATGTTGACTATTTCTAGCATGTGTATGTTATTGTATTAAACACATAAGTTAAAGCAGGACTGTCCAACTTGTGTGCCCCCCTACATGAAAGTCTGCCTGCTGTGTCTGCTTACCATGTGTAAGATTTAAATGGTATCACTACAGAGATTACTGGCCCCTGCATTGTCTAAACCTCAAATTCAGGCTGTAATCACCTGTACTGTTACATAGTTACATAGTTAAATTGGGTTGAAAAAAGACAAAGTCCATCAAGTTCAACCCCTCAAATGAAAACCCAGCATCCATACACACACCCCTCTATGTACCCATACCGATACTAACTATATATACTCTGCCTTCCCTATGCTCCCTTTGTGTGCCATACTCTGCCTGTATGTGACATACTCTGCCTGTGTGTGCCCTGCTCTGCATGTTGAATATAAGCCTGGTATTTGTTCTGGGGGTTTCGAAATTATTGTTAGGGGCCCCTAAGGTGTTTAATCATGTGCTGGGGGTGCTGTGTTATCCGCATGGGAGGAGGCATATGAATTTAAGGGTAGGTCTTAAAGGAACAGTTCAATGTAAAAATAAAAACTGGGTAAATAAATAGGTTGTGCAAAATAAAAAAAATGTTTCTAATATATTTAGTTAGCCACAAATGTAATGTATAAAGGCTGGAGTGAGCAGATATCTAACAAATAGAAAAAGATATCCAAGTGTCACTGTTCACCCTCCTCTGCCGGTCAAAATCCGTTCTCCTTCGGAAAGTCAATAAATTTCTGAGTAAAAAAACCAGCGCTAAAAGCTTTGAGGGGAAAAAAAGCAAAAAGATGGTAATATATAGTGTAGTATTTCCCTTTAAATAAAAACACCCTTTGTGTCACAGGTTTCTTTAGGAGTTTCACTCTTTCACAGGTGGGGTCAGTTCACCCTATATGCCTTCACCACTTTCAATTATTTCACCTTTCGTGTTTATAAGTTTTATACTTACAAACGTTTAAAATAGTTGTTCGCATTAAGGTATTACAACTCTTCAGTCGAAGTACACTCCGCATCAATTCTACGAAAACAGGCTTAACATCGTGTAAAACCGTTTTTAATTTAAATAGATACAAGTTAAAATTACACTCACATTGGGTTTCTTTAAAAATAAGCGTGTCACTCATCCGCAGGTTTTCCCCAGTCCTTAAAAGATGTTGCGCTGTATAAAAAGATTTTAAAAGATGCCGGCATAAAACAGCGTGTCCTGCTGGGCCCCTCTGGATGACGTCACCACAAGCCGACGCGTTTCGTCTCAAAAGACTTTCTCAAGGCTACAGTTCTTCTCTGCGCAAGTGCGCCTTTTACTCTGTCCTGCTACCATGGCAACGTTCTCTGCGTGCTTCCTGTTTTCGCAAATCATGACGGGTTGTTATAGCAACCCGCTTTTTCTACTTACATTACTTGGCGGTCTCCCACTTGATGATGAGGTCCGCCTGTTGTTATGCCTATATACCATAGTTACCACAATTTTATGCAAACATCATTATGTTATTACACCATTATCATAAGGGATTTTACAATATCTCCCACATATGTTTTTCAGTTTCTCAGTCTCAATTCCACAGTGTACATCAAACAAACCAAATGTATTTTCCAAAATATACTACATACAATGACTGGTTTTTTCTTTTTTTGAGTTTTTCTTTTATCTGTATGTTCCTCTCTTGATTCAATATGTCAATTCACAAAAAGGCCCTCAAATTGATATCAATGTTTAGCCCCTTTGGGATATATGATTCCAATTTATATATCCATCTGCTCTCATTTTGTAATGTCTTTTTTATCAAGTCTCCACCTCTCCATTGATTTTTTACAACTTCTATACCCCAATATGTCAGACCTGTGGGGTTCATTTTATGGTGTTCCTTAAAATGTTTGGAGACACTATGATTTTCCTTACCATTTTTTATATTGTTAATATGCTCTCTGATCCGTTCTCTTAATTCTCTATTTGTCTTGCCCACATATTGTAATCCACATGGACATTGTAGGCAGTATATGACATTTTTTGTTCTACAATTAATGTTTTGTTCAATCTCAAATTTCTGTTTATTTACTGTTGAAGTGAAGCATTTCTTCTTTACCCCATATTTGCAGGCCTTACAGAGGGAGCAAGGAAAGAAACCTATCCAACTGCATTCTTTTGTTCTCTTTTTTGTTTTATCAGTATCACAGTAACTGTTCACTAGTTTTTGATGTAAATTATTTGCACGTTTAAATACTATTTTTGGTTGGTCTGGAATCACGTTGGCTAGTTCGGCATCACATTTTAGGATACCCCAATGTTTTTTTATAATTTTTTTGACTTCTCCTGCTAGGGGGTTATAAGTAGTTGAAAATATTATTTCCAAATTTTCTTCTCCTTTTTCTATTTTTTTATTTAGAAGATCTGTTCTTTCTACATTTTTTACCTTCTCTCTAGATTTGTTAATTATATTTTCTTTATAACCTCTCTCTTTGAACCTTTTGCTCACAAAGTCCAATTGTTTATTCATCTCTCCTTCTTCACTACAATTTTTCTTTATTCTACACATCTGGCTATATGGAATACTATTTACCCATTGTGGATGGTGATTGCTACTTGGCATCACGTAATTATTAGCATCCACACTCTTGAAATAAGTCTTAAAGTGTATTTGTTGGTTTTTTCGATATATTTCTAAATCTAGAAAATTTATATTCTCAACACTGTAATTTAACGTAAATTCCAGATTTAGATCATTCTGGTTGAGGGACTGAACGTATTCCTTTAGGGTGTTTTCAGTACCCCTCCAGACCAGTATGATATCGTCAATATAGCGCCGCCATAGGACAAGATCCGCACCAGCTTGCAATTTGGGGGTTATGTTATTTTCCTCCCAATATCCTAGATGTAAATTTGCATAGCTTGGTGCGAACCTCGTTCCCATGGCGGTGCCGCATGTCTGGAGGTAGTATCTATCCTGAAACCAGAAGAAGTTGTGTTCTAATATGAACTCTATCCCCTTAAGAATAAATTCTTTTTGAATGGTAGGTATTTGGTCATCCTTTTCTAAAAAATGTGCTGTCGCTTTAATGCCCTGAATGTGTCTTATAGAGGTGTATAAAGATTTCACATCCAGTGTAGCCAATATCATATTTGGCTCCCACTTTAAATTTTGAAAAACCCTTATCACCTCTGTTGAATCTTTTAAATAGGCTGGAAGAGAAATTACATGTTTTTGTAGCATTCTATCAATATATTGTGATAGGTTGCTCGTAAGCGATCCTATACCTGATATAATGGGTCTTCCAGGTGGGTTAATGATATCCTTATGGATTTTTGGAAGACAGTAAAACACAGGGGTAACTGGGTGATCGATCTTCAAATATTTCCATTCTGTTTCACTTAATATTTCATTTTCTCTTGCTTCATTTAGCATACAATGTAATTTTTTTCTAAATATTTTTTTCTCTATTTTTTCTCTATTTTTTTACTGTCTTCCAAAAATCCATAAGGATATCATTAACCCACCTGGAAGACCCATTATATCAGGTATAGGATCGCTTACGAGCAACCTATCACAATATATTGATAGAATGCTACAAAAACATGTAATTTCTCTTCCAGCCTATTTAAAAGATTCAACAGAGGTGATAAGGGTTTTTCAAAATTTAAAGTGGGAGCCAAATATGATATTGGCTACACTGGATGTGAAATCTTTATACACCTCTATAAGACACATTCAGGGCATTAAAGCGACAGCACATTTTTTAGAAAAGGATGACCAAATACCTACCATTCAAAAAGAATTTATTCTTAAGGGGATAGAGTTCATATTAGAACACAACTTCTTCTGGTTTCAGGATAGATACTACCTCCAGACATGCGGCACCGCCATGGGAACGAGGTTCGCACCAAGCTATGCAAATTTACATCTAGGATATTGGGAGGAAAATAACATAACCCCCAAATTGCAAGCTGGTGCGGATCTTGTCCTATGGCGGCGCTATATTGACGATATCATACTGGTCTGGAGGGGTACTGAAAACACCCTAAAGGAATACGTTCAGTCCCTCAACCAGAATGATCTAAATCTGGAATTTACGTTAAATTACAGTGTTGAGAATATAAATTTTCTAGATTTAGAAATATATCGAAAAAACCAACAAATACACTTTAAGACTTATTTCAAGAGTGTGGATGCTAATAATTACGTGATGCCAAGTAGCAATCACCATCCACAATGGGTAAATAGTATTCCATATAGCCAGATGTGTAGAATAAAGAAAAATTGTAGTGAAGAAGGAGAGATGAATAAACAATTGGACTTTGTGAGCAAAAGGTTCAAAGAGAGAGGTTATAAAGAAAATATAATTAACAAATCTAGAGAGAAGGTAAAAAATGTAGAAAGAACAGATCTTCTAAATAAAAAAATAGAAAAAGGAGAAGAAAATTTGGAAATAATATTTTCAACTACTTATAACCCCCTAGCAGGAGAAGTCAAAAAAATTATAAAAAAACATTGGGGTATCCTAAAATGTGATGCCGAACTAGCCAACGTGATTCCAGACCAACCAAAAATAGTATTTAAACGTGCAAATAATTTACATCAAAAACTAGTGAACAGTTACTGTGATACTGATAAAACAAAAAAGAGAACAAAAGAATGCAGTTGGATAGGTTTCTTTCCTTGCTCCCTCTGTAAGGCCTGCAAATATGGGGTAAAGAAGAAATGCTTCACTTCAACAGTAAATAAACAGAAATTTGAGATTGAACAAAACATTAATTGTAGAACAAAAAATGTCATATACTGCCTACAATGTCCATGTGGATTACAATATGTGGGCAAGACAAATAGAGAATTAAGAGAACGGATCAGAGAGCATATTAACAATATAAAAAATGGTAAGGAAAATCATAGTGTCTCCAAACATTTTAAGGAACACCATAAAATGAACCCCACAGGTCTGACATATTGGGGTATAGAAGTTGTAAAAAATCAATGGAGAGGTGGAGACTTGATAAAAAAGACATTACAAAATGAGAGCAGATGGATATATAAATTGGAATCATATATCCCAAAGGGGCTAAACATTGATATCAATTTGAGGGCCTTTTTGTGAATTGACATATTGAATCAAGAGAGGAACATACAGATAAAAGAAAAACTCAAAAAAAGAAAAAACCAGTCATTGTATGTAGTATATTTTGGAAAATACATTTGGTTTGTTTGATGTACACTGTGGAATTGAGACTGAGAAACTGAAAAACATATGTGGGAGATATTGTAAAATCCCTTATGATAATGGTGTAATAACATAATGATGTTTGCATAAAATTGTGGTAACTATGGTATATAGGCATAACAACAGGCGGACCTCATCATCAAGTGGGAGACCGCCAAGTAATGTAAGTAGAAAAAGCGGGTTGCTATAACAACCCGTCATGATTTGCGAAAACAGGAAGCACGCAGAGAACGTTGCCATGGTAGCAGGACAGAGTAAAAGGCGCACTTGCGCAGAGAAGAACTGTAGCCTTGAGAAAGTCTTTTGAGACGAAACGCGTCGGCTTGTGGTGACGTCATCCAGAGGGGCCCAGCAGGACACGCTGTTTTATGCCGGCATCTTTTAAAATCTTTTTATACAGCGCAACATCTTTTAAGGACTGGGGAAAACCTGCGGATGAGTGACACGCTTATTTTTAAAGAAACCCAATGTGAGTGTAATTTTAACTTGTATCTATTTAAATTAAAAACGGTTTTACACGATGTTAAGCCTGTTTTCGTAGAATTGATGCGGAGTGTACTTCGACTGAAGAGTTGTAATACCTTAATGCGAACAACTATTTTAAACGTTTGTAAGTATAAAACTTATAAACACGAAAGGTGAAATAATTGAAAGTGGTGAAGGCATATAGGGTGAACTGACCCCACCTGTGAAAGAGTGAAACTCCTAAAGAAACCTGTGACACAAAGGGTGTTTTTATTTAAAGGGAAATACTACACTATATATTACCATCTTTTTGCTTTTTTTCCCCTCAAAGCTTTTAGCGCTGGTTTTTTTACTCAGAAATTTATCTAACAAATAGAACAGAACACTACTTCCAGCTTTTTAGCACTCTAACTCTGAGTTAGTCAGCGACTTGAAGGGGGGCCACATGGGACATAACTGTTCAGTTAGTTTGAAATTGATCCTTAGCATTCAGCTCAGATTCAAAAGCAACAGTTATGACCCATGTGCCCCCCCACCCATCAAGTCCAATCATTTTATCTTTTGGTGTGCTGCCACCATTAATGTGGACATGGTCTTGTGATAACATGGGTGTGGCTTAAAACAGGGTGTGGCTAACGCTGGCTTCCATTATCGTCCCTCCACCATAAAGGCCAGAAAAATTCCGTCCCTCGGTACCACAGAAGTTGGACAGCACTGAGTTAGAGAATTAGAGTGGCTAAGCATGACTGGTTTCTGTCCCTTTTTTAACATTTATGCACTGAACAGGGAAATGTCTCATATTTTTTATCTTAAGTTATAGTATTCATCCAAAAGATGTAATGATGCAGAAAAAATGTTTTCAATTAATTTTACTACCTAAAAATGTGATTACAGTGGAACCTCAATTTTACATCCCCTGGTTTTAAGTTTTCCCTCATTTTACATTGTTGTTTTGTGGTCCCACCTATATATTATGCATAATACATTTCCCTGATTTTACATTTTCCTGCATTTTACACCATTTTTTCTGCTCCCCTGAAAAACGTAAAATGGGGGTTCTACTGTGTATGAGAGCTTCAGAGGCTAGACTTAAATCAGAGGTGAGAGTTAGTGATATAAGGGCCAGCGCATTACCTGCTCCTCTTGCTTAGACTGCCTGCTTCCTGTTTTATAGGCTCGAGCCTGCCCTGACCCTTGTGTGATGTCATCGGCAGGCGGCAGGGGTCTATAAATGTACGGGAGAAGGCAGGTGCACGGGTCCGGGAAGGGTGCGGCCCGAGATTTTCTCAACCCGTATATTACTAGTGGTCTCCTCATTCTCTCAAATGAAGTGGTCAAAGCACTGACTGACAGGCTGAACTCTGCAGCAGAAAAAACCCTCCCACTTTCCTTTCTCTCTGTTCCTGGCCTGCGCTTATCTTGCCTATGCTGCTGTCTGCTCATGTAACATTGCTGGGCAAAATTATATTATCACGTGACATTTTTACACTGCCATACACCTTACACATGCATTATAAGCAGAGTTAGGCAATTACTCAACTGGCACATATGTGTTCTAAACCTGGCCCCCAACACCTAAAGGTCCACACCATTGCACGGGGGCCAGCTATGGGAGGGGGGGCTTTGCTTTTATAAAGAACGTTCTTCATAATGTTGGTAGAGATTTGGAGGTTTGTTCTTATCTATTCAGTTATAAAATCCATATTAACATTGCCCAACATTGTCCATGTATCCTGTGAAATACTGTTTATGCACACTACTTGTTGTATTCCAAAATAGGATTAAAATGAATATAAATGTTAAGAAACAATATATTTGTTGCATGCATAAAAAAAGCATAACAGATGTTGTGTGGAATAGGATAACTATACATACAACTATATAGTTGTTAAAATTTAATCATAAATGCAGGGAGTTACTTAGAGTAAAAAAAGCCAAACATGTTGATCTCTGTTTTGATGCTACATAATAACAATATGCAGGAAATGATGATTTATACTTTATAAAACAGCAAATAAAATTTGTGTATTTAACTGGCACAACTTGCAAATTGAATAATGGCAAAAATGAATTACAGATAGTTATACATTTCTTTTTCTAAATGTTTAATTCTAATCTAGTAAAGGCTATTTTCGGAAAAAGAAAACTATACCCCCGAACAATGTAGGTCTCTATAAAAAGATATTGCATAAAACAGATCATATGTAAAATGCTGCTTCATGTAAATAAAACATTTTAATGATAATATACGTTTCTAAATTACCCAATGTGCCATTGGGTAATCATAAATAGAAAATTGCCATTTAAAAAAAAAAAAGGCCACCCCCCTGGGGTCATAACATTCAAGGTGCACACAAACATACCAAGAAAAACATATGTTCAATCACATGAGCCAATTAACAGACACGAGTTCTGTCTTTTGCTTCCACACTTCTTCCTGTTACAATTAGGGGCAAATTCATCAAGGGTCGAATTTCGAGGGGTTAAATCCCCCGAAATTCGACTGGGGAATAGAATCGAATAGGCAATTCGGGCAAATTTACGCGCTTGCGAATAGGCGCTCGATCGAATATTCGCTCAAAGGATTTTCATTCGATCGAATGCCTTTTTATTCGATCAAAAACTTGGAAAACAAGCCTATGGGACTTTCCCATAGGCTTTTAAAGCAATTGGTAGGTTTTAGGTGGCGAAGTAGGCAGTCGAAGTATTTTTAAAAGAGACAGTACTTCGAATGGGCGAATAGTCGCAGCGTTTTTGCGCTCGATCCAGTACTTCGACTATCGAATGGCGAATAGTCGCAGCGTTTTTGCGCTCGATCTAATCGAATCATTCTACTCAGGTGAATTTACGCCAATTCGATAGTCGAGGAGCACAAAAATTCGAAGTTTATATACTTCGAATCCTTCACTCGAAGTTAGTGAATCGGCCCCTTAGAGTTGTAGTATTTCTGGTCAGGTGATCTCTGAGGCAGCACACAGACCATCACAAGGTGGTTCAAGGCAAGAGATGTAAAAGGGCAAGATTTACTTAAATATATAGACCAGTTTGGTAAGATTCTTTAATATGTCACTTAATTTGAGATAAACTATCTGTTGCCTAGGTATTCATTTTGGGGGTATCGTTTTCCTTTTATTCGATGCAGCCTATTTCACTTCAGGGTGGTCATCAGCACCCACCATAGTCACTTCTTTCAATCTGTTAGCCCTGGGTTTGTTATTTTGTTCGTCAGGAATAGTTAACTCTTCAGAATTTCTGACTGTTCGGTATGATATTGTTTTACACCTGAAAGTGTTTTTGTTTATCTGAGCATATATACATGAGCTATAAAGAACACACCCTGATTGTACAACATTACATCAGTTATTAAAAATGTTGCATTATATTTTATAATGTGGGCAGAATTTCTCAGTGAAATGATATCAGTCAGTAAGGGAAAAATGTATATATTTAGAGTATATGCAATATTTTTTGCATTGGTTAGAAAGTTCATAAAACTTGTCACTTTAGTCAAAAAACGTAATGACTGTTGTTTTAGAACAAAACCACATATCAATGAATCGTCTAGTACTTTGTAAAATGCAATTTACATTTATTTGAGTTAATGCCCATCCAAACTGTTATCAGTGTATAATTCTTTTTCTCATCTCTTGGTACATTACAATGGACTCTATTGTAGCTCTATGTGAATTCAATGAATACACTTTCCAAAGAGTATATTAACTGTTTTGAGGATTTCCCTATCTCTAAAAAGAAGTCTATCAAATGAATAGTTTATTTCAGTCATCTGGAACCCAACACCTTGCCTACTTTTCATCTAACTGTAAATGAAACCGAGGAGCTTTAGCTTTAAAATGATGCAGTGTAACTAAAGGAAGAGTACCGGGTCTGATATTATCTCTTCAGAAAAAAAAGCAAAGCATTTCTTCTCTATAGGAATCCAACTGAGTGGCGATGAAATATGGTCTCCAATTCTGTGAAAATGAAACTGTCCGTTACTGTAATTGTGGAAAACTTTTATCAATAATAAACACTTCATTTGTGAAAGTGAAATTGTTTTGGCAACTGGTAGAAATAGTATTGATCTGACCTTTGAGGGGGGGGGTGCCTTTAAAAAAAATAACTAAATTGTGCATAAAGTGGACCTGTCATCCAGACATAAAAAGCTGTATAATAAAAGTCCTTAATTAAACATGGAATCCAAATTCTTTTTCATAGCTGTTGTAAACTCATTAAAAAATCTCAGCAGTCAATCAAATATTGTCTGCCCCTCCTCTATGCCTTAGGCATAAAGGCGGGGCAAGCAATTACTTTCACTTTCCATTCTGCACTTTCTAGATGTCACTGTTCCCCCCACAATCCCCCAGTTCTCTTAACCATTTAATTGTGTAACCAGTGCTTGGGGATGGACATCGGGTCCCCCATTTTGGTGCACAAACAAGATTCTGAGATGATGCAAGGCTTGCCTTAATAACAGTGTCCCAGACTGATGGAAACAAGATTCAAATCATTTATACAGTGTACTTAAAGTTTATTTTGCTTGACTAACATGATAAAATAGGATTTGGAATAATTTTTTTGGGTGACCGGTCCCCTTTAATGCAGGGAAATTCCAATGCTGCTAAGAGGTTTTTGGTATATCTGTTTACACGTATGTTTACACCAAGGTGAGGAGTTGTTTTTGCAAAGGCTTTGCGTAGGGTATTCCATTACTGGCCCTGTCCTCGTGAATTTGACTTAAGTGGGGAAGCAATACGCAGTGTAATTAAACATCTTCCATCTGGAAGGTGGATACTACTCCAACAACAAAAAATATGATTAGAAAGGAGATGTTATAGAATAAAGTTACATAAATGTCTTGTTAGATTACATGTATATTTATATGAAAAATGTTTGACTTCTAGTTACTCTGAAGAATGCAGCTGAACTCCTGGAATTTGCAGCTTTGTACAATGCTGACCAGCTGAAGCTTTCCTGCTTGCAGTTTGTAGGGCTAAACATGGGAGCTTTACTGGAAGCAAGGTACAAGCAATATATTTATATATTTATTTTAGTATCTCCACATGCTTCCCCTTTTCTAGTTCACCTAGTTAAAAATATTGCAATACTCTGTTCAAGCTTGACGCATTTTAGTGTGCCTTTTCATTCACTGTGCATCATATTTCTTTGTATTTAACCCACCGCAATTGATAGGTGGAATGGGTCTTCCTAAATGCTAGTGCTTCTATTTAATAAAGCAAAACTTGAGTGTTTGGATATGATTCTGTCCTGTTTAAACAGATAATGAAGACACATACCTGTCAGGTTCTGTAAAGTCATTTGATTTTCAAATGCCTATACATTGTTTTTGCATGGGCAGAAAGCATTAAAATACATATGCACATTACACACTTAACAAAGCTAAAAATGTAATTAATAAAAATAATGGGCCCAAACCTTAACTTCACCTTTCTGCGGTAAATCTTATTCATGGGATGTTACATACACAATAATACTGGCAAGGGGTTGTCCATGTTCAATAATCCATAATATCAAGTGAAATCTAAATACACTCAATATCTAATTACTATTAGTATATCTATTAGTAGCTACATACCCACTGTAGAACAGGTTTTCCTGCCCCCTGGCATTAATACCACTAGCTATTCTTCAATAGAGAAACATATATGGTCTCAATTTCTACATTAGCTGTACAGAAAAAGAATTTTTTTTTACAAATTCCACATTATGAAGTGAAAGGAAAGTAAAGGTGGCTTACTGCATTTTGCTATCACACAATACTTTGCTTAGTAGCTTACATATGATAGCTTTAATGAAACAAAGCCCCTTAAATTATATCCTTGCATGGCTACACACGAGTATTATCTAACACATTTTTAAGTGGATTCCTTTAAAGTAAAAGCATATATCAGGCCTTCAAAGTGAAAACCATATTGCCAACTTTATGTTTATCACACCTTTTCCTCCTTAGGTCTTTGGATGTTTTGAGTGATGATGTTTTGAAAGATCTCTCAGAAGCTTATAGAAAAATGGTATTTCTTTTCTGCTTTTTTTTTATTTTTATATTCATATAGTGTTTTTAATATTTAGGTTATCTGTTGCATAACTGTATAACTTAGATATCTGGCAACACCAGATCTGTTTTCAGATATGTTACCACAAGGTGATACTATTTATTATCCTATGCTCCTATTTAAATGCCAAAATGTAATTAGAATTAGATGCTATAAAGTTATGATTTCTTGGGGTTCTGTTCTTACTCTTCAGGATTGCAATAAACATTTCCTCTCTACATTTTTCTGTGTCTTTACAGATTCCATCCATGAACAAGAGAATAATCACACCATATCTAGATGGACCAGATATTAGTATTTTGCAGTCTGTAGATATTGAAAGCCTTATCTCTGTTCAGGATGATATTTATTCTTACCAAATCACTCAGTAAGGGCATATTTTAATTATTGTAACTTGAGGGAAACCATCTCATACAGGAAATGTGGAATGCAGGGGTCAGTGTAAACTGCATCTGCTTTCCTGTATTAGAGATTCTCTTTTACAGGATAAAGGTCACTTCCACATTTCCAATGGACTCTGGAGTGGAGTAATAAGTTACATTTAATTTTAAAACTGGATTTGGCAGATGGCAGGTGCCTAAATGCATAATGCTTCTGGTATAGTTCTGTGGAGGAGGCGTAAAGCTCAGGGTCTATTTTCCATAGCGAACCTTCTTGACAGTTCTTGCTTTCTGGATATAGTGTATATTATGCAAAAATTAATAAAATGGAAAAAATCTTTGCTGTTTTGCTATTAATACTGGATTGGAATGGTCTCTTCTGTATCGGCACTTTTGGTATTTTTTAGTCAACAAAAACTACAGGGATTGCCTTATATTACTTCCTGACCCGAAATACTGGTCTTTTGGGTCACATGAGAGATTTTTGACCCAAGTCTGTTTGGTATATTGATATATTGGGACAGGTATAGGATCCCGATATCCAGAAAGCTCCGAATTACGGAATGGCTGTCTCCCATTGACTCCATTTTATCCAAATAATCCAAATTGTTAAAAATGATTTCCTTTTTCTCTGTAATAATAAAACAGGAGCTTGTACTTGATCCCAACTAAGATATAATTAATCCTTATTGGAAGCAAAACCACCCTATTGGGTTTATTTAATGTTTAAATGAATTTCTAATAGACTTAAGGCATGAGGACCCAAATTACAGAAAGATCCGTTATCCAGAAACCCCCAGGTCCCAAGCATCCTGGATTACAGATCCAATACCTGTATAATGATTATATTTTCCATAAGTGGGATGCCTTAGGTGTTATTTCCAAATGCAAATACAAGTGCAAGAATGGATGCAGTATTCAGCATGTATTGATTCTGTTTAAAAATTTACTTGCTTCCATAAATGCCCCTTTTCAGTGAGCACCAGTGAAATTTTGCACCCTGCTCTGTTATTATGGGCACATGCACATGTGGGTACAAGGGAACAATGCAATTACCGGAAAGGTCCAAGCAATGCCATAGCAGGTTGCATCAATAGCTGTTAGTGATCAGGAGCTAAAGATGTCATTATGTGAATATAAGGAGGGGGAGGCGGACCATGAGCCACAGTCTATACACATTTACCCAAGTAGACAGTCCTTTTCACAATTACACTGGAATTATAGGAGAAAAAAAGCTACATTGTGAGTTAAAAAAATAATAATATTGCACTGCCTGGTACAAATGCCTTTTTAATTTGTCTATTTTTTTAATAAATTAGCTCTATTTAAAATTAGCTTAATTTCCTTTACCAACCAAATGCTAAATAAATATATTTTATAGGGAAGCTACACTTAAGAAATCTAAGGCAAAACCCAAAAAGAAACAAAGAAAACGATTGGATAGCTCTGGAGGATATAATCTTTCTGACATAATTCAAAGTCCAACTTCAACAGGTATGTGTGTGTTTACCTTCAACTGTGTTTTAAGGAGTTTGTTTTTAAGGTGATCTGGTCATTGTATGAGGACTGAATGATCAGAGCAGCCTGCTTTTGGCTGACAGTAGCTGGCTAAATGATGCAAAGATGTTGTCCTGGACAAAAAAGCAAATTTCATGTGACAATGGAGCTTAAAGTCTAATTTCCTTCTTACTGTAACTTTCACACAACAGGGCCAGTTTATCAGTATAAGTCTTCAATAAAACTTAATCACTTGGAAAATTCTTAGCATCTCTCCAATAAACATTAAAATTTGTCAGTGGTTTTAAAACTATTCGTAAATGTAATGGGTTTTAAAAGCAGTAATTGCAATAGAGAACTGTATAGCCTGCAGCTGATTCAGCTTCTTGTACAGCTACAAAGGTAGGGCTGACTGAGGCTGCCTGTTGTAGTGGAGGAAGCTGGATCACTTATCTTTAAAACAGTAAGAATGGGACCCTATGAAATGATTCCAAATCTTGTGTTATGTAAGTCGAGCAAAATAAACTTTACTTTTTCTTTTAGAATCTGCATTCAAAGCATATAGGCAGGCAACACTTTGTGGGAACTGTTATCAATGCAAGCTTTGCATCATACCAAAATCTATTTTATACCCCAGAAAGAAACTGATGCCCATGCACAGGCTACACAAATTTAGACTGTGAGGAGGGTAGTGACATCTAGGAATTGCAGGCATACAGGTGGGGAAAGTTAATATATAATTGACAGCTGAGATCTTTAATAAAATAAAAGAATTTGAGTTCCATGTTCAATTTGAAAATTTTATTATACAGCTTTTTATGTCTGGGTCCCCTTCAATCAAGGTATATTGGACTGACTTTTATTTCAATATTCAAAACAAAAAATATAAGCAGCATTAGAATAGGTTCCTTCATACCAAGCACACACAGATACACACATACAGATTGAGTCAGCCAGTGTAGTCTACGTCCAGAATTTAAAATGCAACAAAAGTAAAGGAAAATAGAGCAGATTATATGTAAGAAATACATAACAAAATTATGTAATAGCTTAGCATTAAAGCACTGCGTATCTTGACAGCGCTATATAAATAAATGATGATGATGATTGCCTTAAATTTCAGATGGATCAGTTCCCTGTCTGCATCAAAGCTACATTTTGTTACCATAAAACTTTGCCTAGTCATATAAGGAATAAAATACATCCTAGTACATAATATAAGAATATTCAAATTCATCAGTGATGTGTTTCTTAAGTCATTTTTACTATGGGAGTAAAATTATCTTTTTATAAGGCTTTGTGAAGCCAGAAAAAACAAATTCGGTAGAGTCTCTTCAAGATTTGCTGACCTCTGATTCTGAAGGAAGTTTTGTTGGAGCAAGCAGCCCTAGAGATTTGCAGTCCCCAGACCTCTTCCCTGTCTTCACTCATGAGGTATGTCTTTCTGATTGTTTTAAACAGTGGGTATTATATTATCTGTTTGTTTATTTTACCTGTTACATTGTTGTTTCAATTTTACTTATTTTGCATTAGAGCAGTGGTAGACAAAGGGGCAAATTCACTAAGATGCGAAGTTGCGCCAGGCGCAACTTCGCCGCACTTCGCCGCACTTCGCCAGGCGTAGTTTCGCCAGGGCTCCGCAAATTCACTAAAATCCGAAGTTGCGCACAGGGGTAGCGTAAGGTTGCGAAGTTGCGCTAGCATTGATTTGCTATATAAAGCGAAGTTACGCTAGCGAAGGCTAATTTGCATACGGCACGAAATTCAAATTTCAATGGAGGAACACGTATCTGCACTACAAATGCCTAGAAAACCTTCAAATCTGCAAATAAAATTTTTATTTTGCCCTACACATGTGCCCACTGTCTAGGTAAGTTGCCATGAGTCAGGAAATGTAGGGGGGAGGAAGGGGAGCCCCAAAAAATTTTCGATCTTTTTCAGCCTATCAGCCATCATGTAGAAAACATGCCAGCGTTTTTTGGGACTTAGAAAAAATTTTGACTTTTTTTGAAACAATCCCTATCTACTCTATTGCGCTTCGCCAGGTCTGAGGTGGCGAAGGAAGTCTAGCGTAAAAGGTAGCGTTCACTACACTGCGCAAGTTAGTGAATTTGCGTAGTTTCGTCGCTAGCGAAGATTCGCCTGGCGTAAGGTTGCGAAGTAACACTAGCGAAACTACGCCAGCGTTCGTTAGTGAATTTGCGCAGTAGCGAAAATGCCAAACGCTAGCGAATTAACGCTAGCGTTCGGCGCTTCGCGCCTTAGTGAATTTGCCCCATAGAGAGGCAACTTCAGCGATCTCGGAAAGCCCAAGCATATGTTTTACCACTGGCGATTCACCTTATTGCCAGTGGGAAAACATTTGGAGGAGATTAGTCGCCAACAGAAGAGATTTGTCATGGGCGACTTATCTCCTTCTCTACCATTGTTACATTGTTGTAGACTGTATTATAATTGATTTGTTTAAAAGGGAAGTCACTTGAAACGGCAAGCATTTTAACTTTTTGTCTCTGCGTTTGCCATATCAGAGCAATCAGGGCTCTTCCCATTGATGAGGATAGCTACAAATATGCAGATAAATACTGCTCCATGTGCAGAATAATCTTTGTGTTTACATTTTTTATAAAGGGAAATAAGGGAAATTAAAATGCTACTTATACATTGTATATAGTGCACATTTCATGTGTACTGTCTATTTTTATGTACTCCTTTTTGTGAATGCAGTTTTGAAAATTTAAAGGCCCATTTATCAAAGGTCGAATTTCGAATTCATGCAATTTTTTTTTATTTCGAATATACTCACAATTCGACTGAGACGTTATTTAGGAAAAAATTTGAATGTCTAATATTCGATTGAATGGTTTTGACCTGAAAATTCAATTTGTACGAGTTTTTTGACCCTTGATAAATCTGCTGACCCTTATAGTGGATTACAGACCACATAATTGTTTATAAGTATTGGTTCTTATGTGATTTTTAGTTGTTATGTTTGATCTGATAGACAAAAGAGACAATTTGTGTTGAAAGAAACCGCTCCTCACCGCCTGTAGCAAATGGAGCAGCAAGCACGAAGATGCCAATACCTACAACTTCATCTCCAAAAGCTATCCCAATGTCTAGAATTACTCCATCAACCTCGCCAAACTGGGTTGCCATGCCCTGCAGGTTTTTACATTTTGAAAATAAGATATTCATATTTCCTGTCATATTTTGCCTTTTCTTTCTGTAACCCTATCACTGCCAACAATGTACAATCAATGTGGCTGGCAAAAAGTGAGACGTAGACTCTGTATTTCCGTTGCAACGAATAAAACAAAAATATCAACGTAATTAAATAAAGAGGGGGTTATATAAAAATGGCTATATACACCATTCTGTCACTGGCTTGAGAAGGCCCTGTTGGGTAAAAACGTGCCACTGATATGTGGTGCAAGGTTACATATGTTACATGCTGAATTGTATGAGACACTTGCTGCATCTGATCTAAATGCCTGATTATTGACCAGGACAACTATCTAACTCTAGATTGCACTAAGTATATGTATTAATTGCTTTGTAAAGTTAACAGTATATTAACTATTTATTTTCTGCGTATGCAGAAATAATTAAAGCGAGCCCTGTTCTTGATGCATACGTATGCTAACTGGCCCATGAAGTACTTTTTTTTAACTTTCCACATCCTTTGTGTACCCCTAGTAAGTTCTATATCAGAGTCCTCTTCTGAGCACTTCCGCAGTTTACATTGTTTTTCAAATATGGAAAAAGGAGAAGAAAATGTGAATCGTCTAGTTGCACCTTCCCATCTATAAGGTCCGGAATCTCATATATGAAAGTTAAAACTTCCATCACCATGTTCCTAATTTTAGTGTTAACATGACCTTTACTGGACATATAGGGTTTAAGTAATTATTTATTAAAAGTTAAGTTTTAACTTTCATATATGAGATTCCGGACCTTATAGATGGAAAGGTGCAACTAGATGGGTCACCTTTTCTTCTTTTTTCATATTTGATTTATTGAATCCTGCACACCATCTTTGTTTTCTCTGCCTGATGAATGAATGGTGCTCCCTAATTCCTAGTTTCTGTGTACATTGTTTTTAATTAGTTTCCATGATATAAACAGTCAAGCACTGCGGCTAATATGAATGCTGTTGAAAGTTAATGCTGCAGGAAGCACCTTGCTTCTTTCACATTGAACAATTAATGGATTCTCATACTAGCATCAATTTAATCTTTTATACAAACCAATAAAATAGTGCCCACTAGGTTTTACAGGAAGAGTTTTAGGTTACCCATATGACTTTACCAGGTGCAACGTTTCAGACAAAATACTGTGAAACATTGGAATTCTTTTATTTATTTATTTATTTTATCCTCAAGAAAAGCAGAGCAATAGATGCTTTTTCCTTTTTTAAATCTTTAATATAATAAACGATCTCTTTGTTATGCTTCAGTCATAAGTAAACAAAGAACAATGTGTAATGATGCATGATCTATAAATGCTAATGACTTGTAAATGCAAATCTTTTGTGTATAATTTCAGTCCTGCCAGTCCTGTAACAATGGATCTAAGGGCCATCATGGAGCTGGAAGAAAACATACAAAAGTGTGGCGCAATGCCAAAGCTTAATGCTGGGTTAGTTTTGTATTTTATTTTGCTGCTTTATCACAATTATTAAAAAGTCTGAAGCATTGTTGCTCAGATTTTAATCCACTTTGCATAACTTTCAGGCTTGCACCTTGTTTAATGGACCTCCCTGACCACCTCACATCAATTTTTCAAACGTCCTATCACTAGCACAAGGCTTCTTTTGTGCTGACATTTATTTAAGTCTTAGGGACATATTTATAAACACTGGAGATAAACATCACTGGTGATGATGCTCATAGCAGCCAATCGGCAATTAGAGTTGAACAATCACCATCATCAGAATGATGAGAGTTGCTCTTAAAATGTATCGCGTACAAAAGAAATGGTCAGTTTTGATTTTGTGGCAGTATTTGTAGAATACATATTTCTTCTTTTGACTGTCGATGTATCATTTTCTTTACGCACACTGTTACTGAATGCAAAAAGTTTGCTTTAGTGTTTTCCAAAAGGAAAATAAGAATGTTTCTCTTTCATCTGTCATGTTATACACACCAGCAAAAGCTTAAAACCTTCAGTATTGCCATAGGATTAGGACAAATGTGCTTTAACTTTTTGTGGCTGTAATAATGAAATGATAATTTCAAATAATAATCTCCCTTTTATTCTGACTTTTTTAAGGGGAACTAAACCTGTGACACATGTAATGAAACTGTCTCAGAAGCAGAGGAAAATGATGGCAATGTCCTCCAAGGAAAGCAATAATGAAAACAAGCCAGCTAAAGTAACTGTGGCACCCACAACTATCAAAAGCCCCGCCAAAACATGGTAATATTTTCAAAACTGATGTACTGTATATGTTGAGCTTGTATATTACCAGTTTTGCCATGATAAGTATTAAAAACATTAGAGTGTGCAATGTTTAAATAAGTGGTTGGTTTATGTAACATTAAATCCCATAAATAAGTGGAGATAAGTGGATGATAGATCTATGTAGATAAAGCCCATCCCTCTTTTCCTCTGCTTTACTCACTGTAGTGTGTAAATCAGAGGAATTCCAACCCTGGTCTGGCGGCTCATGCATGATTTGCTGCAGAATTGACCCCGACATCTGCTTGCCTTCTCAACCTTGATGTAATATGCTTTGTGACTTCACTTCCCATCCACCTTCACTGATTTTACATTGCAGATTGCTCATCTAATGCCATCCCTCTAGGGAATAAGGTTTTTGTGCAATGCTCTGTCTTCCAAGATGGATGGAATGGGGTTCTGAGTAGTGGTCTATCCACCTAATACTGCAGAGCATTGCACAGAACCCCTTCTCCAAATAAAACTGTAGAGCATTGCACAGGGACCCACTCCTCACCAGGACCACTCACAGCAGACACAAGTCTGCTCAACTGTAAATTGATTACTCCATTTATTATTCATTATAAATTACTTGTATTACTTAACAGAGACCCATTCTGTATGATGAGATGTTCAGAATCATGACAAAATCATTATAGGAAATGCACCTTTGAAATCTTTATGCAGGCTGGGCCCCTTTGCCTGGAGATAGGACAGCACTGATCTACTGGAAATAGCAGAATGGTTTGTTTAGAACAAATACTCATTTAGTTGAAAGGTTTTTTTCCTATTAACCATCTTGAAATGTTGCACTCTGAATTAGTGCTTAAAGCCACCTAACAGCCAATAGGTTACTTCTTTAGAATTCCTTACTTTCCATTCATAAATTCAAAGCTGCATAACTTGTAAAAGTCATTTGAAATGAAATCCTTGCTATGGAAATCAAGCAGCATTGCTGGAATAGTCATCTGCCAGAAGGGTGGGATTGTTGCTGGCATCATGTGTAAGATGACTAAGGACAAAGAATCCTTAGACCTCCTCTGCCAATGAAACCTTTCTCTTTTTTCCATTTTTAAGATGCAGAAATACCTTCCTATAAAGCTAGTTAGGCAAAGTCATCTTAGGTGAATTTTTAATTTTCTGCCTCCGCAATTCAAGAGAACGTTTATGCTTTTTAAACTGCAAAATCAATTTTTCTTTTTTTCCGCCCTGGTTTTTTTTAAGGAAATGCATATCAAATCTACCTTGACTATAACTTTATATATCCTAGTTATTGTTTTTACTGTGTTATTCTGTAAAGTGTGTCCAATCTGAGCAATTATTTGACCTGTTATCCAGAAAGCTTGGGAGCTAGGGTTTTGCAGATAAAAATTCTTTCTGTAATTTGGATCTCAATACCTTAAATGGGTTATGTAAGTAAAGATCCTACGTTTGCCCAGAAGTAGTAACCTATAGCAAACAATCAGCAGGCAGTATTTCCTGGTCACCTGTTTAAAAGCAAACGTCTTTTTGGTTGCTATGGGTTACTGCTCCTGGACAAACTTAGTGCCTTTTATTACATATGGGGGTAAGTCTCCTAAAAAAAAATAATTCTTAATTAAACCCAGTAGGATTGTTTTACGTCCAAGAAGGATTGACTATGTCGGATTTATGCTCCTATAGTCCTCCAGGGTTATAAGATTCTCAGCCACGATGAGTAAGTCCCTCTTGGATTTGAATAAAAACTTACTCAAATCGAGCCTGGCCCCGAAGTTCCCCCTGGGCCTGACTTGAACCAAACAGATTCTCTCAGGAAATTAACCAGACAGCTTTATTTGAGGTATACATTAATACAGAGTATTACAATACAGAGTATTAAATAATAGCTCACACGTCCTGAAAGCTCGTGAGGACGTTGGGGGACATTTTAGTAATATTACATGCAACCTTTTAACCATTTCTTCTCTCATGGGGCTGATCCCTTGACATCCAATCATCGTCCTTGGTTTAACATAACTATGCCTCTCTGTCCATTTTAGTACAATTCTTCCTGACCTAAATATAGTCCAAATAAGTACATTTGCTGTGCTAGCACAGTGTCCAGAATGGTATCTGTGCAGTGGGTCTGTTTTTTAAGCTATAAGTGTCTTTCTTAACCTTGCACTAGGGATACTTGTGACATGAGACAACAGATGTATTCTTAGTTCTATGTAAACATTCTACAACCCTAATTAGTAGAAAGGCCTCTAACCTTGAAGTGTAGAGTCTAACACAGCTGTTCTGTGGCAGTGTCCTATTCTATAATCATTGCATTTTATACCATACATAACCCATATATATATCATTTTAATCTAAAATCCTGATATCCACAGACTATATCTTAGTTAGGATCAAGTACAAGTTACTGTTTTATTGTTACAGAGGAAAAGGAGATAATTAATTAAAATCTGAAATATTTAATTAAAATGGCATCTATGCGAAATGGCAAGCTTTCTGGATAACAGGTTTCCGGATAACGGATCCCATACCTGTACTAAAAATATATGTAAAAATATTAGTCATGGGATGTTTTATGCTTCTAAATCTACTGAGGTGAGATGTAAAGTTACGACTTACCAACCATATATGCAAAATGTGAATAGCAAGGAATTATTTAAATATCTGGGTGATTCTTACCTTTGGAACACTAGTGCAAGCATTGAGGCAAATTTCAGATATTTATAAGGCAGGCAATATGGACAAGGACTAGTTGATCCAACGTTCTATGCAAAGCATGGCAAGCAGGGAGGCACAAGTACTTGCGGAATGAGCAGTAAGGGGCACTCTCTTGTGCACTCTCTTGTGCCCCCTAGTGCTCTTTCCCCCCCGGGTCTTGAATGACCTATATTTACTTACTTTTGAAAATATCAGAATGTTTTAACTGTAAGTCATAGTTATGACATAATACAGGTTGTGTTGTTGTTTTGTGTTATCCATGAAAATATGTATGCATGTTAGCTTGGAGTATTTATCTATGTGAAATTTATCCGAATGTGTACAGTTTTCCAGGTTACATGTTTTATTAGAGGCATTTTACACTTTGACATCCGAATAATACCGATTTCTAGTGTAGTGCTTTGAATATTTTGCACTGTATTGCACTGCTGAGGATTAAGGATCTATAAGGGTAGGTAATCTCCATAAAACTATACATATTTGGTTTTGGCAGACTCTGGAGCCATTCTCTGGAGTGTGGCAAAATCAAATATGTGTTGTTTTTATGGAGATTTCCTACTTTTACAGAACCTAAATCCTTAGGCAGTACAATACAAAATATTCAAAGCACCATGCATAAAAGTACAACTGAAGCATTTCCAAATCAGTTGTGCTTTGTGCATATACAGGTATGGGACCTATTATACAGTATGCTCGGAACCTGGGGTTTTCCAGATAACAGATCTTTCCATAATTTGGATCTTCATACCTACTAGAAAATCATGTAAAGATTAAATAAACCCAATAGGCTGGTTTTTCCTCCAATAAGGATTAAAAATATAATAGTTTGGATCAAGTACAGGGTATTGTTTTATTATTACATTTTGAAAAATTTGGTTTATTTCATTATAATGGAGTCTATGGGAAACGGCCATTCCGTAATTCGGAACATTCTGGATAACGGGTTTCTGGATAACGGATCCCATACTTGTAATAAACCAAGTATCTGATATATTTTCTTATATTATGAAATCTATTTAATTGTCTCCAATTGTTCATTGTTTAGAAACATCATTTTTTTATTGGGAAAAAAAGACACTGTATATAATGCTCCTAGGTGCTCCCATATAATGCCCCTAAAATAAAAAATGATAGGGACAAAATTTGTACTTTGACATATTTTTTTTTCCAGTTAAATAAATTCGATAAGTCAATGCCAGTTAAATATGTAATGTTTTTTCACCAGGGCGGCTGCTTTTCATTTGGGAGAAAACAAGTCTTTCCGTGACCTCTTACTTGAAGAGAAACAATCTGTCACCTCATTTCCTTCTTTGAGTAGTGATGTCAAAAAGAGCAAACATACAGAGGAATTAGATCCTTCAGAGCTGGCAAGGTAACATTGATGATGATCTACAATAACAGCAGCATTTAGTAAATCACTACTTACTATAAATACCTGGGCCGGTTTTAGTATTGGTGACTTGGTTTCCTCTACCTCCACTTTTAGATATAGTAATAAACTACTGACTGCACAGGACTCCTAACAGAAGTAGGTATAGATTGTAGTTTTTATGCCCTGCTATTTATAAGTTGACATAAAACCCACATTTGGAGGCCCATATATCAAAGAATGAATTTCAAAATAATGTGAAGTTTTCAAAACGACTTCAAATTCGAATATACTCAAAATTCGACTGGGGGTTATTTAATAAAAAAATTGAATATCTAAAACTCGGACAAATTTTACCGACCTGAAAACTCGAATCAAATTCGACCAAACTCGATTTGAGTTTTTTCTTCGAAATGGAGGCTACAAACATCTCTAAATTGGTCTCCCGTTGACTTATTCATGATTTTGGCAGGTTTCAGGTGGCGAATAATCAAATTCGAATTCTTAAATGGCCAGAGTTTGATAAATCTCGTAAATTTAATTCGATTTTTTTTAAAAAACATCAAGTGTGTATAATATTCTAGTTGAATTTGACAGTTTTGGCCATAAAAAAAATGTTAAATTTGAATTTTCAATTTGCCCGTTGCAGTGTTTCATAAATAGGAAGTGGCTGCACATAATTTTTTTCCATGTACTGTGGCTTAACTTATTGTGTTAAAGAAAGGTTCCTATAGCCTTGGTAATATGTATGATGACAAGGTTTGTTGCAAGCACAATAACATAGGAAACAGTAAACACTAGAGTGTGCTGTTGTACTTTTTAAACCTATAAGTGAAGTGATACTTGTGGCATATACTATGTTGCATTCAGGTTTTTTTGCAGATGTATAGTTTAGCATTTTGGGACTCATTGACAGATACAGGGCAAGTTTGTTCTGGTGCAGTAACTTATAGCAGCCAATTAGCAATTAAAGCAAACCTCTCAAGATTTGCACTGGGACTCTTACTCATAGTCAATGGGGCATATTTATTATACTGTGTAAAACGAAATCCAATGAAAAAAACAGTGTAAAAAGCTGTTTAAAATAAATGGCCAATTTATCAAGGTGTGTATAATTTTACACCATGCGAACACCAGACTTGCCACAGCTATTTTACATAATAAATATGCCCCATAGTGTTGGTAAATGAGCCCCAAAATGATTAGCAACATTTTAAGAAAATGCGAACCACAAAACAACCTAGTTTAATCTTTTTTATTGGGATTAAAAGCTCTGAGCCAGTGACTCTTTCATTGGAACAATTTACATATAGATGTACAATATATTATTTATTGTAGAATTGCATATGTAAACAAATCCAGAACAGACTGGCCCACTGACAGCCCGAATACAATGTATATATTAAATTGTTTTGATTTACCAAAATGTTACGCCCCGTACATTTACATTTTGTTTATTTTAATGGAATGCTTGTTAATTATATGAATGCTTTGATACAGATTCTGTATGGTATAAGAGCTTGGTGCTACCACTGAGCTCTAACACTCCATAGCATAGAATGGAGTTTGACTGCTCCAAGCATTCAGTTTAGTAATAATATACTCTGTATAGTAAATCTGCTTGATTGTTACTATATGTGATACCGACATAGAAAAGTAATATTAAAATAATAACATATTTATACCTACTGTCTATTCACTTTAGTCAAACTTACTGTACTGTGGCAAGAAGCCTGACTGACGTATTCATTTTTTGGTTTTTACATCCTTCTAGAAGGCCCTCTGGAACCTTAAACCAAGAAGCAAAACTGAAATGTGATGTGCCAAATCAGGACAACTCAAAGTAAAGAAATTTGTGTGACACTGATGTCCACTCTGTCAGTTGCTCGATTGATTTGATAGAAATAGCAGTTTAATATAAAATAGGCCATTATGAAAGGGACATTTTGAGGGCAGTGCTGCACAAGGCAATTGCCAGCATTCTGCCTCCTACATGATGGCAAAACATTGGGAATTGCTCCTCCGTGGATCACTCACTGCTGCGTTATTAAATGATAATTGCCATACGTGTGAGTACTCCAACGGGGTCAATTAGATCACAATTCAGGTCAGTGAAGTGACAATTCAGAGCTTTTTGCTGCCTGCTGACCAATCGTTAGTGTTTTAACGATTGTTGCCGCCGGCAAACTCTGCGATGATTTCTACTGTAGCAATATTTGTAGGGATGCACCGAATCGACTTTTTTTGGATTCGGACGAACCCCCGAATCCTTCGCGAAAGATTCAGCCGAACCGAATCAGAACCCTAATTTGCATTATGCATATGCAAATTAGGGGTGGGAAGGGAAAAACATTTTCTACTTTTCTGACAAAAAGTCACGCAGTTTCCTTCCCCGCCCCTAATTTGCACATGCAAATTTCGATTCGGCTCGGCCGGGCAGAAGGATTCGGGTGCATCCCTAAATATTTGTACATGAAAATAATCTAGCTTTAACATTCAGTATTCATCTTTAACAACTACAAGTGTAGAGACTCATTTGCCAGATTTTAAACCGTTTCTTTATAGTTCATTATTGTATTATACATTTTTAGTTATAGTATTAGTATTCTTGCTGAATTGGATTGCTGCCACAGAATGAAAAAGGTGTTTTATTTGTATTATTTGTTTTATTATATTGCAGTCCTTGGCATTTGACATTGAGCAAAAATAACGCCTCGTCTGCCCCTGTGACTTTTACTGCCATTGTAGAGGAAGAGGAAAAACAAGAAGCTGCTCTCATCAGAAGTCGTGAAAAGCCACTGGCATTAATTCAGGTAGCCCTAGTTTAAAAGTGCAGTCTGTATAGACCATAGATACTTTCTGCATCTAGGTATGTTTAGGTATGTACTGTAACATACATGAACACATTAATAGATACAGGTCCAAATTTGTTTTTACAAAAAGGTTACAAAAGACTGGTCCTAGAGCAGCACAATTTTAGGGGTGTCTTGCTGCCCAGCTGAATCTGAACTGACTTGTTTACCAATCTGCTGCGTGCCTTGGTTACCAAACATAGTTTGGTGGATTTGCAGCATTAACTGGCACTGCATCCTTGTATCTTGTACTGGCTTTTGGAGTAGCGTTATCAGAAAGAAAGGTAATTTGCAAAAAGACATTGGCATGGGATACTTTCCATCACAGTACTGCACCACCTCCGTTCTTTTTCCAGTGATGTCTTTCACCAATCCAGGACCAGTGTGTGCGCATCCCTGGGGAAATTAAGAAATTGGGCTGCCGAAAGGTAGAAAATATAGTGCATTTTCTTTTACAGAAGAGGAGCTTTGGCCCAGGGTCCCAGACTAGCAATTCACTAAGGGTGCATAGCAAATTGCCACTCCCTCATTAATCCTAATTTTGTTGTCCTTTAGCAACAACAGTAAGTAGTTGTGTTCCTCATTCATAATATTTAAGGATGTGCCTTCTCTCTCTTTTAGATAGAAGAACGAGCTATACAAGATTTGTTACTTCACTACCAGGCAATAGACAACCCTGAAGAATACATTACTATTGAGAGGGCTGCACAGATACCTATGGCAACACCAATGTGGAACAAACATTAATCAGAATCATTGTGAACAGTGTTCTTCGTGCAACGAGCAAGAGTTTTTGGATATATCTAAAATAGTAAATCATTTGTTTTATTTTGTTTAATCATTTCCTAATATAATAGGTTTACAATAACAATGTTAAGTTCTGAGAGGCAAAAAAACTTTATATATATATATATATATGCCATAAAAATTTAATGGAACTCAAATTTAATGGAACAGATTCAGTTTTTTTTGTTTGTTTTTTTCTTTTAGTGTGTGTTGTTTTGGTACAATTGGCTCAATATGATTTAAAATCTGCCAAATTTATACATATTTGATATTTAATATGTGATTACCCGTGTATAAAAAAAATAACATATTCTTCAAATAAAAGTGTGACTTTAGCACTTAGTATGTTTGTTCTCTTTTTTGGTATATATTGAAATATAGATCTTGGGATCACTGTGGCCTTGGATATTATATTTGCTAAGAACCCTTTCAAGCCGCTATTAAAGGAGAAAGGAAAGGTTAAAATTAAGTAAGCCTTATCAGAAAGGTCCACATCAATAAACAAGTAAACCCTCAAAGTAATGCTGCTCTGAGTCCTCTTTCAAAAGAAACACAGCATTTCTTTCCTTCTATTGTGTACACATGAGCTTCTTATCAGACTTCCTGCTTTTCGCTTAAACCTCCTTGCCCTGGGCGTGAACATGCTCGTTTTCTCTTCTTGCCCCCCTCCCTTCTCTGCTGTAATCTGAGCCCAGAGCTATGAGTGAGCAGGGAGAGATTCAGGCAGGGAGTGATGTCACACCAAGCTAATACTGCAGCTGCTATCCTAAACAAACAGAGAGCTCCTAGACGTTTTTACTCGGGTATGGTAAAACATTCTACAAGATATAGCATTCTAGTTTGCACTATTGCAGCTAATCTATTGGCAATAAAATGCCTCCATAGCTTTCCTTCTCCTTTAAGCTCATTAATATAATTTGCTATAACAACCTTGCCCTGGCAGGTCATTCCACCATCTCACTGCCCTTACCATTTTTGCTGCTTCAAATGAAAGTTAATTTCTTCTAGTCTAAAGGGGTGGCCTCTTGTTCTTTTATCTTTTTATGGGGAAAAAAATCCCCTGCTGTCTGTCTAATGCCAACTAATGTACTTGTAAACAGTAATCATTTTACCTGACAAAAGCTCTCTTTCTGCAGAGAAAACCCCAACCTTGGCAATCTTTCTTCAAACTTTAATTGTTCCATCCCTTTAACTAGTTTAGTTGCTGTCTCTGCACTTTCTCAAGCTCGTTTGTATCCTTCTTAAAGTGGACCCGTCACCGAAAAAAATTATTCAAAATCTTATTTTATCACATTAGTCAAGCAAAATGAACTTTAATTACACTATATAAATTATTTGAATCTTGTTTCCTTCAGTCTGGGAATTCATAATTATAGCAAGCAGGCAGGAGCCATTTTGTGGACACTGTTATTAAGACAAGCCTTGCATCATCTCAGAATCTTGTTTGTGCACCAGAATGGGGGACCTGATGTCCATCCCCATGCCCTGACTACACAATTAAATGGGGGAATGTGGGGAGAGCAGTGACATGTAGGAAGTGCTGAATGGAAAGTGAAAGTAATTTTCTGCCCCGCCTCTATGCCTAGGCATAGAGGCGGGGCAGAAAATTACTTTCACTTTCCATTCAGCCCTTCCTACATGCCTAGGCTTAGAGGCGGGGCAGACAATATTTGATTGACAGCTAAGATTTTTAAATGAGCTTACAACAGCTATGAATGCTTTAATAAAAAATAGAAATTAGATTTCATGTTTAATTTGAAAAGGACTTTTGTTATAAAGAATTTTGTGCCTGGGTGACGGGTCCACTTTAAGGACTGAAGCCTAAAACTGCCTTTCATATTTAAGGTGAGGCCTTACCAGGTACCTATAAAAAGGCAAAACTATGTTTTTGTTCCTCAAGTTAATGCCTTTTTAAGGCAAGATGGTACATTTGCTTTAGTAAACATTGAGTGACACTGCCAAGAGTTACATAGCTTGTTATCCACAAAACTTAGTTTTGTAAACTTAGTATCATCAGCAAAAATAGAGACCGTAGTAGCAGTGCCTACCTAGAGACCATTATTCAACAAATTAGAATGAGAAGGGCCAAGGACAGAGCCCTGTTGTACTCCACTAACAACGCTGAGCCAATTAGAAAATGTTCTAATCCTTCCGACAGTTCTCTGTTATATTTCATTCCTTAATTTAATTGTTAACCTTCTGTGGGTGCTTTATCAAAATCTATGTAGATAACATCCAATGGCACGACAGTGTATAGGTTTTGCTATTACATTGGTGCATATAACCATGACGGCACAAACTCAGTACTGGGATTTCCAATGCATTCAAGTATTATAGCTCTTATAATGCACAAAAGCCATGAATATCTTGTAAATGATATCCTTATAAACGGTGACTAGTGATGTCATTAGTTATAAACGGTCAGTAGTGATATAATTTTTGTCACATGACTTACTTAAACTTGTATAATATAATAAATAAAATACCCCCTGTAGCAAAATATGAGGATATTACAAGTCACCTTGGAAGTTCCATGACCTGTATAAAAGCTTTTATATGGTCATGGAACTCCTCTGTGACTTATAATATCCTTATATTTTACAATAGGGGGTACTTTATTCACTATATTACCTCCTCCAAAGACTTTCCTAGCACTGGTGTCAAACTTACAAGCCTGTAGTTTTCAGGCTGAGTTGGATCCCTGTTTGAAACATAGCACCATGTTAGCAATTAACCAATCTTTTGGCAACATGCCAGAACTCAAATAATCTTTCTTAATTGGCAAACCCATTACTCCGCCAATGCCTGGGTATTTGAAGAATTTTCTTTAATTTCTATGTTCCGCACAATGTCCCTAGAAGCACATACAATCATTCCCCTACATCAGTGCTGTCCAACTTCTGTGGTACTGAGGTCCAAAATTTTTCTGGCCTACGTGGTGGAGGGCCGATAATGGAAGCCAGTGTTGACCACTCCCGCTTTTAAACCACACCCACGTTACCACAAGAAGTTTTAAGATCAAATCCACATTAACGTTGGTAGCACACCAATAAACCAAATGGTTGATGCACACTGCAGGGAAATCACTCATATGTGAAAAATTGAAGTCATGTTAAAGGAGAAACAAACCCATAACATAAAAAAACCCTACCCCCCTACCCTTTGTAGACCCCTCTCCCTTCTCCCCCCCCCCTGCCTAGGTGGTACACGGGGCAAATGACCCTAACTTTTTACTTACCCCTCGATGTAGATTCTGTCCCCCGCAGTTCACAGCAGCCATCTTCTTTTCTTCGTTAAACTTCGGAAGCAGACCTTTGTTTTCGGCACATTCGTAGTTGGAGTAATTTTCCAGTCCCAAAACAATTGTGTGTGCTCCGAAAACTTTGATAAATAAGCCTCCACGGGCTTTAAACTCCTGAAAATGTAAGTGACTGTAGGTATTTATATAAAAATATACAGATGGAGGCAGGGAAACCATTATGAATCCGGATGGCCATCTATCCTCTTGCTTCTCACTTAAAGAGATACTGACATTACATCACCCATCTGACTCCCCATGCTCATCTATGAGGGGGCTGCCATATTTGTGCAGCAGGAGTCCGTTAGCATTAGAAACTTTAACCAACAGGCTGAGACGGGACAGTCAGGTTGGCAAAACAGTCAGGTTTAGAAACACCAACTAAACATTATTTACAAAATCAGACCCCTCTGCAAAAAATGATCAACATGACCTATAGGTAACTTTTAATATACATTCATATTTTAAAAAGTAATTGTTAGCGCCAGTATCACTTTAAGATACCAAGGGCCTGATTATTTGAAAATACATGTATGGGGTCCTTTATACGGAATGGCTGCCTCCCATAAACAACATTTTATCCAAATAATCAAAAAAATGTTTAATGATTTTCTTTTACTTTATAATAATAAAACTGTGCTTTGTATGTGATCCCAACTAAGATATAACTCATCCTTATTGGAAGTAAAACTAGCCTATTGGGTTTATTTAATGTTTACGTGATTTTTAGCAGACTTAAGGTATGAAGATCCAAATTATGGAAAGATCCAACATCTGGAAAAGCCCAGGTCCCAAGAATTCTTGATAACAGGTCCCATACCTGTACTTCATTGCTCACTGCTCTGATTGAGATATACAGTATATCTAATTTACAAACTGCCTGCTAAAAGTTGGTTCTGCATCAGTCCTGCATTATGGAACTTCAGACAATAGATCAGCAGTCTTAAAGGTGAACCAAACCCCCCAATAAGAAACCCCCTACTACCAGGGTCGGACTGGGCAGGCGGGACACCGGTAAAAAACCCAGCCCAGACTCACTCCCTGCACTGCCAATGACCTCCCACCCTGATCATAGTTCTCGGCCGCGCAGGAACGGCCCATGGGTGCCTGTATGGTAGATGTGGCTCTTGTTTTTAGTTTTTGAAAAATCACTCTCATGGAAAAAAAAAGCAAGCAAAGCAAGTAAGATTTCTCTTGTGGATTCTTCATTCGATATGCCTGAACCTAAACATTACCGGATACTTATTCTGCCCCTAAGCGCCAGCAGACAATGGAGCCAAAGACAAACAGGACTCATCGCATTCCAAAAAGGAAGGCCAGGAGCAGGTAGAGGTCACAGACCAGGAATTGGACTTCATTTCAGAAGACTGACAACTGAGCCCGAGGCATTGATTTCATTAAGGGTGTTGTAGGTGACGCTTAGTCCTTTGAGGAAGATTTGTTAAGTATTTAACTCGGAATACAGAGACGTTCACAGCAGCTTAATATTGGTTTTTCCTAGGTGTTATTAACACTTTCCTGGCTGGAAGGACAATGTTACTGGCAGTTAGTAAAGTCACCAAATGGACACATCTATTAAAACATTTACCTCTTTCATCAATTAATCCGTTTGTCAAAATGTGTTCAACTGTTTTTGCTATAGGGCTCTAGATTCAGCAGCAGCAGCAGCACAGAGCTCTATTGTCCCACTGAATTCATAAAATAATAATAAAATAAATACAATGCATGTCAATGGAGGTTTGTAATGATTCTTAAAAGCTTTTTTTTCTGTGCTGCATTCCTAACAGTGCAGGGCATGGCAAAATACAGAACAGAGGGGGGCAGCATAGCATCATGAGTACTATATATTAATATACTGAATTGAAGTGAATCTATAAATTAAATTCTCTAGAGTTTGTGGAAACAATTATAATAAGTAATAAAAATTACTTCCTCGTTCACTTATTTTATAAAAAAGTAGAAAACCCAAAACAAAACATAAAAGTGATGCTTCTCGTGCAAAATGCTAAACAAGTCAGCCTTCAAGGACTAAAACCCAGGGAGGTTTTTGGTGATGCTCATTATTCCCAAATCTTGCCCTGCCCTCATCCCTTTCTCAACCCCTGCCAGGAGTATAAGGTCAAGGTCACAAGTGGCGTTTTTACATTGCGTATTTAAAAACGTGCGGCTGGGCGTAAATACGCCAATGAAACCACACATGCATGATAATATGTGTTTTTCAGCCTGCAGTTTTCTTTTCCCAACATGCATTTCTGTTTTTTCTCGTTCCCCACAATTTCACTCAGAAGAATTTTAGTAAACATTTATGAAAAGCAATTTACATGCAGAAAGTAGCCGTACTGCTTGTCAATATGCAACTTTATTACGTCACCAGCATACAATGGCGTAAATAAGTATATGTGAAATCCATCTCGCAAGAGTTTGGCCGCCATGTTGAAAATACGCAGCGTATTTCAGCGAAGTGTTTTTCCAAACCTGCAGAGTTCAATAATATGGCACTTCCTTGACATATTGGCATTTCTGCTAAAAAACACAAATACTGGCGTCTTGTGGCAGATGTTGGCTCGCAAGCGGCCCGTGGGATTTGCTATAAGTGCGTATTCCATTATTTTCAATAGGGCTTCATTTTGTGCGTATTTACGCTCGGCTGTACGTTTTTAAAAACGCAACATAAACACGCCACGTGTGACCTTGCCCTAATTGCAGATGACTCGTGAAAACTCCAGTCTGCTAACCTTATGCTGTTATAGCCTCCAATTGAGATGCTGTGTAGCCCAATTTTTGACCATGCCAATTTTGGAGGCCACACCCTCTAATTACCATGTTCATTTTACAAAATTAGGCAGATTATGAAAGTTTGAACATATTTATGTTTTTTTAATGTGTTATTACAATTTTGCTAATGCAGGGGAATTGCCCTTTAATCTGCTAGTCACAGTTACCCAAGAGACCTGCTTATCCTAAATTGTTACAATTGTTTCTTTACTTACTAAAATTGACAGCTTTCAGTTTGGCCTTCATTTTTTATTTTGTGTGGTTTCTGAATTTGTGGAATTGTAGCAGCTATCTGGTTGCTAGGGTCCCACTTACCCTAATAAGCAGGCAGTGTTTTGAATGACTGGAAAATGAATAGGAATTTTAGCAGCTATCTGGTTGCTAAGGTCCCATTTACCCTAGAAACCAGGCAGTATTTTGAATGAATGTAAGGTGAATAGAAGTGGGCCTGAATTATATATTGGGGGCCTGGGCCCTTAATAATTTTGTGCAGGGAGGGGTCATGGGTGGCCCACAATTTTGTGCAGGGGGATCACAAGTGACCCGATTTTGCTCCTGTAGTGTAGAGGATCACCAGCGACCCCTCATGCAAAAAATCTCAGTGAGGAAGCTTTAGTGGTTACACCATTGTCACAAATCAATCATTTTTTGTTGCTGGGGTCACTGACCCCCTACAGCCAAATAGCATTTTAGAATGCTAGATGGAGGCAGAAGATGAAGGCAATAAGTAAAAGAAAACTGTATAAAATGAAGACCAAACTAAAAGATTCTAAGAATAGGCAATTATAAAAGAAAGAAATTCCTCACGAGGAAACTTCGGGCGACTTCGGAAAATGAAGCGCCGCGTGTGCCTTCCCCTAGGCGATTTTCATTTTAGCCGGCGGAAGGCAGGGGGAAGGCAGTACGGGGACATTGTCGTCCCGGAGAAGATGAGATTTGTCGCTGGGGCAACTAATCTCCCCGAATCTGCTTGTGTGGCCAGACCCTTAAGGACACCAGTACTTTTTTTTATTCTAAGAGATATCTTATCATAACCACACGTAGGCGTTTCTGTAGATCTTTGTATTCTCTATTTGTCAGAATAGAAAGTGAATGCAAATCCTAAATTGATCTCTCTTGAGAAACACATTGTACATGTGAAGAGATGTTCAAGCAAGTGGAAAAAAAATAGTCTGTGGTTTGCATTGTTAGCGTCATTCATCTGATAGTGACAGGAGTATTTTCTACAATATCGTTTTCTAGGAAACAAAAAGTTCCCTTCATGGCACTGCCTAAACCTCATACGTAAAAAGTTTCAGTTATGACTTCTGTCAAAGCCATAAAGATGCTGTCTGTTAAACAAACGTGTAATGTTTGAAGGTCAACAAGGCTGAACCATAGACAGGGGAATGCAGGCAGTGCTCTGTTTCTTAGTCAATACTTTCCATTTCCTGGACATTCATTCAGAACTAAAAATCTTCTCTTTTCCCCACCACCAAGTCATCTTACATTTTGTTGTATATGTGTCCAAAGGAGAACCTAAAATATGCCTGAAACAGCTGTACTTAAAGGGGTTGTTACCTTTGAGTTAACTTTTAGTATGCAGTTGCTTTTCATTGTTATCATTTGTGGTTTTTGAGTTATTCAACTTTTTATTCAGCAGCTCTCCAATTTGCAATTTCAACATGGTTGCCAGGGTCCATTTACCCTAGCAACCATGCATTGATTTGAAAAAGAGACTGGAATATGAATAGGAGAGGCCTGAATAGAAGTAATAAAAAAACATTTGTAGCCTTACAGAGCATTTGTTTTAAATGGGGTCAGTGAGCCCCCATTTGAAAGCCGGAGTCAGAAGAAACAGGCAAATGATTCAAAAACTATAAAAAAAAAAAAAAAAAAAGAATAATGAAGACCATTTGAAAAGTTGGCCTTCTATAACATACTAAAAGTTAATTTGTAGGTGAACACCCCTTTTAATCTATCCTCCCAAAGGATGAACATCCCTATTAAAATATTGGTTTTCTCTGCTGGTATATATATCCAATTAGAGAGAAATTAACTTTTGGGTATGTTTGTTTCAGCTTTGTACACAGTTCAGGAGTGATTTTGGCTCACTTTTCCAGGCAGATTTGTTCCAGGTTGTTTAGGTTAGTTGCATGATGTGTGTACTCCTCAATATTTTACTCAGTGTCACACCGGAACAACCCGTGAGACCCCTTTGAATCTTTCATATTGCCCATTGCTGATATATACACTCTTGAATACTCATAAGATTTAAATGTTGTCTGGAAATGACACAAGAGGCCTCTTTTAGAAGTTGTCAGCCGGTGGGTCTATTAATTAAGCCATTATTTAGGTCACTTAGCTTCACACAGTCTAAATAAAGATTTAATTATATGGAGCTTTTAAACTAAAGGTTCCTTTGTTAACTAAATTCTGATCTTCTCTATTTCCCCATTTATAATGCAATCCCCAAAAAGTTTGGCCACTGAAGGGCCCCTTAGTTTATTCAGGAACTAGGCTCCTCTTCCTGGGTCAAGGCATGACCCCTAGCTCTCCCTAGTTGGGTCACTAGGTGGCAGCATGTTATAATATATATATATATATATATATAAGCATATACTGCTCACTATTGCAAACTATAAAATTCACAATCCACTATCCTACTGTCGCGTGAGGGGCATGTTCCCAAATGCAAATTTTTTGACTTTGAGAATTGCAACCATTTTTTGCGTTAGCACTACATTTCCCCATAAGTGTCAGTGATCCCCAACCAGTGACTCGTGATCAACATGTTGCTCTTTATTTTGATCAACTTGTTGCTCTTGTTTATTTTTTAATTCCAGGCTAGGAGACACAAAAAACAGATGTATTGCCAAAAATAGTCTCCTGTAGGCTGCCAGTCCACATAGGGCCTGCTGCTTGCACGCTCACCTTTTTGTGCCAGAAGGGGTCGAGGGGGGTCCACAAAAAAGGCAAAGGGGTCTATGTGTGGCCGGACGCTAGCGCACAGCATAATTGCACTCTCTGAGCTAGTAGAGCCGAATTTCCGGTTTGAAAAAATGGAAATTCGGCACTTAAAGTTACCAGGAGCAGCATTTTTGCCGCACCTGGTAACTAGCAGGGTGCTGCCTCATTGGCACAGCACCCTTGCTTGTGTTGCTCCCCAGCTCTTTTTTAAATTTGAATGTGGCTCAAAAACGGTTGGGGACCCCTGGTCTAGACGGGACACCCTTGGAGCTCCACTAAGGGTAAAGGCTGAAAGCTGGGAGTGCCTCTGTCTATACTGTATTTTCTCTCTCTCTCTCTCTTACTCTGTGGGGATTTATACTGACCACTGGTGCTGTGAGTATATATGCCCATCCACTGATGTTCTTGCTTTATCTCTCATTGAACTCCTATGTTGATTCTTCTTCGGGCGACTAAACTCCACTAACTGCCTTCCCGCTGGCTAGAATGTAAATCGCTGGCGGGATGGCACTCGGATCTCTTCGGCTTTCCGAAGTTGCTCAAAGTTTCCTTGTGAGGCAACTTCGGGCGACTTTGGAAAACTAAGCGTTCCGAGTGTCATCCCACTGGTGATTTACATTTTAGCCAGCGGGAAGGCAGTCCGGGGAGATTAGTCGCATCAAAAAGAAGCGATTTGTCGCTGGGCATCTAATCTCCTGAAATAGCTCTGCCCTAAAGAGTCTCATCCAGGCAGATATATGGTAAAGTTTATAGCTTTATAGTGTATAGAAAAGGTGCATTTTACTTTAGCCTTACATATGTTATTGCAGGTGTTCTTTTGAGCTAGGGTTTTTCTATTAAATAACACATTTCTTTATGACATATCATGCATTAAGACTTGACTAATCTCTCTAGTTCACAAAACCATAGTTTGCAGTGCTGCATTATTGTGCAAGTAGTCATACTGTAGATCTAAGTTTGTAAAGATAAAGTTTATAACCTTAGGAAACACCCTGTTGTTTGCAGTAAAACTAGCAGGGCATGTCTGTATGTAATTCCGAGACACAGGTCACAAAAATCTGTTTACTTTTCTTCCTTAACAGGAGGTTTTTATGCAGAAGGAAAGCTTATCTGACGTCTCTTGGTGGGTAAGTGTTTGTACAGGACTTCTAAAGTCCTTGGTGTTGTAAGATTTCTCTGCCTTATGAAAAGCATATTTTTTCTGATTTTGTGCTAGACAAACATTCATGCCATATTTGTTCTCTCCTGCAAATGTAACGTTTGCAAGGGTAAGAATGGAGGAACTCATGCAATGTGCCACAGATTGAAGTTCTGTGTTCCAGTCTAGCATTTACTGTTTGCACATAGTTTACAGAATATGTGGAAAATGTTTGAAATGGAAACTGTCGCAAACGGACAAGACTTATAGGAGTGTTTTGCTACATTCACAAACATCTTCATAAACATTTAAGTGCCTTGACGTAACATATCCCATACACTTCAAGGCGCACTTTTGTTTGGAATAGAAAAAAGTAGCCGTGCCGATTCCATTACCCAGCTATACAGTTGTCTGGTCTCCACGGTCCAGTCTGGGAGCAATAGCACCTGGTAGCAGGTCTGAGAAATGTATATATTACACATCCATGTAATTATCTACTTCCTACAGTCTTCTGTATTTCCAGTGTTTTTGGTACTAAAAGTTGAAATAGTGAATCTCCAACATAGAGATATCAACTGCTGGTGCTGTTACCAGCTGCAGTGCTTTTGCTTTACGGTGCATGAAAGGTTCCGCCTGTACTGCAGCATCTTTCACTGTATTACTGCATGTAATTGATTGGTGAGATCCTAAACATGCTCTTTTTGACCCATATTAGAACTTTTTTCCCCACCGTTTTCATTGGTTTATGCCACTAGAACCTCCATTTCACCTGAACAACTTCCCTGTGTCTTTGAATGGAGCCTGTCTTACAAAAGGGCTATGAGATTCACACACCTTTGTTCAACATTAGAACAACTCATAGGACTTGTGTTTTGTCAACTTATCGCTGCAGTCTTTTTCTAAAGTGCATGGATTAGTCATAGTGTCATATTCTGGTAATAATATGTTCCCCTGGGTAATCCCTGCACTAACCTTAGATCTATTGATACACATTAATCATATCTTTTTGGTGGTGCCTTTTTCAAGAGCAAACAAAAGTAATTTTGCCAACCATAAATGTCCTCCACCCCTTTATAAACATAATTGCTCTTTCCTGAACACATTTCATGTTTGATTATATTTTTTTTTCAAAGCCACATGCCAAAAAACCGAGCAGTAATTTATACAGATGCAAACTTCTGCTGTTTCTGTTTGTATCTGTTTACAAAACACACCTATTTGCTATTTTACTTTCAAAATACATGGGCTTACATTTAGTTAGCTACAATTATGTACTACTTGGCATGTACTTGTCCTTTCACCAGATGTCTCTGAAAGACATCTGGTTCCCCCGCATCAGTACCATCCAAAAAATTCCCAATGCTGTGGACCAGTTATTTACTATTTGAGATAGATGGGAGCTGGGTTTTTGAAAAACAAAAATTTCAGAGACATAGCTCTATAGAGATCTTGGGCAAGTCAGGACCATATGAATTTCTGGTAGGGCCATATCCAGCCTGCTGGTATCCAGTTGGACAGCCCTGTTCTCTATTATTACTCCAATCAGCTTTGCATTTTCAGCAAGGGTTGATGCTCAAAAGGGAAATTAAAGCAGTCAATTATAAAACAGTAAGCCTAGAATCTAGGGTTTGGAAACCTCTTGAAGGCTTATTAAGAGAATGCATATTGGATTACATCAACATTCTTTTATGTGAAACTAACTGATTAGTCTTATATAATACCATGGTTATGTAATTCAATTGGCAATCTCTTAAAATGCCTTCAGGAGACATAACGCTAGATATCCTGATTGTATTCTCCATCCCTTTATGTAGGACAGCTGCACCTCTCCCATATTTATATCACTTAGCCCTGAACCGGAGAACAGTTCCTGTGAGTATTATTAATTTTATAAAATATTATTATACTTTATGTTTATCTTCATCGAGACATGACTTTAAAGCAAAATATGTATCTGTATTAAGGTTATGATTCCTTTTATTAATGGCATACAAATTGACTACTGGAAGAAGGCAGTGAACAGGATAAATGAGAAGAAGCTGCACTTGTTTAGAGGCCCAGATGCTTAACCAGTTATATTATGGGGATCTGGAGGAATATTATGTGCTGCTTGGGAGTCCTATGCTCAATTTTATCTGATTCATTAAGAATTCCATTGCTTCATTATACATTTTACAAAAGGAATAGGTTTTACCTGCAACTTACTTGCTGCTTTCAAAGTAAAATTCCCAAACTTGGCTGCCCTTTTATTAGACACCAGTGGGATCACCTGACTATAGTTGGAGAGGGTGGGAGCTACAACATGGAGCTGGTCACTGCTCCTGTATAAACTATAACAAACAAGGGAAAGTTCTGCTCACCACTAATTTTTAAAACCATTAGGCGGGGGTGCAATGAGGCTGTGACCACAAAATACATATAGTCAAATACAGTCCTCTGTACTCAACCCATTATCAATATATTTAAGACAGCGACAAAACCTAGTCCCTTTGTAAAATGTATAATGAAGCAATAGAATTCTTAATGAATCAGATAAAATTGAGCATAGGACTGGCCAGATATGGGATGACTTTGACGTAGTTGGCCAGCTTAAATATATTGCAATATATGGACAAACAATCCCTGTTTTGTTTAAAGGGTAAGGCATTTTTTAGTAGCAGTATGCACAAAATGTCTTTGTCTTAAATATATTGATAATGGGTTGAGTGCAGAGGACCCCGCCTAATGGTTTTAAAAAATAGTGGTGAGCACAACTTTCCCTTGTTTGTTATATATATATATATATATATATATATATATATATATATATATATATTTGTAGGAAAGAAGCACCAAGTTTTTAAATAACTAAGGTGTGGGGTTCCAGTATCCTAACCCTATTTGGTAATTGTACTTAGAATGGACTATATTTTCTAAGAACCACAGGAGGAAGGACATCCCTGACCTGTAAGGTTTGCAGTCTAAATGGTAGTACAGTAGTCTAAACAGGATAGAATAAAGGCATGGATAGATGTTTTAGCCTTTGCTTGAGATTGGTTTATGTAATATTGAGAAGCAGAACAGATCTATAGGGAGCTCCAATAAAGGGGCCATTCATTATTCATTATTGCCTACAATAATAGGTGGGTTTTCATCAATCCTATATATCTCCCTTAAGGATGGATATAATAACTATATACAGTAGATATCACAATCTGATTTTTTTTTTATTTTTACAGATACACCTCGGTCAATGGCAGTACTATTAGAGTCAGAGAAAATACTTGTCATTTTACTGCATAAAACGATATATAATTTTTATGTGACATGTTCTGAGTGCTGCTCATAAATGACACTTGTAGAGGGTACATCCCTGTGATAGTTTACTGCCCAGTTTCTTACTAGACATTAAGGGCACTCCATGTTGCACTTCTCAGCTGAGAACAATACGGGAACTTCCACACTTACTAATATATGTTTGTAAAAACCTTGCCATGCAGCATAACCATTTTTCCAGCAATTCTAGGAATATAAAGATAATGCACAGTATATATTGCATTTTATATTGATACACAGTTTTCCCATGAAGCAGCTTGTACGGTTTGCACTGCCACATTGTCTGTTTCATCTAATGCAGTCTGCTAGATATAATCAATAGCATTTCATAATCTAAACTGTTAAACAGTGGCGGTTTTTCTGAAGACATTTTATCAGATGTTCTGCTTCCTTCTCTACTGCATTGAAGGAGTTACTTAAATTCTATAAAAACCATGCATTATTTCTAAATGAAAATTAACTATATTTATAAAGTATTTTGGAATGTAAGGGTGATTTATTTTTACCCTAGATGCCAATACAAGAGCACTAAAAAGGGGCAAAACCCTTAGCACACTTATGGGCAGATTTATCAAGGGTCGAATTTTGAGTTTATGGGAGTTTCTAAAAACTCCAACTCCCATGAACTCGAAATTCGTAAAAAAAACGACAAAATGTATTTTAAAAACTCAATTTTTTTATATTTGGGGGAATAGGATCGACCTGCAAACTCGAATCGAATTCATATCGAATATCAGATTGATTGTAGGAGGTCCCCCATAGGCTAAAACACCAATTCAGCAGGTTTTAGATGGCAAATAGTCTAATTTGAATTCTTAAAGGGACAGTACAAATTTAAATTTTTTTTTTGAACTGGAATCGAATTTTGACTATCCCTAGTCGAAATACACTAAAATAAACTAAATTTGACCTAGTATAAATCTGCCCCTTAGTGTTCATTTGAAAAGCACTCTGCACCTAGCACCAGTGGACACAATACAGCCCTGTCTGTAAGTCAGGTGGTAAGTACAAGGTCCTGCACCCATCTGCACTCCCTTACTTCTCCTTTATTGTCAGTTATCTTCCCCCTGCTAGCCCCTCATGAATACAGTATTGCCAAATGAATGTGGCAGATTGCACCTGTTTTTTTGCCCCTTGCCCCCTGCCCTGCACATAATAAATCACCCCCACAGTTTCTTAAACATAATTTTTCATTGTTAAGTGCCTGCTTACTTGTTTGCAGGTGCAGAGGGTTGTGGCAGCAGTGGAAGAGGGCCTGTTAAGGGTTTGTAGTGGTGTGGGGACACTGGAAGTTTATGTCCCTGCTTGTATTCATGCATGATCAAGTTGTAGGTTCAAGTTGGGTGGGGCCCCTTAGGCAAGAGACACACGTCAGTGGAAGCTGGGGAGAGGGGACCCTTTGAAGAAGTACTAACTCATGTGAGAGGTAGGTTGCATCTAAGCTTACTCTTGGAGTGAGAGCTAGATTTGAATAGCTAGGAGAGCAGGTAGATTAGTGCCCCAGGTATATGCGGCCAGCGTAGGGGCTTGTAAGTAGGCTCGGGTAGAAGAAAGAACCTTGGCATGCACTTGGAGGGCTTTATACATCATTATACTTACCTGTGTGAATACTACCAGTGACTGACTGTAACTCTGTCTGTCTCTCTCACCCGGAGACTTTTACCGAGCACCAGTGTGAAAGACCCAGCAAATAAATCAAGTTTCCCTTGTTACCTTAAGAACCACAGTTGCCAACCTTATTGTGTGTAAATGTGAGACTTGGTATGCAAACCCTTTCTCTATCATGTTAGTGAGGGCCACCTGAGAGAGCCGAAGGGTGTTTCATGTGAAATAGTAAGGGATTAGTCTGAATAGCAGATGAAAGTGTTAAATTCCCTTTAGACATATTTTATGCTTTTGAGGACAGACAAAACTTACCAAGAACTCACTGTCCCTGGATCAGTTTCAAAACAATGAACAAAGTATAATGTATCAGATTGTGTCTGAAAACAGTGTATGCAATAAAACAACTGAATGATAATTATTTGATAATAAAGATGGATAGAGACCACTGGAGTAAATTATTGTTCTAAAGTTTTTTTCTAAAAAAACAGCTGTCGATCGCCCATATACATTTGGCTGCAAATCAAAATGTCCCTCATATTATTTTTGTTTCTGGGTTTGTTTGACTAAGTAACTGGTGCAGCCCAGTAGCCATATTTAAACTAGCAAACATCATCTGGAGAAAAATGAAATGGTACATGTTCTAGTAAACAGAGCAATCAGGGCAAGGGCTCTAAATCAAAATTCAACATATTCAGTTATGGAAAAAACAGCTGAAACTAATTTACTTGCATCGACATTGCAGCCAGCTGCCCATTTATGGACTAATAAAATCTAAATACAGCAACCGTTATGGTGGGATATTGCAGCGGTGAAGACCTCAAGCTGTACTTAAATCTAAATACAAGTAATACTAGCAGGTCTGGATTGGGAAGCAAAATAGGCCCTGGCATATCAAGTACACAGAGAAGCAAACAGCCCCACACAGGCCCAATAAATAGTGACTGTCTATGGCAACTTACTCTGACTTGTCTGGGCCTGAATACTAGTTGATAAATTCCTCAGCAGCATTGGTGGAATGTCAGCTACACTGACATGTTCCTGTTCCTAAGAAACACTAAGGGGTTATTTACTAAACTCTGAATGCAAAAATCATGAAAAATTTTAGATTTTTTTTTAATAAAATCCGACTTTTAAAAAATCACTAATCTTTCTAAATTTATTAAATCCAGAGTATGGAAAAGTCTGAATCAGAAAATCAGGCATCTCAGACCTGTCGAGGGTACATATAAGTCAATGGGAGAAGTCCCAATGATCTTTGATGTGCGCTGGGTTTCCGGAAAAAAATATAAGAAATCTGAGTTTTCGGGTGAAAAATCAGAAAAAAATTTAAAGATCTGATTTTTTTTTCCCGCAAAGCAAATTTACGAGAAGCTGTAATAATAAATAAGCGTAAAAAAACCCAGAGCGGATTTGATCGTTGTTTGCAGCAGAAAATGTTGAGATAAAATCAGACTTTGATAAATAACCCCCCAAAATGTGGAAATCAGAACCGGGCCACATATTGCTGCCTAAAGTAATACTATATGGTCGGTACACTACTCGCTCAGATCAATCCAATGGCAGAAAATCCCCGTCTTTAGTCTGCATGGCAAAAACGACCTGTCTTGTCTGCTCCTCAGTTTGCAAAGTAGAATTGTCTATTGAAGGAGACATTTTGTGTAAAAAATAAGAATGTACCACTGCATTATACTCATTTAGATATAGAAGAATTGTGCTTTCAGGCTGATTTAATGAATATTTCTGCAAAAACCCTAATAATCCCTCCTTTCTCTTCCACTTCCTGCTCCCTGAATTCCCAGGCTGTGCAGGGAAGCCGGCGGCTCTCAGCTCACTGCACTGTAGGACAGGAACCAATCAGCAGCTAGCAGGACCTGATAGGGAACTGAAGCCTGTCTGTGCTTGTGTGACTGCAGGGCTGTGATTGGCTGTCCCCCTCCTACTGTGTTTCTGGCAGGGACCATTAGGAGACACTCACCCTCATTTGAAACACAGACAGGGACCAGAGAACATCTATAGGGAGCTCCAATAAAGGGGCTATTTTTAAAGTTAGTATTACTTTTTGGCACCATGTAAAAGCAACGCCGTATATTACTTATAATTGCCTACAAAATTAGGTTTTTTTTCATTAATCCTATATATCTCCTTTAACTTCCACACTAACTCCAAGGGAGGGTTGCCACTTTTCAGCTGTAATGAGACCAGGCAGGGGGTGGGCAATGATGTCATGGGGGCTGTGGATGGTGATGTCAGGGGCTGGGTCAGTGACATTGGGGGCAGGGTGATGACATGGCAATTAGTGATTGGCAGATCACCCCGCCAATCTAATAGAGTTCTGCCCTGCTTTCCTAATTTGGAAAAACGGGCAGGAAGTTTTGACCCGGGCAGCAATCCTGGAAACCATGCTGTCCAGACCAAAACCAGGCAACCCTATTTAAAGGCATGTGTCTTTTCTAGCTACCTGGTTCCTGCGCTGTAGGAAATAAAACTTTAAACTTAAAACAGTCAAAAATAAAAAGCAGACTAAAAAAGTAATTTTTCCTAGCATGCTTTATGAAAACAACCAAACTGAAAATAGTGTTCGGAAAGTGAACTCCACTTTAAATAGAAAGCAAAATAAAGCCTGGGGGATGGGTGTAAATTGTCAGAGTATGCATAGTAACATGTTTTAATTTAGCGAGACAGAACACCAGACCTTTTATAAAAAACTATTGTGGTCGAAAAAATGTTATTGGAACTTTCATTACTTCTGGACTCATTATACGAAGCTTTAAAGCTACTTTCTTCCAGATTTCATCTGATTTATCCATGCCTGCCATTAATAGTGCATAATTCCAAATCGAAATATTTTGTCTTTGAAAAAAAAAGAAGAGAGAAAACATTTCATGACTGCATCGAGACGGCACGGCATATTTTGTGGAGAAAGTGCTGGCTGTGTGCATACATTCTGCTGATATGTATATCTGGCCACACACACACGACAGTACTCCCATTTAACTGAATCACAAGACATGTATCCATATGTCACAATGAGGCCTGTGGAATGCAATAAACAGGGTAATGTTAAAAGGGGGGGAAAAGTGCATGCGGATTCCATGAAACTCTAATGAAGGAAGATACTGTGCTGATTCATTTTCAGTATGTTTGGAAAGCACGATGTTTATATGCTGTCACCATCTGTGTCTTTCTATCAGTGTGTTGGGTATTCTGCCAATTTGAATCATTTCATATGTTTGCTAAAATGTGTTTATCACATTACTGGAAACAAGTTATGTCTGAAAAAGAGCCATACAATATTTTCGAGACAGACGTAATTAATGTGACATTTATTATAATTTTGCTCAGCTGTGCAAATGTAAAATGTGAAATGATATTCAGATTCAGAGGGTTCCTCCATAGGACCTGGATGTAAACATTGTGAGGGCTCTTACACATGGGTGGTTTTTCCTGCGCTCCTCTGCGTTGTGATTTCTTCCGTACAGCCGCAGGGGAGCGCAGGAGCAGACGCACTCAATTATTGTGAAGGGGGCTGTACTCACACAGAAGCATGTAAGTGACAAATGCAAGTGGGACGCAGCATGTTGCATTTCACCTGCGTTCGGTGCATACATTGAAAAGAATTCAGTGCGTCTACTCCTGCGCTCCCCTGCGGCTGAACGGAGGAAAACGCGACACAGGGAATCGCAGGAAAAAAACCATGTGTAAGGGCTCTTACAGACGAGCGTTTTTACCTTCGCTCCCCTGCGTTCCGGTTTCATGCATTCAGCCACAGTGGAGCGCAGGAGTAGACGCACTGAATTCCTTTCAATGTAGCTGTACTCACAGATGCATGCAAGCACAGCATGTTGCATTTTACCTGCGTTCGGCGCTAACATGCCACATTGAAAAGAATTCAGTGCGTCTACTCCTGCACTCCCCTGCGTCTGAACGCATGAAACCATAACGCAGGGGAGCGCAGGTAAAAACGCTCGTCTGTAAGAGCCCTTAAGATATCATAAATGAAAGCTGCTTAACAACTGACAGAAGAAACAACATGGGTTTCATAGAAGTACAAGCGGGTATACAGCTTTAGGCACATGTAGCATTTCTCTGCCTTCACCAGTGTATTTCCACCAACAGAGAAGCCATTGCCCATGCTGCCTACCATTTATATAAAGGGCATGTGACTATCACTGGGCAATAGCAGGCAGCACATTTGGTTACTGGTGTTTCTTTATTAGTGGAGACGCTATTGTGTTTTGTGCACTTATAATTCACATTATTAACTGTTTCTAGTAATCAATGAAGGAAATCCATTCAAAGCTGGTTCTACAGGATTCCATGAAGGCAGATGGGACACCTTTTTTTTGGGGGGGGTGATCACGAATCAAGGACATTTAACCTGCTTCTTCTCAGCTGTGGTTGGTCTAGAATTCCCAATCTCCGTTTATCCCAGGCAGTTGCAACAAAACATTTATGTATGGATAATATCAGACAAGGAATCATCCACTTATAGGGAAATGCTCTTCCATTTAAATAAATCAGATACTGCAATAGATTTAAACTGGTCAGTAGCTTAAAATACAAAAGACATCACTGATCTGGCCCAGCATATAAATGTACAGGGCTTGTGAAAAATGGGATGACTTTGTTGCAATTGTCCAGCTTTAAAGAGGTGGTTCACCTTTGAGGTAACTTTTAGTATGCCATAGAATGTCCAATTCCTAGCAACTTTGCAATTGGTTTTCATTATTTATGTGTTATACTTTTTGAGCTATTTGCCTTTTTCTTCTGACCCTTTCCAGCTTTCAAATGGGGGCCACTGACCCCATCTAAAAAAAAACAAATGCTCTGTAAGGCTACAAATGTATTGTTATTATTACTTTTTATTCCTCATATTTCCATTCAGGCCTCTCCTATTCATATTCCAGTCCATGCATGGTTGCTAGGGTAATTTGGGCCATAGCAGCCAGACTGCTAAAATTGCAAACTGGAGAGCTGCTGAATAAAAAGCTAAATAACTCGAAAACCACAAATAATAAAAAATGAAAATCAATTGCAAATTGTCTCAGAATATCCCTCTCTACATCATACAAACAGTTCATTTAAAGGTGAACAAGTCCTTTAAGAGGCAATGTGCTGAATATATTTTTTGTTTATTCTTTTCATCACGAAATATGCCCTCTGATAATGAGCTGCTCAAAAGACTTCAGCTTAGGGAAAGGGGTGGGTGTTTATTTGTCCACAGGGAAATTTTCAGAGTTTTAAGCCAATTGTTATTTATAATGTCCTTTGCATGCAGAGGATCAGTTTGAATTGAGTTGTGTTGACACATCCAGGGTGAAGGTAGAAGAGGCACCTGGGGGGCGCTAAACATGTAATCCAAACCCTAGTCTGGAAATTTGTTCCCAAATTGTTTATCTCACCTGAGTCACCTCTGTAGGCAATGCATGCATGAATGAACTTGTTTTGAATGTCGAAGATACCCAAATACCTGACCATTGTTACACAGCAAAACATTTCTTTACTTGTTTTTGTCACCAAAAGTGCACCTGCGATGCTTGTTTTGGTTACTTCTTTCTTTGGTGTATTTTTGGTTATTTCTATCCCTTTATTAAAAAAAATTGTTTACTTTTAAAATAGTCAATCATTTGAAATAATTATTAGCAAGATACTTTATATATAGGCGAGCAGAGTCACTGTGGCTGAGGATAATATTTACCAAGCCAATTGCTTTTTTTTATATCTGGGGAAATATACACAGAGCATGCATTGTTTTGCTGGAGTGTTGTGTGCATACAACTGGAAAGAAAGCTCACACGCACACCTGGCCTTACATAGTTATTGGTGCTACAGTAGTAAATATGGGCTGGCACCTCCACAGATATCCGGGAAACAATAAACCTGCAGCACACGGATATGCTGCAAAGTGGGGGAAAGCCCCTGTGTTTACTGTGTCAAACAAAATGAACACAACATGAAACATTATTTTCCTTTTGTTTGACACAGTAAACACAGGGGCTTGCCCCCACTTTGCAGCATATCCGTGTGCCGGCTCTTTGTTTTTTCCTTGTATGCACACAGCCCATCTCTTGCCCTCTGCTTCATTCTATCTTTATTATTTTAGAGCGTAGTATTAAGGGTTGAATCCATCTCTTGCATTGCTGCTCTGTCAAGGCATGATATGCATTCAGTTTACTACTAGGTTACAAATGTAATGACTTTGTGGATACCATTGCCTACACTCAGGGCAGCCATCAGGGGGGGACAGGGGGGAAAGTTGTAGGGGGCCCGAGGGTAAGGGGGGCCCGGCCACCCCGCACTTTCTTGATTAGCCGGGCCCCTCTGCTTTATGAGAGCTGCTGACTTCGGGAAGGCAGGGCGGGAGCACAAGGGGAGGTATCTTCTGTCCATTACTTCCCCTTATTGGTAACTGAGTTTAAGTGCCGGTTGAGCTGCTCAGGGATTGGATAGCTGAGGTTTGAACTTCTCCTCCAGCTCATCCAATCACCATGCAGCTTTACAAGGACTTGAAATTCTGTGACCAATAAGGGAAGAAAATGCTGTCACTGGAAGAAGATGCAGCCACCTGTGCTCCCCTCCTCCCTTCTGTAGTTGGCAGCTCACTGACAGCAGGTGGGCCACACTAATGAAGTAAGTGCAACATGGCAGGGCCCCCCTAAAGGTAACCCTTTGTGGTCCCTGTTGTGTGGTGGGGTCCTGGGCACCAATTTTTTTTTTAAACTTCTGGGGGGGGGGCAAGTTTTTTTACATGGACGTGACCTGACCACCAATATTTTTTTATTAACATGTGGGAACCATAGCCACCAACGTTTTTTTTTTTTTTAGTGTGTGGTGGACCTGTGGGGTGGCGAGGGCAGACCTGTAGGTGGGGCTTGTGGTGGGCGCGGCCCAGGGGGCCCATGAAATTTTTTCGTATGGGGCCCTGCGATTTCTGATGGCAGCCCTGCCTACACTTGTACCTGAAATTCTTTTCCAGTTGTACACAGGAAGCCACAGAGCAATATTGATGAAAACTTCATAAACATATTGTCACAATAAGTACAAGAGCATGGCTGTTGTTAATTGGGAGACATTATTTTCATGTATTCAGCATCGCATTTGGCAAGCATTGTGCTTCCTGGCTGGAGTATAATTTTGTCTTTTCTTGTCTACCACTGGATTCATTCACTTAGCTTCATGCTAAGATTAGGCCAAAGTCTGGTATTCTGACTGCAGACAGTATCACTACAGACCAGAAATACTAACAAATGAAGTCAAATATAGCTGTGGGAAAACAGCAACTTAACATTTAAGGAAAACCTTTAAAATATTACAGTGCACTTTGATAGTATGTTGGTTACTGTGGTTTTCATCTGGTTACTTTTATCTATGGCTGCTGTGCAAGTTTTACAGTATAATGTGAAAAGAGAAAATTTATTTTTATTTAACCAAATATGTCTTCTGTCTTTCTAAATATATGTGTGTTTGGGTTTCTTTACTGTACAGTAATTTGTATATAAACGCAGCTTTTGAAAACAATGACCTACACTTTGGTTTATCACTTTGAGAATATTTGTCAAGAATAATGTAAATGTTACACTGCGCACCTGGAATTCACTCTTCTGCAGTAGGGGTGCTGGTTCTCCGCAGACCTGGCACGGTCTCTCAATAACAGCTACTTTATTCACAATTAAAGTTGCTGTTATTGAGAATATTTGTCAAACAGAGGGTACATAGCTCCAGAGAAAGCAAGAGATGTGTCTAACATACTATTTTAAAGGGATACTGTCATGGGAAAACATGTTTTTTTCAAAACACATCAGTTAATAGTGCTGCTCCAGCAGAATTCTGCACTGAAATCCATTTTTCAAAAGAGTAAACAGATTTTTTTATATTCAGTTTTGAAATCTGACATGGGGCTAGACATATTGTCCCCATGTGAGTTGTGCTCTGATAAACTTCAGTCACTCTTTGCTGCTGTACTGCAAGTTGGAGTGATATCACCCCCCTACCCCCCCCCCCGGGGCATAACAAAAGAACAATGGGAAGGTAACCAGAAAGCAGTTCCCTAACACAAGATAACAGATCCCTGGTAGATCTAAAAACAACACTCAATAGTAAAAGCCAAGTCCCACTAAGACTGATTCAGTTACATTAATTAGGAAAAATAATAGCCAGAAAGTAATTCCATCCTAAAGTGCAGGCACAAGTCACATGACTGGGGCAGCTGGGAAACTGACAAAATGTCTAGCCCCATGTCAGATTTCAAAACTGAATATGAAAAAATCTGTTTGCTCTTTTGAGAATTGAATTTCAGTGCAGAATTCTGCTGAAAGCACTATTAACTGACATGTTTTGAAAAAAACATGTTTTCCAATGACAGTATCCTTTTAACATAATAGTATATCTTATAAAACTTTATATTGTATCAAAAATAGCATTTTCACATTTTCCTTCAAGTTAGATATAGTAAGTATAACATTTGTATTGCAGTTATCTCGGGAAAATATTATTCCTCTCACTTTGGTATGTCATGTGACCCTTGCTGTATATAAGTACAAGTATGGGATCCGTTATCTGGAAACCTGTTTTTCAGAAGGCTCCAAATTACAGACGGCCGTCTCCCATAGACTCCATTTCATCCAAATTATCCAATTTTCATAAAGCAATTTCCTTTTTCGCTGTAAGAAAAACACTTGATCCTGTACTTGAACTTGAACTTGACCCAGACTAAAATATAATGAATCCTTATTGGAAGCAAAACCAGCCTATTGGGTTTATTTAATGTTTACATGAAGGTATGAAGATCCAAATTACTCCAAGTTCCTTTATCTGGAAGACCCCAGGTCCCAAGCATTCTGGATAACAGGTCCTTTACCTGTAGCAGCATAGGAGGAACTCTCTTAGCTGGAGTGCCTAAAGGGATGGCCCCAGGCAAACAGGCTTAAGGCTAGATCCAAACGGCCTAATTTATAAAGCATGGGACAAAGTGCAAATTGCAAAAAGAAAAGTGCTTACCACCTAGAATAGAATGGAACCAAAAGAGTTGCACCTCACTTTATGGGGTCAGTGACCCCCATTTGAAAGCTGGAAAAAGTCAGAAGAAAAAGGCAAATAATTAAAAAAAACTATAAAAATAAATAATTAATACCAATTGAAAAGTTGCTTAGAATTGGCCATACTATAACATACTAAAAGTTAACTTAAAGGTGAACCACCACTTTAATGGGCACTGGAATTCACATTCACTTTTCACATGCTGAATAGAGAATGTTTGTATGTGTCTTCAACAAGGATACATATAACCTCATAGATATGAAGCTATGAATAGATGTGTTATACTTTCACACAACAATTACAGGAAATGTTTCAGGTTTGAACTGTGCCTTTGACCATCCTTCACTGAAAGCTTGTACACAATCAATTAATTTAATGATTATTCATTTCTGCTTAATTGCCAGACTATATCAATAGAATAGATTGGTGTTTCCTTCCTGCTTGAGATGCTCCAAAGCTTCTAAGTAAAAAATAATTTTGTATATACTGTATGGCCAAAAATGCAAGGATTTATGAGGCCGGTTTCTTGCATTTTAGATTTTTCTTTATTTTGCTTTATCGACCATTATCGACAATTTTGGAAAACAGAATAATCACTGCAGTTGTTATATATGTAAATCATTATTATGTCACCAAGCATTTTATATCAATACAAAATCTGAAATTTAAACTTCTTCAACTTTTTAACTTCCTGGGACTTGGAGAAGGTAGTTAATTGAATTACGAGTCCATATCTAAGCCCTCTGTACCCTAAGCCCCATCATATCTAAAAATCTGACTGCAGTTGGTGGAAGGGAAGGCTTTGTTTATACAGAGTTCATTATCTCCGAACAAACAGGCCAAGAGAGGAGGTGGTAGATGAGGTAAAATATGTAAATATTAGCCAATGCTTAATCATGAAAAAAAGAGGAATAGGCAGAATACCTTTTCATCATATGTCCTAGTTAATATGCTCACTGAAAAAAAAGGTATATACTTTTTAAAGACTCAGTGTCAGATTGGCTCATCGGGATACCAGGAAAAATTCTGGTTGACCCCAATCCTATTGGGCCTTTTCACCTGCCCGCAAGTCAGCCGACTACAGGAAGATTCATTCAATCTGATGACAATCTGGTCACACCTCTGGGGAAAAATGTAATATGGACATGAGTTCCACTGTGGAATGAACGGCCATCTTTAATTTTTCCCCGGATGTGCAGCTGGATGACCTGGGAGAGTAAGGAGCTCAGTAGCGTTGCAGTAGAGCAGTGGGAGAGAAAGAAGGTGGGGGATTTCAGTGTGGAAGTGTCTGGGTAGTGGGCCCTTGACTTGGGTACATAGTGGGCCCCTGCTACAACAACCCAACACTAATGTAAGAAGGGGGGGGGGCTGTCAAATAAAATCTCTTTTTTATTACAGCAGTAAAACATTGCAACCCTCTCTTTTAGCCAAGTCCTTACTGAGTGTCAATTCAGCAAGATAATATTAGGCAATAAAAAGTACTCACACATCCATTCAAATTGGAGACAGGATGGACACCACACAATGCTTTAGCATCACATCCAGTGCAATGCCCTCAGGTATAAGTACTAGCCTGACTCCCTTTGCAGCTGCAGTCTATACGTTAATGGAGAAGGAAAGGCTTTGTGCACTTGGGTTTGCCAAATGTTAGGCACACCCAAGTGATTGTATTGACTTGCCTGAAACCCCTGGCCGGTGCTCCTATCAGCAGAAAACTGCACCGGCCTGGGGTTATACCAGTGAGCACCATCAATAGAATAACCTAATATTTCTCCATGTGGTATACTAAGCTCACATTAATGGAAAATCCAAGTATGAACCCTAGAAATTATGATAAAACCACAATGGAAAGCACACTCATTGTAGAAAAGCGTTTATTGTAATTTTGCTGCCCATACATTCTTTAGTATCACGTAAGACTCCTCAAAGAGCCTTATTAGTACATAGTGTTCTTTATCCATTCTTGGCAGTAAAGTGAGTTGTTACTTCATATTCTTCTTAACTATTCCCTTGCTGGTGTCAGGCCCGAAGGCTCAGTTTGAGGTGTCGGACAAGGAGGAAGCAGACAGGTTACACACCAAGTTCGCGGTACAGGAAGGGATCAAGAGAAAGAGTAGTCAGCCAGGCAGGAGATCAGTTCAGGCAGCAGGTAGTCGTAAACAGGAACAGGCAGAGGTCAAATAACAGGAATCCAAACACGAAAATAGCACCCAGGAACACAATGAAGTAGAACCTATTCACGGGCAAAGGCAGAGAGTGACAAATGGCCATTTAAACAATTCTTTGGCGCCAAAACGTGTGCAGTGACGTCATGCGTTGCGTGCTGACGCTGCACGTTTTGGCATGCGCACATCCGCCGCATCCAGGCGAGGCGCCGAAGAGGAAGATCCACATGGCCCGCCCTGGGCGCCGCCAACTTGGCGTGGACGCCGGCGAGGAAGGACGCGCTGGACTGCGCTCCTCACAGCTGGAAGGATCTGCAAAATAGTAATATGTCACTGAAAAGGAAATATTAAGACTTTATTTTACTTTTACATTCCTTCTTCTATGGTTCTCTACATAGGTTGGAAGAATATCAGCCAGACTGTAATGTTCTTGTGTCTTTTCTCTAGAGTTCAACTACAGTCTGAGTCTACAATCTAGCCCTATACATTTTTTCTTATTCATATCCATTACTTCTTTAGGAAGAAAATATAGGACACCTTGCCTATTGTATTTTAATTGTAATTGCTATGAAAAGTAGTATATTTAATTCAGGGCTAGGCTCTGACTGGTAAGCAGTGTAGATGTCAGTTGATTTTCCAACACTGTTTTAAGAGTCAGAACCAGCTGTTTAGAAAAGGAAACAAATACTGCTTTCAGTTGCAAATGAATTTCAAATGAATGAAAACATTAGAAATTTATGTGTACTAGAAAGTTGATTAAAATTACATTTTGCAAAAACAAAGAAAAAGAATGAAGTAGTGCTTGTAATCCAATAAAGTTTATTTGAGGGCAGTTCAAGCTGTACTGAGCCTTCATTATTCCCTTCCTATCATATTTTGGTTGGACAGGTGAGCAAAGCATCCAATCGGCTCCTTTTGGCAGTGGCTGGCTGAATTTGGCAAAAATCAGCTTGTTCTATCAGATCACCAACGGTGATCCCAGGTCTATAACCAGCTTTAAGCTAAAGCACATGCTGTGTTTTCCTTGTCATTGTATTTCCGCTGGAGCAGAAGCACCAGAAACAGCTCATTTACTATGCAAAATACAAGGGCAGCACTGGCAATTCTTGGCCAAAAATGCAGACTAGTGTGGTGGTGACTAATACATTAAAAGGATTCAACATACATGGCACAGATTATGGGTTTTCAAAATATAGAGAGAGCATTAAGACATGGTAAGAAGAAGGCTCAATCAGAGTTAAAGATTTGGGTGTTTCAAACCTTACGGTAGTTTCAATGGGAATATAGAAACAGTACACTATATCTGTAATGAGATCCATGCCCTGTGTAGTATTATATTCTATTCTTATGTCCTAACCTAAAGCATTTTATTGAGAGACCAGGTGGGCCAATGGACGGCAGACTTAGGTGTCTGTAACCTTTGTTAGCATTCAGTCTGATTTTTATTGTTACCATTTATTATCAGGCAGAGGCAGACACTTCATTATCTGCAGGTTCTGTTCCAAGACTGATTAGGCCTCATTCGCCAGGCTTAAAAATCATAAATTATGTTCCTTGCACCTCAAAATTATATTAAGTTTAAGTTACAGTAGGATAAAGTAAAAAAAAATGTTCATATAAAAGAACAGTGGGCTTTTTGCTCCAATGAAGTCTATCTCTGACTGACCATATGCTTGCTTCTCCAGTCACTCGACTAACCCCAAGAATTTCTATATCCGCATGCAGAGGCTTATCTGCAAATTAAATAGACAGACGCCAACTCTAATTATTTTAGGAAGCCATATTTATTATCATACATTTACAAAGCTGCATTGTACTGATGTGGCTTGGTGCATATGTTCATAGACATCTGTACCATATTCTCACTCTAGAAAATATAAGAAATGGTGTCAATAATGGTGGTAAAAAAGTTTACAATACATACACAAATAAAGCAAATTATTCAGAGGTAGGGAACTGCCACTGAGCACCACCAGTTTTCACTGTGATGGATTTTACATTATCTATGTGTATCATAAATATTCCATGGGCACTTCCTTTTTTGCCTAGGAACGCCAAGCAGGCAGGGCTGAAGACTGTTGTGGCCAGATCACATGGAGGCTGTATCCTTAAGACTAGTAACTGCTTAGAGTTAGGTGTGAGCTCAATCTATAAGTGAGACATAGAGGTAAGTTAGCAAAGACAGCCTGTTGTCCCGGTCAGGAGTGAGTATTTTGTAGTAGAGCCCCAGTCAAGTGTGTGGCAGTTAGGGAACTGGAACATTCAGGTATAGGTTAGTGGGAACCTATGGGAGCTGTGGTGAGGCAGCTCAAGAGATGTTTGGGCACTGTATGCCGGACACCACAGAGAAACAGGGGGAAAGCTTGATTAGCTAAACAGCTAAAGGCATTCTGCCAGTGTATTTCTATATTACAGGGGTCCTGGATGCTGCGCGGAACGTTGTGCGTGTGAGAAGGAATAGGAGAGAATCCTTGGAAATATGTTAATTGTGTAACTGATATACTTTAAGTAGGCAACCAGAGCCCTGGCCTGTATTGTTAGAACTCCAAGTGGGACATTCACTAAGATTCATAGTTGCGCCAGGCGTAACTTCGTCGCACTTCGCCAGGCGTAGTTTCGCAAGCGCTTCTCAAATTCACTAATATCCGAAGTTGTTCTCAGAGGTAGCCTAAGGTTGCGAAGTTGCACAAGCGTTGATTCGCTAAGCGAAGCGAAGTTACGCTAGCGATGGTTAATTTGCATATGGTGCCAAATTCAAATTTCAATGGAGGAATACGTATCAGCACTACAAATGCCTGGGAAACCTTCAAAACATCAAATAAAACTTTTATTTTGCCCAACACATGTGCCCACTGTATAGTTAACTTGCCATGAGTTAGGAAATGTAGGGGGGAAGGAGGGGAGCCCCAAAACATTTTTCAATCTTTTTCAGCCTATCACCCATAATATAGAAAAAACGCCAGCGTTTTTTGGGACTTAGAAAAAATTTTACATTTTTTTGAAGAAATCCCTATCTACTCTATTGCACTTCGCCTGGTCTGAGGTGGCGAAGGAAGTCTAGCGTAAAAGGAAGTGTTCAGTACACTGCGTGCGTTAGTGAATTTGTGCAGTTACGTCCATTGCGCAAATTCGCCAGATGTAAGGGTGCGAAGTTACACTAGCGAAGTTACGCCAGCGTCCGTTAGTGAATTTGCGAAGTAACGAAAATGCCCAAAACTAGCGAATTGACGCTAGCGTTAGGCGATTCGGCGCATAGTGAATTTGCCCCCAAATGTTTTAAAACAATTCCCTTTATTATTCCTAGCTGCCTCATTGTCAATCTGAGATTTCCATTGAGCAGCTATATACCTGTGAAAGAAAAGGTTTCAGTTAATGTTAGGGGAAGGAAGAATGCTAGCATTCCATTTATATATCCATAACTGTAATAAAATAATTAAATAAAATATACATACACACATATATATACATATACATATTTTGTGTCTTCCTGCAGAAGCTCAATTTTTCTTTACCAATTTCCATTAGTTTCCAATAAAAGTTCCCACATCTTCTGCCAAATGAATGTAAAAATAAGAAAATGTAATAAAAACATATCCTACTGAAGGCTGAGTCGTGTAACCAATATGGAAGGGACTCTTTCTATTTATAACAGGCAGCCTAGATGACATACCGTACCAGCTCTAACCAGATAATTGTAGGTTTCCTCCTGTTCTTTCATTAGGGGTTGCTGCGGTATCATGTTCCTGTGCCTAGTCATTGTGATTTTTCCTGCCCTTTCGTATGTTTACGTTCGTCAGGTCTTTGTGTCAACAGCTTAAAACATATTGTTTTACAGTCCTGACGTATAATTGAATGCAAGATAGAGTTTCCTTCTCCACTGAGGTAAAACGCTAAGTAAGGAGCATTAATAATAATAAGAGAAATGTGATTTAAATGTTACGCATAAAGGGTGTGAATACGATCACAGTGAACAATAATAAACTTTACAGGAGATGGAGAAGTGGAGGCCTGTGACCTCACAGGAATAGTTTGGTAAAACAGACTAGAGATTTCCGACTGCAGCTCTCTTGCTGTTGCTACAGCTACAAATCCAAACTTCCCTGACAGTCTTAAGCAGTTATTTTAAAATGTAACAATAATTACAAATACCGTTTTTGGCTAAATGGTGTCCTCTAAGGCTACGGAACCCAGAAAAAATGCGTTATCTGGCCTACCCAAAAAAAATTGCTGCGAAAGGACATGGCCCATAAGGGAGCTCCATTATAAGAAGTGAAAGAGATCACTTAGTGCTGGGAATTCTGTAGAACACATAGGACAACATTATATAAAGGAAACAGAGATGACAGGCACATCCCAAGCAATAGGTAAGATATTGGCTGTAGGTAGTCAAGATATGAACCAAAATCTGAAATCATGATTTTACAGGCGAAGTGGTTCCTTGGAATCAGTATAAGTGGGTTTGTTCTGCAGTCAATCAAGAGCACCATAAAGTGGCAGAAACTGTGATCACAGCCAGTTAAGTTACTGTAAGAACACTTCCAAGTTTATAGTTATGATCAGGGCTATTATAGGTCAAGGTTACATGGGAGTTTCACACTTAAATTCTATTTGACAACAGCTACATAGTAATATCATATAAGGGAGGCATCAATTAAGAATGTTTATCTAATACCAGAGAGCCATAAAGTGATTGATTGTCTTGATCTCCTTTAAAAGAGGTTGTTGAGTTAAAAAGACTTTACTTCTGAGAGACTGACAAAGTGCAAAAGATATTTCTAACATTCAGGAATGATCAGGAAAAGAATTACCCCCAGAGTCAGTTACTGTTTTGGGAACTATGGGACTGGAGTAAAGAAAGTCAGACTTATGTAATAGATATAACTGAGCTGCTACAACTGTGTGGCTAAGTCAGATTCTAGAAATGTGGAATATCTTGATAACCTTTATAGAGGCGCACTGGATACTGAATATTAATTGTCATATTCATATTGTCTGCCATTCTACAATTTAGGTAAAGTAGGCACTTGGTTAAAATGATGTTTAGTTTATTCCCTATGAGCACAATATTGTACAATTGACTGGACACTAGGGTTCACCCACTTCCGATAGCACTGAAAAAAGCTCCATATCCTATGGACTTACAAAGACAAGCTGCACCGTGCTGTTACAATTGTAAGACAAATATAACAAAAGAAAGCTGTCATACTAACACCTTGAGGGTTATTTACTACACCTAGATTTTTTATGGTCCGGCTATTTGGGGTAAAAACTTTTTCCTGGAAAAAAACCCCAGAATTTTTCAAGATTTATTATACCCGATGCTGCAAAAAGCACAAATTCGAAAAAACCCGGCATCTTAAACCTATCAAGGTGTATAAGTCAATGGGAGAGGTTCCTATACCAATTTGAAGATATTGCGGCCTACGCTGGGTTTAGCCTGATAATCTGAAAAAATTGGATTTTCGGGCAATTACCCCTAAAAAATGGAGCGATTCAGGAGTAAAGTCCAAAAAATTTGATGATGGTTTTTCCCAATTCGACTTATAGATATAGATAAATATAGCTTGGTTTAATAAAAATGTGAGATAAATTTGCGTTTTAGTAGATAACCCCCCTCGTGTGAAGAACTGCCTGGAATCACCCCAGTTTGTATGCTGAACATTGCCTGTAATATTCTTCTCAGCCACTGGGGGTTTTCAGAGTTGATGTGGGTCAGCTATCCTGATGGACATGTTATTTCGAAAATCAAAAGTAATGGAGGGCACTCCGAGCTAGAAAAGCTTGCCCAAATATATTTTATAAAATTTTTTATTTAAGGCACAAAAATCAAATAATCTCCCCAAAAATTAAAGGATGCAAATTTCATAGATATACATAGAATGATCTTGCATTCTAATCAAGCACAACAAAGCAGATGGTACTGCAATGAAAAAATCTTTATGAAAGGTTTATATGTAACAAACATAACAATATATATCACTCAGTACATATGACAATGTTCCTCAAGGCCGTAAAGATACATACCACACAGCAATACAAGTATGAAACCCTGGTCTGTATGCTGAAATTTAGCTGTACTATCCTTTTCAGGCACTGGAGGTTTTCAGAGTTGATGTGGATCAGTTATCTGTCACGTTTGGTATCCCAAAGCCTAGAATAGGCACCATGGTTCCAGTCATGGCTCACGCTTCTGCCTATAGCTTCGGGAGAAACCATCTGATACTCGGATGCCGCCAGGACTTAAAGAGAACCAAGGTGAGAGTTCTAGGCAGACAAATGAACTGTAAGTCAGGATCTGCAAGAGTAGTCAATGGTCGGTTCAGGCAGCAGACAGGAATGGTCAAGGACAGGCAATGGTCTAGGAACAGAAAATCAAACCAGAATCACACCCAGGAACTATCTAAAAATAGACCTAGGATGGGCAGTGAGCAAAAGGATTAGGCACCTTAAAATATTTGAATTTCGCACCAATCTTGATGACATCAAAAGCATGCTGAAAGAAAAGACGCAGACTGCGCCAACTAGGAGGAATGTTACAGGCTTCCCTGCCACCTCCAGATACCCTTGTTCACACAAAACCTTCTTATTGTGATTAATGTGCCTCATTCCTGCCTTTGTTCCTGAGTCCCTGTCTGGTTTCATGCTCCTGCCCATGTTCCCATCTGATCAATGCTCTATGCCCTTGTTCCTCCGATCCATTTTCCCTTGCCTTGTTTCTGTTGGACCTCCTGGTATTTGACCTTGGCCTATTTCTCTGACTACTCTGTCTTCAGCCTGCCCCTGACATTGTCCTGTCACTTTCCTTGCCAGCTGCCTGCTCATACCTTGCTGCCATTTCTTTCGGACTCTACTTGTTAGCCGCCTGCCTCTGACCGCTGGTCTGGTATATGGACTTGTGTATTTCTTACACTTGCTCAGAATCTTGCTGCCTTTATATTTAACATTAATAAATAACCTTCTTCATTCAACATGATTTCTGCCTACCATCAGGTTCCAGTTTTGTATTACCAGCACATAGGCTCCAACCTGGTAGACACTCACCTGTGGTACAACCTGATATAGTATCCCTCTATTAGGCTCATGGGCCAGTCAATCAGAAACAGTACAGACTGTCCCAAGTATAGCTGCCTTTAGCTGTAGGACTAAGTCACTGTTCACCCTTCTTACTTTTACCTAATATTCGTGCTGTACTCTTGTGCCAATAAAACTGTCATGAAACTAATGCAGGGGAAGAAGTGAATAGAATTCAGCTCATAGTCCCGTGAGAATGTTTTAGCAGTGTAGTTGACCAGCTAATCTTATTGATTCTATCAGTTTTTTGCCCTGTATTGAAGGATCTAATAAAGAGCAAGTTTTTCTCAAAGATTTCTATGAACCGATTAGGCTGCTGCTGTTGGACAATAGCTAGAGAGCTGAGAAAATAACGATCTCAGTTGCTAAACATTTTCAGTCCTTATAAATGTTTAAGGGGAATGTAACAAAAGGTGCAAAGTTTTACTGGGTAACCCATGGCTGCCATTTATGTTTGCTTTTAAACAGGTGACCAGTAGTGCTACCAGATTATTGGTTAGCAGTGACTTCACCTGCAGCAAACTTTGCATCTTTTATTAAATTACCCCCAGAGAAACAAACTGAAGTTCTGGGGTAATAAACGTCACCTTCAAATGTGCTATGTAATATTTACAATGTGACAGCTGTCTAATGAAGAATATTGCATTGTGAAATGTGATATTTTTGTTCTTCTTCATGCAATCTTTTTATTGCTTTTTTATATTCCCCTATTAAATCCTTATTCAAAAGTGGAAAAGCCATTGAAAATGTATTATTCAAAATCCACAGCTGCCAACATTTCTCATTCTTTTTTGAATATAATATTAACTGCTTAGAAAGAAAAGGATATTTTTTTAAGCCATTTCTAGCTTAATAAATGCCAGAGAGATTAGCACATGTCCCTGTATACTCTATATTCTCTTTTTCCTTCCAAACTTTGATTTTTCCATGTGGCATGGTTTCACGGATAAGATATTATATGAAAATGGTCATAAACAGCAACCTCTAAGAAAATGAAATATTAATAATTATTCACATCACAGTTCGAATTCTTAAAGTGCTGCAAGACATGTTCCTTGAAAGCCATAGTTGATTTTTATATCAAGGAAACTAATTGATTCATTTTGACAAGATATATAAAACCAGTTGAAATAATGATTTATTCTTCCTCATTGTTAATGAGAATGAAATAATAGATGTGCTTGAAATCTGCAAAATAAAACAACTGTAGAAATCTGAATTCTCACTTGCATAAAACTATATGTTATAACTATGTAAACAAGTGAACAATGCTCTGAAAATGCAAGCTATGTAATAAGTTGGGTTGATTATATTTTTGGGCTATGAAAGTAGTCCACACACAAACTCATTTTTTAAGTGCTTGTATATTGCATATATTAAGTCTGCCCATGGCTGGAAAAATATTAGACGATATTAGACTGTCAACAAAATTCCTAACAGAGCTCAGCCACAAGTAACAGTAACAGTACATGGTGGTATTGCAACAATGACTTGCTGAAGCTCTACTCCAAGCAAGCAAGGGTCAACTCTTTGTGCAGGACTGGAATTTTTTTGTTCACATCTGACAAGTGTTTGCCAGTTTGTTATAAACCCCCTCACTGATTATAATTTCATACTTAAGACCCCAAGCTGGTGCTCCTGTTTGCTGAAAACGGCACCAGCTTGGGGTATGATTGTAGGAGCACCATGTCAACATCTTCTTCTACAGCATCTTCTATATCCTAGAAATTGTTTTGCAGCCAATGTGCACATTTGAACTTAAAAGCAGAAACCCAGCATGTGCTGTACTTTGCATGTGCACCTGGCCAAGACCATACAGAGGATCCACAAAAAGCAATAATCTGGAAATATGGAGCTCCTACAATAGTACCCTAGACTAGAGCCGTGTTCAGTGAATAAGTGCAGGGTTGGACTGGCCCCGACCCACTCACTGCATAAAGCCATTGCCGCTTCCCTTGACCTACCTACCTGGTGGGCCAGGGTGGGGAGTTGGGGCTCAGACGGGTGTCTAAGGGGGCTTTGCAGCTGGGGCAATGCTCAACAAGAGCACCAGCCCATGGTCTCAGGTAAGTGATAATAATCACTGAGTGGTGTCTAAAAAAATTGGCATCCCCCAGCGATTATGGCTTTTCTTCTCCTTTATTGTGGAAGTACTTAAATCTTCCAACCAACCAATTACAGTTGCACACATAGGGAGTGTGCAACAGTGAAGCAAAAATGTAGTGCTGTGTTGAATGATGTATTGCCTGAGTGTATGATAATTAGTGTATTACCTCCTTTTATATCAAATCCTGTAGGCATGAGATCCATTATCCAGAATTCTTAGTATCTGGGACCTCCAGATAAGGGGTTTCCCTGTAAATAAACCCAACAGAAGTGTTTTGCCACCAAGATAGATTCACACAGCATAGTTACCATCAAGTACAAGGTACTGTTATGTTATTTTTCAGAGAAAAATGTTAATAATTTGTTTTAAATAGACTCTATGGGAGACTGCCATCCCGTAATTTAAAGCTTTTCCGGATATCATGTTTCCAGAAAGGGGAAAACCCATATCTGTGCAGTACTAAATGATACTTTGGGTATTTAATTACTGTTTCCTGCCATGGTAAATGCAAGTTGGGAGTATAGACATTCCTTGCAGTAAAATTGCAAAATTCCCATGGCTGATAAAAGTAACATGCTGTCTATATGCTGACTGGGGGGTTCACAAAAAAAAAACATTTTAGTTGAGGAGATATATTCCTTTTTTTCATGCAAAGTAGATTCTGAGAAAAACATCCTGGATCACTACTAGAATTTCCGTTTGCATGGAATACTAGACCTGAAGCTCACCCACTATTTTTTTAAGCACAGCCAGGGCACTATGCTTATTAGATTCCCAAATAGAAACCGCTTTCGACCTTTTTGGGGCCCATCAGTATAGGACATGGTTTTCTGATCAGCATATTTATAGAGACAGCGAAGAGAAGAACTTAAAAACTGCCAATGTTTTATTTTGATTTCTATCAAAATTGTGACCCAAGCAACTTCCAGCACTTACGTCTTCCACTGCCTTTTATCATAACTTGGCCAGTTCTGTTACAAAGCGTGGAAAGAAAACACTTCTAAGAGCACATTTAAAATGTTATGGCCAGAGTTTATGTGTGTGTCTGTGTGTCAGTGTCTTGTATTTAAATGGTTTCGTCTGTTATTATTGCAAAACCAGTGTTTAACTTTGCAAATTCAGCAATTAGTATCTCCTTCAAACACTTTTAGTCAACCTAGATCAAGGTCCGAAAATGTTTAGATAAAGTTACGTTGACCAAAATCCAGATGTTTGGGAATAATTAACCAAATCAAAACAAAAAGGAGATCTAAGACTGCGGACTTTCTTCCCAAAAATTTGGGCAGGTAAGGGAGACATTTTAAAGAGTGAATATTTCACAATATTATTATACAAAATACTAAACATACAATAATGAATATATTATTTTCAGTGTAAATAAATACAGTGATTTGTTTTTTTTTTAATTATTCTGATACGGTAGGAAGATTATAGAATACAGTTAAAACCCTTAAAAACTGGTTTCAAATGGTGGAACCAATTTTCCTATGTTGCAGGCCATGGTAATACATCTTGTGGCTGATATCTATCCCATGAGATAATGAAAAACATACTATTGCTATAGAGGTATCTTTTATAAGGATAGAGCAGCTACTTTAACATCTCCGTATTTGGGTCACCTCAATAGAGTCCTGCAGCGTGTCGGGTACCCACAAAAACCTGCGGTACCTTGTGGGTTGAGGGGAGAAGTTCTGGGTGCGGGTAAAGACACGGGTTGGCCGTTCTGCGGGTTTGCGGGTCGGGCCGCGGGTCTTCTCAGTAGCAATATTTAATCCTTTTTTTCTGGCCACGGCTACTTTCAATGACGTCACTTCCGGTTTTACTCCTTTTTTCTGATCATGTCTACTTCTGATGACATCACTTCCGGTTTACAATGACAGCACTTCCTGATTCTTGATGGTCAGCGGGTCCGGGTTGCGGATAAGGTACTTGTGGGTAGGGTCGGGTAGCGGTTTGCAGGTTGCGGGTACAGGTCGGGTACGGGTCCCAAAAAATGGACCCACGCAGGACTCTACACCTCCATGCTAATTTAATACATGTCATTTCTTAATTCTAGAGAATATTCTCTGCTACAATTGTATGTGCAAAATACGCTGAGAAATGTTCATGTCTCACAAACGTGTGATTTTTAGAAAATATGAAAATACGTTTAACAAATTGAGGCAAACTTTGGTGAAATTTAATGAGGAAAATTCACACTTTAGTTAATATACCCCTTAGACAGGGAAATTGTGTGATTTTTAGCAAATATGAAAATACGTTTAACAAATTGAGGCAAACATTGGTGAAATTTAACGAGGAAAATTCACACTTTAGTTAATATACCCCTTAGACAGGGAAATTGTGTGTGAGGATAAGATGTGTACCATAGCTTAAAGTATCTTTTACAGCACATCTGGTTCCTTGCACAAGATAGTGCTATGCTTTGTGCCTTCCAATGGTGCAGGAGCAAGTGCTAAATGAGCCCCCCTAGTCTTTACACAGGCAGTTCTTGTTGCACATTTACCTAAAACATAGTAATGATAAGAATTGATGGGGATTTCTGAATGAACCTCTCCAAACATACACGTGCATGCCCAGGCAAAATAATATTGTACCACATTAGCACTTTTTAAGTACAGATATGGGATCCGTTATCTAGAAACCATTTATCCAGAAAGCTCCAAATTACGGAAAGGCAATCTCCCATAGGCATCATTATAATCAAATAATCCAAATTTTAAAAATGATTTCCTTTTTCTCTGTAATAATAAAACAGTAGCTTGTATTTGATCCCAACTAAGATATAATTAATCCTTATTGGAAGCAAAACCAGCCTATTAGGTGTGTTTAATGTTTACGTGATTTTCTAGTAGACTTACAGTATGACATGAAGATCCAAATTAAGGAAAGACCCCTTATCTGGAAACTCCCAGGTCCTAGCATTCTGGATAACTGCTATAGACCAGTAATGGTAACTTTAAATTGGTTGCTACGGGTGACTTTTTCAGTGAGATATGGCTTGTACTGTATTTGAATATACATCTTACCATGTGTGCAAGTGATAAATAGTATTGGTTGCTGGAAATATTATTTTTGATCTGCAGCCACATCTTTTAATAAACGGTTGTCAGTGGATGAACTGAAACAGGTCCTAGCACCATTTTGTTAGATATTATCATTTTTAAAGGCCGAATCCTGGCCGAATCCCGAACCGAGTCCTGGATTCAGTGCATCCCTAGATATAACTTATTTAAACTAGGTGAAAATATTCTCACTTGTCACAGCTTCTCACACTGTGTTTAAAAGCTTCAGGCTTTCCTCCAACCAGGTCATCTACTGTCATCATGTAAAATGTTGCCAGTCATGATGAAAATATGTTTGTCAGTGTAAACTATCCTTAGCAGATTACATAGTACATGGGAGTACAAATGAAATATTCATGGTGCATTGCTGTGAAAAGTTCTGCACGTCCCTGTATTATGCATTTTTCATAAGTGCTCCCATTTAAAGGGAAGATCTTGCAACCATGGTGTCAGGTACTGGGAAATCACTCATTCCATCTGATTTTAATGGGCTAGGTTGGGTGTGTTATTTATTTATTTGTACCGACAGATAACAGGGAAATCCTATTATAGGACAACTAAAGCTGGCTATTTGAAACCGAGCTGTATTACCAATGCTTCATGAACACCTGTTTCTACAGATTAGTATGTTAAGGTTACCTGATTTCTAGAATGATCAGAGAACACTGCAATCTGACGCACTGATTCATTTAATAAACTTATATTATAAGCCTTGCATCTGTCAGTGTAAAACCTCATTTGCCATTTACCTGCCCATTCCTCCAATCCTGGAAATGCATGAAATTATATTGGGTTTTTTTATATTATTTTAGTATCTCACCATGCTATCCCTATAGCTAAAACAAAAAAGTAGACATTTTTTAGCAGTTGCTTATAAAAGTTGTTACATTTCCTTTTAAAGGAACAGTTCAGTGTAAAAATAAAACTGGGTAAATAGACAGGCTGTACCAAACAAAACATGTTTCTTATATAGTTAGTTAGCCAAAAATGTAATGTATAAAGACTGGAGTGAGCAGATGTCTGACATAATAGAACAGAACACAATATCCTGCTTTTTAGCTCTCTAACTCTGAGTTAGTCAGTGACTTTAAGGGGGGCCACCTGGAACATAACTGTTCAGTGAGTTTGTAATTGACCCTTAGCATTCAGCTCAGATTCAAAAGCAACAGTTATGACCCATGTGGCTCCCACTCAATTCACTGACTGCTTGGTAGCCAATCAGTAGAAACCCCCAGCCCGGGTCTAGGGCAGCAGGATTTTAGGGAATGTGCAGGAGATACAGTAGCAATCCCCATTGTTTAGGTTCCAATGATGAACGTTTGCACAAATAAAAGTGGCATTTCTATTGAGGTCCCGCATGAATGCTAATTTCTCCTTGTAAATCAGCTGTATCACTGGGGTCTCATGGGCTGGTTAATCATGAACCAGAACCTATTTAAGGTAGTTCCACAGATTTCCTTGATTAAAAGATAATTTTACTATAGTTATTTAATTATAATTGGGAAAAGTTGTATGGCTGAATGTGTCAGATGCTTCAGTTTCTCCCTATCCATTTATATTTATCCCTGTTTAAAAAAAAACACAAATGCAAATAAAGAAAAATTTTGAAGCATGAGCCAAAGACTTTGAGCCTAGACTGATAAGGTGGATGCTGATTACTTAATGTTCACCATTAGCTAACATGACTTACTACCTAATTGGCCTTTCTTAAGTTCATAATTACTATGACACAGTTAAAGCTTACCATGCAAATGATTTGCTATTTTTAATATATTAAGGCCTGATTTGAAAACAAGATGTGAAATCTTCACTCAGTGAAGCAACAAAAAGAAGAAAATCAATTCATTTTAGGCTGCCCCTTATCAAGCATCAAACCATTCTAGACAGCATTTATGAAAATAGTGATTAAAAATGTTATAACATTTTACTTGGGTGGGACAAAATGTAACTAAAACAATATTAGCATTTTTAAAAAACATTACTACTAAATTAATTTGAGATTCTGACCATTTGGTCCAGTAATGAAAGCAGTAGCAAAGAAAGACCACTGACCTCATCTACTTGTGGCAACATGCAAAGTAAAAAAGGGTCCATTCCACCAAGTTTTTTTCTATTACACAGAATTTTCCTCATTACTCTAATGTAATTTATTTTATCTTGTACCCGACAAATGGAGCATAATATCTTGCAGCATATTTTTCATATGCCACTCATATGTAATATGTGCATAGGACTCATAGTTAGTGACGGGCGAATTTATTCGGCAGGCGCGAATTCCCGCAATTCGCTGCCGGTGAATAAATTCGTGAAACCGCCGCGAAAATTCACCAGCGTAAAAAAAAATGGATGCTGGCATCCGTTTTTTGGCAGCGAATTGGCGCCAGCATCAAAAAAGGGTGCCAGTGTCAAAAATGGATGGCAGCATCAAAAATGAGACACCGGCACCGTTTCACAAACTCATAGTTGAATTATGAAGCCATACAAACATGTCTGTGGAGCAGCAATACTGTCTATATGTGATGAATATAGCCTGATGGGCTGCATTAGACTTGTGTTTTAGGTTAATACAATTGAAATAGGACAGCTTAAATAGAGGTTTAAGTAGCCTGATTTGGAAATGAAATGCTGTAAACTTTAAATTATATGTGTAAATTGTAAATATGTAAATTATACGTTAATTATATTGATATTATAAATCACAGTGACCATACGAAGTTATAAAGGGAACTCTGAGTATCACTCATGTATTATAAAGGATAATGTATCCCCTATTGTAAATAAGGATATTAGAAGTCATCGTGACCATGTAAAGGCACAAGGCTGCAGACTAAGTTATACAGGGAACTGTATCACTCACATTTCATAAGGGATAATGTTTACCATACTAAGTTGTAAGGATATTATAAGTCAGTGAGAAAGATATAGACAGAGATGTTCTGAATCCTGTCTGAAAAGTGGAGGTGTTAACCCTCTTTGTTGTTCACCTTCCAAACACTTTTTTCTGTTGAGTGGTTTTTAAATTGTTCCCCAGCAATAAATACTTTTTTCAATTACTTTCCATCTTTTATTTTTTACCATTTTTCCAAAATTGTTATTTAAAGTGTAATGTTCTGTCTGTGGTGTGGTGAGTCTGGCAGCTCAGTAATCCAGTTGCAGGTTCTGAACTGTTACAATTTTGAAACATTAGTTGATACATTTCTCAGCAGTATCTGTGGAGTATTAGCAACTATTGTATCAATTCTAACAGCTGCTTTTAATGAAACTCAGGGATTCAGCTCAACAGGGACAAAGAATGGAAATTTATCAACTAAATGTATCAATTTAGAACAGTTTACAGAGTCTGCAACCCTCCCTCCCAGAGCTGCTTTATAAGCCATAAGAAGGAGAAAAATTAAGATTTATACACCTTAATATTATAAAAACAATCACAAATAGAAAATAGAAACCTTTTTGGTGGACTATCCTAAAGCACCTGAACCGAAAAAAGTTTTTGAAGGTAAAAACCCCCTTAAGTGGACTCTGTTCATGTATTAGCTACAAGACTACTGGTCAACCACTGGTTATATACTATGCTGGACAATATAATTGTGCCTAAGATCAGCTCTGCAATACTAGTTAAATTATTATTTATTGCCAATCAGTCTGATCGTTCTTGCAAACTGGTGTGCAACCTCCAGCTGTACTGACTCTTCCTGAGCTCCAAATGTCATAAAACAAAAACACTGGTTTGTCAGGAGCAGGGGAGGAGGAGCATGGTCCATGGCAATGTGTCTGCCTCTTCTGTCCTTCCAACTACTTGCATTTCTCACTCTGGGACATCATTCTTTGAAGGGACAGAACTGCCAGTTAGTGGGAGGGGAAAGTTTTGGCATGCTGCGGCCCTATAAAACTTGGGGTTTAAGGAGATTGCCTCTTTCGCCTTGCCTTTTAGTCAGCCCTGGATTCTTCTATCTGGTGCATACTCCAGGGAGGGCAAGTAACCCCCCCTTGCCCCTGTGTATGGATGTCCAGGATGAAGTGCTAACAGAAAAAATAAAACTTCTGTACTGCAACTCTGCTTTCTTAGATCTTTCCTGCAGTTACACTTTACTACCATTTGCTCAACTACATTTGCTCTCTGAAGTTCCCTTTGGATATGTATGTTTGTATAAGGAGTGTATCTAAAAACCCTTTTTTCAGCAGATACATTAGTTAGCTTCAAGAGGCATTTATGCACAATTACACTATTGGAATAATTTACTCATGCTGATTTACATTGGCAGAAATGGCACAGTGTTTCAGTTATTATGTTGCCTGCCCTTTAATGTGGGCAGCAATGCGACCCCTGAGTCGTTGCTCTTATGCTATTCATGACTTGTAATTACCCTATTCAATGGGGATGGGAGATAAAGGCTCATCATTATTATACACGAGTAGGAAACAACAATGACTGAAGTTTTACATAATACACCTTTATTCCTAGGAAGAAGAAGAATAATCCCAACAACAACACTTGTAATTTAATAAGGCTTATGCTAGTTTGTTGTTCTGCATTGCACACAAGGAAGTTATGGATGAGAAAACATAAGCAAATCATGAAACGGATGAAGGCAAGAGGAAGTATTGATAAGCTCTGAGAATTTAAAAGGAAATTGGCTAAGGACATATTTGCAGTTTTAATCATTAACTATTAATGGTCTGCATTCTTTATTTGCTAAATGCATGATCATAAATCACTTGGCAGCTATGCATTGTGAAAGATGCTAACGTAAATTATAAAAACAAAGTACTGGTGTCGATCATTTTTCCCAGCTCAGTGGGTTATCTCACCCTGATCTAAGAAAGTGGGTCACACATTGGTGTGTATTTTGGATGATCATACTCTAGCACTATCAAAAAACATTAGCCCTAGTAACAGCTAATTAGCAAATTAATAATCAACCCAACAGAATATGGGAGGAAGCCTTTTATGGTGATATGATACATATACTGTACAAATATACATTTAAATACATTAAAGACCACAGCTGCTGTCTACAGCATTAAAGGGGTTTTGTAATGAAAGGCACTAAGTTAGCCCAGGAGCTGTAGCTAATAGCAACAGGCTGCATTCACTGGTCACCTGTTTAAAAGCAAACATCTTATTGGTGACTATGGGTTACTGCTCCTGGGCAAACTTAGTGACTTTTATTACATGTGGGATTAAGTCTTGCCTCGGAGCAGGTGGTCATTATAAAGTTTATTATGCCCCTTGATACTGAACTTCACTTTGCATGGCCAAGTGGCTAGGGATTGCAAGGATTGTGCAATTTTGCTTTGGATAAACACTGTTCAATCTGTTATTTGTATGTTTGTTAAAACATAAACTACCCATCACATTTTGGAAATGTGCATCATTTTTACAAATGTCTATAGGGTTCAGTTCAAGCAAAGCAGAAGACAGGGTAGCTGAGCAGCTCTGATCAACTAGAACAATGAAGAACTATATCACCCTAATTATAGAGTATACATAATACCATATGGCTTTAGAAAACAGGATTATGTATTAACATGGCTAACAGTCTAATAATCTACAGCAGCCAATGAGATAATAGCTTCAATAATCATCATCATTGATTTTAATTGTCCTAGAACAATTGAATGCAGTTGCTATGGTTTAGTGTACGACTACAGGGTACTCATGTTATTACATAACTCCAGCCCGTATGTCTGAAAGCATAATTCAGAGGTTCATGCTCAGTCCCATTCTCTCCCACTCGTTAAAAGAAATATGTAAATACATATAATTCCCTGTGCAGTATACTCTCTGACAATATTTTCCACTATTCCCAAATGTATCAATATATGTAAACCCTATTTATAAATATGGTGGATTTGACCTATGAAACGGATGGATCCCAGCTGGTGCTGCAGACAATACTAATGTTTGGGTTTACAAACCATCACGTTTGCAGTCTTGCAAGTTTAGTGTACTATTCCCATAACATGAGATGCTCCATCAAGTGGTATTCGGGGCATATTTGTCACAATTTGTGTGATCATGAATTTTAAAAAGAAATCCTGTGATTGTAGGAGTTTTTTTGCAATTGTGTGGGTATTTATGAAAAAAATCGAAATGGTTAATGAGTACAGTGCATAGCAGGCAAACTCCCAGGAATACAAGGAGCCAGGGATCAAGTTTAAGGGTATAAATTATGATTTGGACAGATTTTTCTCCAACACACACACAATACAAGTTTTTCTCATAACTAGAACACTAGCCCGTTTATTATTTAAACATCCTGGATTTTCACTATTTATCATAATGTTACAATGCATCTTGAAAGGTTGGCTGAGAAATAAATCTAATGGAAGGAGAAATGACAAGCATCCAAGGAGGAAAGTAACTACAGGACACAACCTTTGACTTGTAAACAAAGGCTTGGTAGTGTCCCAGCATATTATATCTGAATGTGCAGAACATGTTTATTGAGCAATGAACTTGAAACATGTCAGAGCTGTATATCAGTTTACTTGTAAGAGCCAAAAGGAAACCAAATCGTTTGTGTCATTGTATGAAAATAACAAGAAAAAAAAAGCTGACATTTACATAGACTTCTCTCATTGCCTAAAGCCTGAGTGTCACATCTAGATAAGAAACGGGATGTCAGAATTCTCACTATAGCAGGGCACAATGACGGTAATACAGTCTGTATCTTTCAATCTGTCATTTCACCCACAGGTTCCCAGTGTTAGGAAGCGGAAAACCTTTAGAATAGTGACTCATTCCAATTACAAAAAAGCAAAAGCATATTTCAGTCACAACAACCCTTTAAAGATGTACCACATCACGTTATTTTCCATAGTTTGGTTTCCAAGAAGCATAAAGAGTAAATGGCAAAATAAAATTCATGTTAAATGATAAACGTGACAATTAACCAAAGAGGTATTACAGAAATTAACCAAAGGGGTATTACAGCAATCCTAAGGGGAAAAATGTGTTCAACCCAATATGTCAGACATCTTCAGATACATGCAGTCCTGCAGTTATTAGTAAAATAACTGCAGGAGTGAAGTGAAAGGAGCAATGGAACAGTAATGCTAGTTGGTAATATCCCTAATTCTGGATTCACAGGAGACTTCCAATATAATGTATCATTGATAAGAAGCATATTGATACCATGGTGTAAGAAATTAACATTCTAATGTGCCTAGAGAGTATAAGTACTGTTTCTATTTTTGCTCATGAAACTAAATTGTGCAGAACTATAAGTTCTGAAAACATAATTCTGCCTCATTATAGGTCCCTGGTAAGGCCTCATCTGGAGTATGCAGTGCAGTTTTGGACTCACGTCCTTAAGAGGGATATAAATGAGCTGGAGAGAGTGCAGAGCTGTGCAACTAAATTGTGGTTGGGGTTGTTTTCTCTGGAAAAAAGGCGCTTGCGAGGGGACATGATTACACTTTACAAGTACATTAGAGGACATTATAGACAAATAGCAGGGGACCTTTTTACCCATAAAGAGGATCACGTACCAGTGGTCACCCCTTCAGACTAGAGCAGGAGTGCCTGCTTTACTAATGTGAGGTCTACTTTTAGTGATGTTGTGACAATATGATCTACATCCATAAAAGTATAGTTAGCATTCTGTTCCATGGAAAATATTACTTAAATATTGATATATGAGAAAATGTAAATTGCTATATTTAACAAATAACTATTTCTTATGTAGCCTTAATGTAATAAATATCTCAATGAAAAGCACGAGACAGGAGGGTTATTTAGTCAAGCTGTTTGTTGACAGTGTGTTGAGATCTACTGATCACCAGCTAAAGGTCTACTGGTAGATCCCGATCTACCTTTTGGGCACCCCTGGACTAGAGGATAAGAATTTGAAGCAACGTAGGTGGTTCTTTACAGTCAAGACAGTGAGGTTATGGAATGCACTGCTGGATGATGTTGTGATGGCTGATTCTGTTAATGCTTTTAAGAGATGAAATCCAAGGCTATTGCTATACTAAAATCTACAGTTAGTATAAGATATTGGTATATATATATATATAGTTTATAGACTTTGGTATTTTTTCAACCTGATTTAACCTGATTTAACTACAGTATTGAACTGTAACTATGTAAAGGCATAGTAAGGCTGGGGGTATAAAAACAGGGGGTATATACAGTAATCTCTGCCACTTTTGAAGTGCCAGAGCCCGCCCCCCCCCCCCCCCACAAAGGAGAAATGTAAAGTCTCAGTGCCATCACAGAGGAGATCAACTTGAAATCTACATTAAATAGTAATATGGGCCAACAGTTAAATGCAGATTGCCTTCTTTAGTTACTAGACCCGAGCAAAATCTATACCTGACACCACATAACCTTCAGTGGTGCAAGTGAAATGTACCATAAATTCAGTTGTTACAAAATAAGTTATTACTGCATGCTGTACAAATACAACTGACGTACAATTGTCAAATGTTTTGCTGGACACATTTTGGGTTTTTTCCTGACAGCTTCCAGGGCAGTATCGTAATATTTCAAATTGCCCTCAATCACTGACAACTAGAATTACAAGAAAGCACCAGCATGGGAGTTTTCAAGTATTTCCCATGGACAGTAATTGCGGGTGACACTTATATCTGTTTTAAAACAGCTATTCCATGGTTAGCATGCAATAATGCATTATGGCATTAAATTGCCACCCATTACATAGTAACATCCAGTGCACGGTTTCTTCTGGAACACTCTGCTTCCGGTTTTGGCATGCACAGGTTTGCCGCTGGCGTCTATGCATGTGCTTCTTTTCATTTCATTCATTAGTATACTTTTTATATTTCTGATAAATTATTTGCATATATTTTTGTATATTCTTTGTATATATGTTATGTTTTTGGGTGAACTAATATGGCCTCCACTGAACTCAATCGCACATGAGGTGTACCAACATGGCACCTAATGAGAGCTATACGTGTAGCCTCATTGTCGACACCTGTTTAAATAAGCATAAAAGGGTTGTTTTTATGGAGAGCCTGGGGATTGGACCACAATTCTATTGATTTAATTGATGCTTTAATTTGATTGGTGCACATGTGTTTAAATACTGGTATTTGGCTCTGCACATGTAGCCTATGACTAAATGTTTTGTACACGAAACGCGCAAGGCTGTCGACACAGTAAACCTTTTTACTTAGTTTGAACAACCTGGTGGAAGATTGCCTTATTTTGACTGCCTGCTCCATTGAAATTTTTGACATCATCACGCTAGGTGTGAATTTCAAATATTTAAAGGCACCACATTAGATTTATCATTGCCTAAGGTGAGTCTATTGTATTGTACATAGTTTCTGGGTGCGTTCTAGTCTAGTCTAGACCCTTGCCTGTCCTTGACCCTGCTGTATTGCTGCCTGAACTGACCTTTGCCTGTTATTGACTATTCCTCTGGATCCTGACTCTGTACCATGCTGACTGAGTCTGACCCCAGCTGGTTTGCTGGTTTTGACCCTGGCCTGTTCTATGACTACGCTTAGCTCTAACACTGACCACCGTCCCTCCTGTCACATGTTACGGTTCCCTTGTTTGCCCAGAACTGTCATCTTGGTTTTTTCGCTATTCCCGAAGGAAAAGGCAGCTGTTATAAGGCGGAAGCGTGACAGGAACCTTAGTGTCTGTTCTGGGTTTTGGGATACCAAACATGACATATGCATTATATAGTGAATAAAGTACCCCCTTTTGTAAAATATAAGGATATTATAAGTTACCAAGGAGTTTCATGACCATATAAAAACACGAGGCCGAAGGCCGAGTGTTTTTATACAGGTCAGGAAACTCAGAGGTAACTTCTAATATCCTCATATTTTACAACTGGGGGTACTTTATTTATTATAATACACACGTTTCGGGGAGTCATGTGACAGAAATGACATCAGAACTCACCGTTTATAACTGATGACATCAGAACTCACCGTTTATAAGGATATAATTTACAGGATATTCATGGCTTTTGTGTATTATAAGTAATTCCACTTCCCTTCAGAACTGTACCTGTTCTTTACTTTTGAAATGCTGCTGTATGTGTACCATTATATCATACTTGCCACTGTAAATAACACCCATTCTTTTATTCTGAGGTTCATTGTTTTCAAACTCCCTAGCTAGCTTCCCTTATAAATATTTAAAGAATCTTACAAAGCAAAAGCAAAGGCCACAATTTTACCTGAGAGACCTGTTGTAATTGAAAACCCCCCTATGTCATCAGCATAGGAAGTCTATTGCGATTAATGATGTGTGTAACAGATAACGGCAATATTCTTGCTGTGAATTACAAAACAGAAAGCCAGTCTGAAAAATTAAATAATGCTAGTCCCTCACTAAATTACCTGTGTGGCCAAAGCCTAAAGGTGGTGAATTATGTTCTAAATAAATGTCTCTTAAATTGTGTTGAGTTTGTACTATCTGTTACCAAATTTTGTTGGATTATAAATGCATGCTATGACAAGCCGTGCGCATGAAGAACAATGCAGGACAGCAAGGGACCAAGGGGGTGAAGACTCTGGGACAGGACGGTGCTGGTGTAGAATTAGGTCAGGATGGGGGGTGATAAGCAGGAGGACTGGAACACAGAGCAGACAGGACTGGAGAGCAGACAGGACTGGAGCAGGAACAGGACAAGGACAGGACAGAGCGGGTGAAGACCAGTAATAGGCGGAGCAGGACAGGACATGACGGAGTGGCTGAAGACCAGGAATAGATGAAGTAGGACAGGATGAATCTCTGGATGATATTATGATTAATCCTGTATTCATATTAAATATTAATCCCTTAAAATAACTGATTTGTCTGGGCTTAATGGACACAAAAGAGTAAAAAACAAGTCAAAAACTCTAATTTACATACATTTAAATTTGAACAAATCATCAATATTGAATCATCATCTGCAAAAATGTGCTGTTTTTAATTTCCTAGAGTTTTAATAGAGATTTGCCACATTATATTAAAAGTTCAGACCTGGGATGGAGGAATATATACATGCCCTTATTTGTGTGTCTTGTTAATTGCGGGTGACTTCTCTCTCCAATAATTGTCTCACTGTATTTGGCACTAGGAAGTGAGACTTTATCAAGGTTATATTTTGGGTTACTTTTTATAGAACACACACACACACACACACACACACACACATATATATATATATATGTGTGTGTGTGTGTGTGTGTGTGTGTGTTCTATAAACAATATACAATATACAATAACTTATATATCTCTATACAGAAATAACAGCCAATAACAACAGTGAGGGACACTCCCATTGGAAATTTATAAAACTAGCAGATTTGCACTACTAGTTTAATGAAAAATAAAATAAAAATAATGCAAATTGCAAAAGTGCTCAAAAGAGGACACTTTTACATTCATGTGTTTGGGGGGTGTAGTTCCACATCAAGAAGCTATACACAGCTATAGAAGAATTGTCACTTTTAAAGGAGAAGGAAAGGCACGTTTTACTTAGGGAGTGCCAAAAGTTAGGGACCCCCAAGTTATTGTATATACTTACCTCACATCCCAGGCTAGTGCTCCTATCAGCAGAAAACTGCACAGACCTGGGGTTCTTCCAGCGAGCACCGTGGAATGATCATCTTCTGGCTTCTTCTTTCTCCCCAGGGGTGCACATGCACAGTTGCAAGAAAAGCCAAACTTTAATGAAGTCGGCTATTTCGTTCTACTGTGCATGCGTCTGCCCCGGGAAATTTAAAGAAAGAAGTAGAAGGAAACCAATCGCTCCGTGGTGCTCACTGGAAGAATCCGGTGCAGTTTTCTCCTAATAGGAGCACCGGCCCGGGGTGTGAGGTACGTTTATATAATTACTTGGGGGTACATAACTTTTGGCACCCCCAATTAAATAGGCCTTTCCTTCTCCTTTAATGGATTAAAATGTGTATGCATTTTTATACTTGAATGCTTTTCATGTAGTTATGTGTGTTTTGGAATACTTTATACTTTTATTAAACAAGAGCTCCCAATAATTGTATGTATATTTTTTTTATACTCTTTATACTCATCATCAGTTTCTTTTGTGTATTCCTAATGTAGACTTCTACAATGAAGGCTTTGAAGCAGGTTGGGGGCTGCACAAAATGATCTATATTTTCAGGTCCTAGACTAAGGCTTTATATTCCATTCAAGCCTAAACATTTCCCTGCCACAAAATGGGACAATTACAGAATTATTCTTGATTACAGTAAAACAGTGTCTTTAGCTGCAGTGCAATGTAAACACATCACAGTGTTTATGTAAAAATATACAATTCAAACATCCCCAAATGATTTGATTCATGGTGAGTGAATCAAGCTAATACAATCTAGAAAAAAAATGGGCTTGTGTTTATGCCTGAGGCATTGCACTGTTGCCAGATAGCAGTATTGTACCTTCATGTGCCAGGGTATGTGTCTATATTTACTGTTTCACATTTCTTCTCACTGCAATGAATTAATCTTACAGAATACACTGCCCGCATTAAACAGTTTTGTTCTGAAATATGTAATACAGTTGAATTTGATCTTGAACTTGAAATTGGAACTCCTAAATGTGACCAAATGAATCATAGGGGTTTCCAAAGAATGGGTATTTGGTTAATGACTGCATTAATAGTGTTATAAATTATTTTCTTGAATCATCTTACTTAATAAAGACCAAATTTTCCACCCGAAATATAAAACAGCCAAACGTGAATTACTTTTGGCATTTAATAAAATACAGTACTTAGAACTGATATGAAGTTTTACTGTATCCCATGCATTTAATTTAATGTGATTAGATGGACTGTGTGTGATAAAGCCCTAAACTACATGCCAGCTGGAATATATTTGAATTAAATATTGACGAATGAGAGTGACCACATAGGGTCTGATTCAGTTCTGTACACTTCAAAACCAGATTTTTAAGCCAACAAGTTGTCAGCTTGTTACATTTTCTCCATGCTTTATGGTAATTCAATAAAACATGAGACGCATTTGGGACCTAGAAATTAATGTCTTCTCCAATGATAAGAGCTTTTTACATAAACTAGCATACGATGGCTTCTTTCATTAAAAAAAGTCATATTACGATTTAGTTTTAAAATGTTCACTCTTAACCCTTTGCCTGCCAAGCACATTCATTGGCAGAAGTCACCTCGGAGTTTGCATGACTTGTTCTATGACCTTTGACCTCATGCTTTTATATGGTCATGGAACTCTTTGGTTACTTATAATATCCTTATATTTTACAAGAGGGGGTACTTTTCTAAACTAAGATCTGTTGGGCTTAATGAAGCCGTTTGCACATGGATAGGAAACTGGCTACAGGATCGGGTACAGATGGTGGTTGTTAATGGGACATTCTCTACTTGGAGTAAGGTTCTTAGTGGGGTCCCTCAGGGCTCGGTATTGGGTCCACTTTTATTTAACTTGTTCATTAATGACTATGGGGAGGGTATTATAAGTAATGTTTCAGTGTTTGCAGATGACACAAAACTAACCAGTCCAATAAATTCCATCCAGGATGTGGCATCCTTGCAACAGGATCTTGACAAACTGGCAATCTGGGCAGCTAAGTGGCAAATGAGATTCAATGTTGATAAATGTAAAGTCATGCACCTGGGATGTAAAAATATCCAAGCCACTTATACCCTTAATGGGACTGCACTAGGCAAATCCATTATGGAAATGGACCTTGGAGTCCTTGTAGATGATAAACTTGGCTGTAGCAAGCAATGCCAGTCAGCAGCATCAAGGGCAAATAAGATCTTGAGCTGTATTAAAAGGGGCATAGAGTCACGGGAGGAGGGGGTCATTCTTCCACTGTATAGAGCACTTGTAAGGCCCCATTTAGAATATGCCGTACAGTTTTGGTCTCCATCGCTCAAACAGGACATTATTGTATTAGAGAGGGTACAGAGAAGGGCAACTAAGCTGGTAAAAGGTATGGAAAATCTTAGCTATGAGGAAAGACTGGCCAAATTGGGGATGTTCATGCTGGAGAAGAGGCGCTTAAGGGGTGATATGATAACTATGTATAAATATATAAGGGATCATATAATAATCTCTCTAATGCTTTATTTACTACTAGGTCTTTCCAGTTGACACAAGTTCACCCATTCCGATTAGAAGAAAGAAGGTTCCATCTAAATATTCAGAAGGGTTTTTTACAGTAAGAGCTGTGAAGATGTGGAATTCTCTACCTGAATCAGTGGTACAGGCAGATACATTAGATAGCTTTAAGAAGGGGTTGGATGGCTTTTTAGCAAGTGAGGGAATACAGGGTTATGGGAGATAGCTCATAGTACAAGTTGATCCAGGGACTATTCCGATTGCCATTTTGGAGTCAGGAAGGAATTTTTTCCCCCTCTGAGGCAAATTGGTGAGGCTGCAGATGCCTTTCTCTGGATCAACTGGCAGTTAGGCAGATTTAAAAAAAAAAAAAAAAGAGAGAGAGAGAGGTTGAACTTGACGGACATGTGTCTTTTTTCAACCTTACTTACTATGGTACTATGTTACTTTATTCACTATATATTATGGAAAATATTACAGTAATTTTTTCATTTTTCCCCTCCAGGAAAGGTCCCTAAATTGAAAGAGCACTAAACTGTCTGGCAATAAAAGTTGGCAAGTGACCAAATGGCCGTCAGGGAAGGGTTTAAAGGGGTGGGTCACCTTAAAGTTAACTTTTAGTATGTTATAGAATTGCCAATTCTTAGCAACTTTCCAATAAATTTTAATTTTTTATAGTTTTTTAATTATTTGCTTTCTTCTCCTGACTCTTTACAGCTTTCAAACAGGGGTCACTGATCCAAGCAGCCAAAAAAATTGCTCTTTGTTATTTTTACTGTTATTTTGTATTACTTATCTTTCAATGCAGTCCACTCCTATTTATATTCCAGTTTCACATTCAAACCACAGTCTGGTTGCTAGGCTAATTTGGACCCTAGCAACTGGAGAGCTTTATTATGTAAAATATGTATTAGCACCGTTTAGCACTGCTACCTTGCAATGCTGGGATCTACAGCTTTTCATGGAGAACTGAGCAGCAAACTGGCAGATGAGGTTCAATATTGATAAATGCAAGGTTGTGCACTCTAGTAACAAACAAAAATGCTAGTTATACACTAAATGGAAGGACGTGTATTGGGGGCCTCTTAAATTCAGAAGATTTGGGGGATTTCTGTGTACAATAGACTGTGCAGCTCTAGGTAGTATCAGTCAGACCCACTTTAAGGAACAGTAACAACAAAAAAAATGAAAGTGTTTTAAAGTAATGAAAATATCATGTAGTGTTGACCTGCAGTGGTAAAACTGATGTGTTTGATTCAGAATCACTACTATTGTTCATATAAACAAGCTGCTATGTAGAAATGGCGGAAATTGAAAAAGGGCTATATGTCACAGGTTAAATAGTGGATTTCAGATAACACCATTATGTTCTAAAGAGCTTATATATTTGTGTGCACCATGTATCCCAGGATGCGGCCCTTAATTCTTAAAATGGCAATTTTTTCTATTAAAGATTACCCAATAGCAAATACTACTAAAACCTATATTTTTATGAAATGAGTTCATTTGCATGAATCAGAGCTTTTTGAAGCAGCATATTTTTATAGAGACCTACATTGTTCGGGGGATAGTTTTCCTTTAAGGAACATAAAAATGTAGCCTTTAGTGCTCATTTGAAAACACTATGAGAGATGACTATCAAAGCCGGTGTTGTTTTTTCTTGCTAAGGGACATGATTACTCTTTACAAGTACATTACAGGATATTCTACAAAGATAGCAGGGGATATTTTTTTAACATAGAAAAGAACAAAGAACAAAAGGCCACCCATGAACTTGTAGCAGAGCAAATGGTTCTTCACAATGAGATCAGTGAGGGTTGCTCAGCCTCCTGGTCTAATGCTCCATCTATTAATCTCCCATTCAATCAGATGCTCCCTCTGCACCTTGCAAAGGCAGATAGCACCCCAATCCCCTATGGGAATTCTCACAATCAGGTAGTCTTCCTGACCTGTGCCCTGCTCAGAAAGATCTCCCTAACATTCTCATTACAATTAAATACCTCTCCTCAGGGCAGCCTTTCTGTGGTAAGTCTGCCCCAATATGTCAGCTGGATCAGTTGAGTCTTGTCCACTTGTTCCTTCCAAAACACTCCAGATCCCAAACAGCAGGATTTATCTTAGTTTTTTCTTTTTATAATTTTAAAGCTCATTTGAACTATATCTCAAACAGATTAAATTGTAAATTATGTAGAGATAGCATTTAGTACATACACAATAAACTAGACACTTTACTTGACAATGAATCTCAAAAGAAAAATAACTATTGCTATTTGCGTTCCCATTATGTGTCAGTGAAAGAAATGTTAGAACAATTAACAGAGATTTACATGAAAATTCTATTTGACAGACCATTTTTGCATGTGTTTCTTCAGCAACCTGTCAGAGGGACATCTCTGAGTAGGCTTTATTCTATTATGGCATGAAAATGCAGAATATTTATGTATTTCATTAAAAGAAAGCTACATATGAATTATATCTCTACGGGTTATGTAATGTTTTTTTGGCAACACCAACTATGTTTTTGTTGTGTCTTGTCATTATTATTACCCCTAAATCTTAAAAGGGGACACACCTGTAGTATGGTTGGAATACCCAAGAGTTAATGCTGACCAGGGGGATGGCCATGAAAGGAGAATTGTGGTGAGTATGATATATTTGCTCCTTTCTGAGATAACATTTTTGCACATTTGACTTGAACCCTCTAGAACCCTTGGAGGAGGAAAAAAATGATTGCCTTTTAGTTATAAAAATACAATACAGTAAGAAAACATGTCCACGTATTTGTGAGTACTGTTCATTCTTTCATACACAATTCCAAGTCAATTTCCCAGCTGCCCCTGGTCATGTGACTTGTGCCTGCACTTTAGGAGAGAAATGCTTTCTGGCAGGCTGCTGTTTTTCCTTCTCAATGTAACTGAATGTGTCTCAGTGGGACATGGGTTTTTACTATTGAGTGCTGTTCTTAGCTCTACCAGGCAGATGTTATCTTGTGTTAGGGAGCTGTTATCTTTTTACCTTCCCATTGTTCTTTTGTTTGGCTGCTGGGGGAAAAAGGGATGGGGGTGATATCGCTCCTAATTGCAGTACAGCAGTAAAGAGTGATTGAAGTTTATCAGAGCACAAGTCACATGACTTCGGGCAGCTGGGAAATTGACAATATGTCTAGCCCCATGTCAGATTTTAAAATTGAATATAAAAAAATCTGTTTGCCCTTTTGAGAAATGGATTTCAGTGCAGAATTCTGCTGGAGCAGCACTATTAACTGATGCATTTTGAAAAAAAACATTTTTTCCCATGACAGTATCCCTTTAATGCACTGAAGATTGAATCATCATGCACCTCATCATCTTCTGTGTAGCTCCAATACACAAACAAAATCAGACTAATTTCATATTTTGATTATTGTAAGTAAAGGTTTACATTGCTGACAAGTGGGATATAGTCTTAGGGAAGAATAAACTCACAACATGCATGGCATGAAAGCCAGCTGGCGCCACATTTATGCTGTCGGAGGATTTATGCAATTGTGCGATTTCAAATTAAACCACAATCACTTTGGAAGAGACAATGGCAGAGACTTAACTGTAGCAAGTCCAAGGGAAGAAAAAAAATCAAAAGCCATAATTGTTGGCAAAAACATTAATGATGATGATGCTACTCAAAATTCAAGGATCCAAGCTATTCATTTGAGCTCTAATTGAAAATCTTAGGCTAAGCTACATACTGTTATTAAATTCATGGTGTAAGATGTAATGACATGTATGATAAATTGTATATATTAATGGTGAGCTTGCTTGTCTTCTTCTTTGTTCATCTCACCACCCTTGTGTAATTACACTGTGCATACACATTAAGCACTCATTAAGCTTGATTTACATCTATTTGATGTTCCTCTGTCTCAGGAGTTTTAAGTGACGAGATGTGTGCCTAAATAATTTGGTGGCCTCTTTAGTGACATTTTTTTTGAAAGTTCATGAGTACAGTGAAATATGTTATTGTTAATAATAATTTAAGTTACTGCTTTGTCCTTACCAAAGTCCATATGAGTGGATTCCTGTTACCCAAATCTGTTTTTCTGGCTACTTCATATTAAACATAAATACTTCCAGAATAAACACATACAAACGTGTACACAACATAAAAATATATATATATATATATATATATATATATATATATATATATATATATATATATATATATATATATATATATAATACACAAAAGCCATGAATATCCTGTAAATTATATCCTTATAAACGGTGAGTTCTAATGTCATTTCTGTCACTTGACTTACTGAAACCTGTGTATTATAATAAATAAAGTACCCCCAGTTGCAAAATATGAGGATATTAGAAGTTATCTTCGGCCTCGTTTTTATATGGTCATGAAACTCCACGGTAACTTATAATATCCTTATAATTTACAACAGGGGGTACTTTATTCACTATATAAATACCCATATAGGCAGCATAACAATTCAGTGTCTTTGAGACAATAATTTAAGATTTATAGATGCAGAACTAAATGCAAACATCTGCCTATTAGAATGCCATATATATACGGGTGCTTACTTAAGTGTGGTCTATACTTACACTATGCACACATTTTCTGGTTACATCTACTGGTAAATGCTGCACAAGGCATAGTACAGTTTGCTGCAGTGCAGCCCTGTATCTAGAACACCTGCCTTAACCAAGCATTAAATACTGTAGGTGTTCCTTTATTTCATTTGAAATCGATGTTGCAGCTCAAACAATAGGAAAAACAAAGGTTATTCTATTGCACCAATATATAAAGCTATTATTTTAATCCAAAATGTATTCTCTTTTTATCACTGGTGCCTATGGCACACATCACATTTTTCTCTACTGGAATTAGAAAAAGGCTGATCCTGCCCACAACCATTCCATGTCTGTAATTACAGGAATAACATTTTTTCAGGCTGAGAAAGGAGGACCCGTCCATTTCCCTGCTCCATACAAATGAACCTCTTGCAAGCAGGTACATGCAGCGGCGCAGAGGTTGGCCTGAAAATGTCTGCTTCTGCGTATTTGGGCTGACCTCCACTCTGACTGTGTGCACACAGATCTTATTCAGATCAATGGAGAAGGGGTATGGAGAGGATCTGTTCCTCCAAGCCTGAAAAAAATCCACAGGCTGAGAGTAGCAGAGCCAACTCCTCATCTCGTGTTTATCATCTTGGCTACTTATGCTCTATTCTTTAAGAATCAAGGAGTACTGCAGTTTTGCCATGGGGAGAGGAATCCAGTACAATTCCAATGGAAAAAAATATAACACAATGTCCAAAAAAAAGCCTTCCCAGTGCCTGACGAAAAACACAGAGAGTTGTCATTACTGTTGTTCTGTTCCTTAGAACTTTAGTTACATGGTTAAATCAGGTTTAAAAAAAGACCAAAGTCCATCAAGTTCAACCACTCCAAATAAAACCCAGCGTCCATACATACACACACTGACCCCTACAGTACATACACTCATACAAACTATACTGTATATACCCATATCTATACTGAGGGGCAGATTTATTAAGGGTCGAATCGAAAATTCGAATTCGAATTTTCACATTTGTTTGTGGTCAAAACTGTCAAATTCAACTAGGGATTTATTCAAACTCGATTCGAGTTTTTTAAAAAATTCTAATTTGATTTTCGGGATTCATCATACTCTGGCCCTTTAAGAATTCAAATTGGACTATTCGTCACCTAAAACCTGCCGAATTACTGTATAAGTCACTGTGAGAGGTCCAGGGATCAATTTGGAGATGTTTGTAGCCTTCCTGACATTCGATTCAAGTTTTCAGGTCGTTCCAATTCATCCGAGTATTAAAAATTCTATTTTTTTTAATACATTTTCCCAAGTCGAATTTTCAAATTTAAGGAAGTTTAAAAAAACTGAAACACAGCAAAAGAACAGGACTGTGCAGCACTCCACAGGGCCAAATATAAGCTAAAAAAACAAGTCTTTATTCATCATATTTAAAAGTATAGGTACATCTCCATAGGCCCTATGCATTTCGTACCCGCAAGGTACTTATTAATGGTCTAAGATCTTACTCCCAGGAAATGAGCTTTTATACAAAAAACAACCAATCAAAAACAATTAGAAAAAAAAGAGTGAAAAAAGGGAACTGTTCTTAAAGAAACAGCTTCCCATGAAAAACAAAATCAAAATATACAAAGTATGTTACAAATTTGTGAAGATATTCCATAATATTCCATAAAAACAAATATACATAATTACAGTGAGAAATTGCACACAATAAGAAAAAAATTTAGGGCATATTTAAACATGAGTAATAACGTTGGTGTATTTGTGTATATTGATATCTGATAGATATTCCCTAATTCTTTATTTTTTATTTATGTGTAGTTTGTCCAACATATTGGGTTTTACATTTCAAGCATGTGATCAAATAAACTAGATTTTTGGAGTTGCAATTGATGAAGTCTAATATTATAGGATCAACCATCTGTAGAGGCCACAAAAGTATCACTTTTAGTCATGTGGGGGCAAATAACTCATCGCCTATCACCACATCTAAAATTTCCTTTGATTGATAACCAAGTGGAGTCCCTTTCTTTCTTAGTCCAAATCATGCTAGGTGACAACATTTTTTCAAAGTGATCCTCTTTCCTGTAACAAATGTTCAGCCTGAACCCAAGATCTCCTTCAATTTGTCATCAAAATAGGGACAATCTTTTCTATTATACGTTTGATGCATGGAAATTGTGGACTGTAAGTTAAAATGAATCATGGTTTATCTATGTTTGGTAAAGGTTTAGAAAGATCTCATCAATTAAAAGTATATTTTTGAAGAAGAGACTCCCTTGGAGTTAAAAGGTCCTTTTTGAAAGATTCTTTTAACAAACTCATATTGTATCCCCTATGTAATAGGCTATCTTTCAGAACACATGTTTCCGTTACAATACTTTGAAAGTTAGAGGCGTAAAAATTGACCTATGGTATGGGTATGTTTCCTAAGAGGTGTGTAGGGTGAGAGGAAATGGTTCGTAATAAAGTGTTTGCAGCACATTCCTTTCGGTATTAAGATGTAGTCACATTAGTTCCCATACCCATCAGGTCAATATGTAGAACAGTCCTGTTTCAAGTTGGTCGCTCCCTGAAGCTGGGGGTTTGGGGCTGGTGCACCTGGATCACATGCTCTACTTGGTGAGCCCTTCACATTGTTATTCTGGAGCACCTATCATTGTTCTTTATTGCAATAGTTTAAAAAAACTCACATGAAATTCGACCCTGGATAAATGTGACTCCCAATGTAGAGTTTAGTATCACAATAGCCTTGAATATTATGCTTGTGATCCACTTTTTGGGTAAAAAGGTCCCCTGTTATTTGTCTATAATGTCCTCTAATGTACTTGTAAAGTGTACATCCCTCTAACCAGTTTAGTTGCACATCTCCGCACTCTATCCAGCTCATTTATAGCCCTCTTAAGAAATGGAGATATTATCATTAGGTGACAGAAATTTTCTCACCTGTCCGGTCCACTAAACAACTGATTACCGTGGTATGAAAATTATTTTGACTCCACACATGGTGCAAACATTTTTGTATTTATGGCCAGCTTCAGACTAATGTTATAGTATGAATTTTATTTGTGGAGAAAACACCAATGCTGCCGGATGTCACCTTGTGTGTGTGATAAGTGACATAAATGGCTCTCACATCTCACATCTAATTTAACCTAATCTTCCTGGTTCTTCTGTTTGGTGCACTAATTATAAAAACAACACACTCATTTATTTATCTTTCCACTTCTGAAGGACGAGTTTTAATATAATTTATCTTTGATATAATAGGAAAATAAAATAGTAATTATTTAGCATAATGTTTGTGATATACATTTTTTTTTGTTTTTAGGCTCTGACCCTATAACTAAGCAACTAGAGGGGTCATAAGTCTAGGGACAAACTTGTACCTTCGTTTAAGAAGTAGGTATCCACTTCTGCTTTCCAGTTCCAGAAATGAGCACATTTTAGGCATATTGTCAACACAATTTAAGAAAAACAAATTAGCCACAGCTTGCAAAACTCTCTAAAATCAGTGAGCTATAAATGACCTTACCTGTGCTTTAAAAGCTTAGGCATGTTAGACAATAACAATCCTGCTTGGACAATTTCAGAATGAGCAAATGGGACAATTTTGGTTTAATCCAGTTATTTTTGTAATTTGTGCCTGAAGGGCAAAAACTAACAGACTGAACCATTTACCAGAGATCTCAGTTCTTAATATCAAAACAAACAAATCACTTACTATTCAATAAATACAACAAAACCATTATTGGCTGTACTTCCACAAGCTTAATTACCAGATGTCCTACTGATAAACACACATAAATATGAACTTGAAATATTCAAAATGTTCCACATAGTTTAATAAATATACAGCCAGGCTGATAGAAGAGGAGTTTGAACTAAACTAAAGTTGACGTTACAGGGACAATTCTGCCTATGCGATTAAAATTAAAATGAACCACCTTGAAAAATCAAAGTAAAAATATTTTAATTGGGTGCTATTGTTTCAAAAGTGGTGTTTTCTCAGATTTTCAAGATGTCCACAATAGTGCATTTGAACTGTGAACCTTCATATATTGGTTGGACACTTGCCTTTGGACACGTGGAGGCCTATTTATCAAAGGTCAGATTTTAGTGGTCTTAGAGGTTTTGGAACCACGACTAAACTCACAGGGGCTCATTTATAAACATTTGCAGTGCTCAACCTGCAGCTGGCTGAAGAAAGCTAATCACTGATTGGTTGCTATGGGTTTCTGCCCAGGTGCAAATTTGCCCACTGTTTATAAATGAGCCCCACAAACTCTAAAACTATGACTGTCATAACATTTATTAAAAAAATCAGAATAGAAAAACTACAAACTGAAAATTATGCTGAAACATGTGCTAAAAATACGAATACCTTGAAAACCTGAAAACTGATTAAAGTTTGAATTGATTTAAAACGGTTCAACAGGATCTGTGCAGCTCCCATTGACTTCTCTAGGACATTGACAAATTTTACCTGCCAAAGTTTGTATTAGTAGTTTTCATGGTTTTTACACTTAATTAATTTTATGAATAGATAAACCTCCAGGGGTAACTAAAGAATTAAGATTAGCAAAAGATTTAGCCTCAAACATACAGTATATCATTTGTTCTATTGTGTTTAAAGATGAGGACAAACAGATGAAACCTAGATTACAATTGGTGGTCAGCCATGTGAAAGAATTAACTAGGAGGGACTTCAGCCGTCTTGAGCCATGGGAGAGTAACAGCTAAAAAGTTAGGTATCACCCTACACAGTTAAAATTAATTTGAACCTCCATTGTTTGTGATTGGCTGTATTTTAATCCATCTCATCTCATTGGGCAGTTCAAAAATTAGGGCATATTTGTTCAAAAAAAGCACACAAGCTGGACCTATAGAAATAAATTCCTGCAAAAAGACTTCAAACATGGGGAAAACGAACATTTACAGGGGATAAACGGGTGCTTTAATGAAAATTGGGCAAAATGATGACATAAGATTCAGGAAAACTGACTTTAAATCCGGGAAATGATCCCATTGAAATTCATTAGAACATGAAGGCAATGTAAAAAAAACATATTGTAATTAGGTATCATGCTATATCTGCTATATCTTACTTGGGATTCCCCTGATGAAGTCAGATAGTTGACAAAATGTGTTGGGTCATATTGTTTGACAAGCAATTGTACATCAACACTTGTAAGTGCAGAAATTTAATATAGATTTGTATTGCTGGTCTTACACTACAGGAGTGTGCCGCTATATTTATAGACATTTGTAGTTAGACCTGCTACGCTGAGGTGGCTGCACCCCAGATACACAACGAAATCTTGACGCTATATCCACTTGAAATGTCCACAGGTATTTATCGGGCTTTATGTGGATTACCAAATGGCCTATTAAACTTTGTTTATAAAGTAATTTTTTGTTACACACAAACTCAGAAATAGTGCTACTTTATTGCTTTTATATGTCTGTAGTTTAAAGGATATTACGTTTATAAGAATATAAGAAATACTGTAATTGCTATTTAAAAAGAAATTTAGGATTTAGAGATAAACACAATAATTTACGATGAAATATTTAGATAAACTGATTATGTTCCTTGAGGCAAATGTTAAAGAATTTTTAAAGAAGAAGAGATTTTAATGTGAATTCAAGAACAAAAAGAATTCTTAAAAGAAGTAAATATTTCATAGTTTGGTTCAAGCAATACACTGCTGTATTTTCTTATTACTTTGTAGATGCAACAATTTCCAAATAGTTTTTGAGCTTTTTCTGCTCATGAAAATAAGGGGAGTTTAGGAAATGGGGAACGCATTTCCTTTTTTGGTAACCTGGAAACCCATAGCAATCAATTAGCAGTTAGCATTTATTGCTCTACTATGATAAAATAATGAAACCAAACTGGAGCGTGCAAAAAATTGTCTCTTTTAGTGACGGGCGAATCTGTGAAAAATTTGCGAAATGGCGCCGGCGTCTCATTTTTGACGCCAGCGTCCGTTTTTTTTACACCGGCGCACATTCAAAAATACGGACGCCGGCACAGTTTCATGGATTTGTCGCCATTTCGCTAATTTCGCGAATACATTTGCCTATCATAGTCTCTTTCATTACATATATGCTTATTGGGGTTATGCAGAAACACTGCGAACATTTTCACTAGACTGTCTTGTACTTGTCTAGTGCCATTAGAATATGGGTTACAGAATTGGGGTAAATATTTGCCCTTGTTGGTGCGTTAAGTATGTACTTTTTCTCTAAAGGGAAAAACCAAATCCATGTTACAGTTTTCAGTTCCTGAGGTTATGGCAACACAAACAAAGCCAAACAAATTTGACTTTAAAAGGATGAAAATGGGAAAATATTGTACTTTCCATCAAATATTTTAAAAATATATTTTACTCAGAAAAAATGTCATAACTTCAGCCATGTAACACTCAGATCCATCAATAATTAAGATTCATCTGCCTGAGTTGACAGACAGATAATGTGTTTCACACAATGGATAACATCTGCTAGTTCCTATGTGGGAAGAGATGAATGTTGTAGTAGAGTTATATATTATATGTATATATAGAGAGAGACATGCGGATATTTATGATACCGTTTGTCCCCATTTCTGATGAATACAATCTACAGTAAATGATAAAAACATCCATGGACAGAAACACAAAACAATTCAGTGAATGATCAGATTAGAATTCCAAAACAAAATGCTCAAAGGTATTTTGTCATGGGAAAACATGTTTTATTTCCAAAATGCATAAGTTAGTTAACTTACCCCTCGTGCAGATTCAGGCACCAGTTGACGGGCACCATCTTCTTCTCTTCCGTAATCTTTGGAATGAGACCGGAGCAGTGGTGCATGCGCAGTTGGAGCAAGTTTCTGTTTTGCGACAACTGCACATGTGCAGAAGCGCCGGCCTCATTCCAAAGATTACCGAAGCGGCTGAAGATGGCACCTGTGAAATCCGATGCTTGAATCTGCACAGAGGGGTAAGTGAAAAGTTAAGGTCATTTGCCTGGGGTAACACTTAGACTGGGGGGAGGAGGGAGGGGGTCTATGTAGGGTAGAGGTTTTTTAACATAAGGGTTTGCTTCTCCTTTAAGGCACAAAATGTCTTAAATATATTGATAATGGGTTGAGTGCAGAGGATCTCTTGCAGTGGCGTAACTAGATGTTGCTGGGCCCCACAGCAAATTAATTTTAGGGCCCCCAACATATCCAGTGTTTGTCCTGTTTTACCAATATATGTTCAAATTGCTCATCAATGAGAGCCTCATGGGGCCCCCTGTACCTCCTGGGCCCCCCTGCAGCCGCAGGGTCTGCTTCCTCTGTAGTTACGCCCCTGATCTCTTGTATTTGTCTGTATTAATTTTGTGCTCACAGCCTCATTGCACCCCCACTTAATGATTTTAAAAAAATCGTGGTTTAAAAATTTGTGGTGAGCACAACTTTCCCTTGTTCAAAACACACTGTCACAGGGCTTAAAGAACATGAAGATGTACACTTTCAGTAGACAATATGTAGTGGTGTGCTGCCCAAATCTATTTAGATCAAGCCCACTCAAAGGGATTGTGTCAATGGAAAATATGTCTTTTTTTACAAAATGCATCAGTTAATAAATAGCATTCCTCCAGCAGAATCCTGCATTTTTTAAATCTGTTTTCCAAAAGAGCAAACAGATTTTTTAATACTTAATTTGAAATTTTTGTGGGGCTAGATGTGTTGTTAGTTTCCCCGGTGCCCACAGTGATGTGGCACTGCAAGTTGGAGTGATATGAACCCCTCCCTTTTCTCCTGCAACACAACAACAGAACAATGGGAAGGTAAGCAGATAACAGCTCCCTTACAGCTGCATTGCTGAAAATGCTCCCATGACTTACCCAGTGGAAGATATCAGAATAGCGCTCAATAGTATGTAGTACACCTGTGAGTGGACCTGAGAATGGTTACTTGTTACAACAAGTGTTACTTGCTGCCAGTGTACCCCAGATACCCTTTGGCTGTGGGTAACTCCCTGCAACTCCCAGCAGTGTGTGTGTTGATCCCTTTAAGTACCTTACCCTCAGGTGGATCCTGTATATCTCCTGGTGCACAGATCAACCAGGTTGGAAGTAACAGCAGTCCAGTGGGTTGCTTCAAACAAATAACTTGTTTATTGAACAAATGAAAGTGGGTCTGTTCACAGCAATCAGGCAATATAGATCTCCAAATACATTCATAGCAATCAGTGGAAAACCTTCACTCTCAGATATTACAAGTAGATCCCTCTCAGGGGGTAGTGCAGCCTGTCTTTGTGATTTCCCCAACACCAGGGATCCCAAAGATTATTTTGCTCCTTGGCACTTTCCCTGCTCCTGAGCTCATCCACTGGTATCCACTGGCTTGATCACTGCAAGGGTGCTAACCACATCTACTCTACTTGTTTGCACCAGAAAGCAGCTTACAAAATACACTACCTCTAAGTTTCTCTCTTAGAGCGACTATTACACAAATTTCCACCACTAGATAAACTTTCCTTAACCAGGGCCTGTAACCTTCTTCGACCCATTCCTGTACCCACTTTCCTGCAAGGAAGTGGTTCAAAAGCTAAAATAGTAGAAGGATTTTTTGCAATGTAAGCAGTATAATTATTAATAAAAACTAAACCATGAAAATCCTGACAGAATCCCTTAGTAGTAGATCATACCCATTAATAGCAACCACACCCACGTGTAAAACAGTAACTTTTTCCCCATCTCCCTATATTCCCTTCCAGTTATTCTCTGACCTTCTCTCCCATTGAACTAATAAATATACAGCCAGGCTGATAGAAGAGGAGTTTGAACTAAACTAAAGTTGACGTTACAGGGACAATTCTGCCTATGCGATTAAAATTAAAATGAACCACCTTGAAAAATCAAAGTAAAAATATTTTAATTGGGTGCTATTGTTTCAAAAGTGGTGTTTTCTCAGATTTTCAAGATGTCCACAATAGTGCATTTGAACTGTGAACCTTCATATATTGGTTGGACACTTGCCTTTGGACACGTGGAGGCCTATTTATCAAAGGTCAGATTTTAGTGGTCTTAGAGGTTTTGGAACCACGACTAAACTCACAGGGGCTCATTTATAAACATTTGCAGTGCTCAACCTGCAGCTGGCTGAAGAAAGCTAATCACTGATTGGTTGCTATGGGTTTCTGCCCAGGTGCAAATTTGCCCACTGTTTATAAATGAGCCCCACAAACTCTAAAACTATGACTGTCATAACATTTATTAAAAAAATCAGAATAGAAAAACTACAAACTGAAAATTATGCTGAAACATGTGCTAAAAATACGAATACCTTGAAAACCTGAAAACTGATTAAAGTTTGAATTGATTTAAAACGGTTCAACAGGATCTGTGCAGCTCCCATTGACTTCTCTAGGACATTGACAAATTTTACCTGCCAAAGTTTGTATTAGTAGTTTTCATGGTTTTTACACTTAATTAATTTTATGAATAGATAAACCTCCAGGGGTAACTAAAGAATTAAGATTAGCAAAAGATTTAGCCTCAAACATACAGTATATCATTTGTTCTATTGTGTTTAAAGATGAGGACAAACAGATGAAACCTAGATTACAATTGGTGGTCAGCCATGTGAAAGAATTAACTAGGAGGGACTTCAGCCGTCTTGAGCCATGGGAGAGTAACAGCTAAAAAGTTAGGTATCACCCTACACAGTTAAAATTAATTTGAACCTCCATTGTTTGTGATTGGCTGTATTTTAATCCATCTCATCTCATTGGGCAGTTCAAAAATTAGGGCATATTTGTTCAAAAAAAGCACACAAGCTGGACCTATAGAAATAAATTCCTGCAAAAAGACTTCAAACATGGGGAAAACGAACATTTACAGGGGATAAACGGGTGCTTTAATGAAAATTGGGCAAAATGATGACATAAGATTCAGGAAAACTGACTTTAAATCCGGGAAATGATCCCATTGAAATTCATTAGAACATGAAGGCAATGTAAAAAAAACATATTGTAATTAGGTATCATGCTATATCTGCTATATCTTACTTGGGATTCCCCTGATGAAGTCAGATAGTTGACAAAATGTGTTGGGTCATATTGTTTGACAAGCAATTGTACATCAACACTTGTAAGTGCAGAAATTTAATATAGATTTGTATTGCTGGTCTTACACTACAGGAGTGTGCCGCTATATTTATAGACATTTGTAGTTAGACCTGCTACGCTGAGGTGGCTGCACCCCAGATACACAACGAAATCTTGACGCTATATCCACTTGAAATGTCCACAGGTATTTATCGGGCTTTATGTGGATTACCAAATGGCCTATTAAACTTTGTTTATAAAGTAATTTTTTGTTACACACAAACTCAGAAATAGTGCTACTTTATTGCTTTTATATGTCTGTAGTTTAAAGGATATTACGTTTATAAGAATATAAGAAATACTGTAATTGCTATTTAAAAAGAAATTTAGGATTTAGAGATAAACACAATAATTTACGATGAAATATTTAGATAAACTGATTATGTTCCTTGAGGCAAATGTTAAAGAATTTTTAAAGAAGAAGAGATTTTAATGTGAATTCAAGAACAAAAAGAATTCTTAAAAGAAGTAAATATTTCATAGTTTGGTTCAAGCAATACACTGCTGTATTTTCTTATTACTTTGTAGATGCAACAATTTCCAAATAGTTTTTGAGCTTTTTCTGCTCATGAAAATAAGGGGAGTTTAGGAAATGGGGAACGCATTTCCTTTTTGGTAACCTGGAAACCCATAGCAATCAATTAGCAGTTAGCATTTATTGCTCTACTATGATAAAATAATGAAACCAAACTGGAGCGTGCAAAAAATTGTCTCTTTTAGTGACGGGCGAATCTGTGAAAAATTTGCGAAATGGCGCCGGCGTCTCATTTTTGACGCCAGCGTCCGTTTTTTTTACACCGGCGCACATTCAAAAATACGGACGCCGGCACAGTTTCATGGATTTGTCGCCATTTCGCTAATTTCGCGAATACATTTGCCTATCATAGTCTCTTTCATTACATATATGCTTATTGGGGTTATGCAGAAACACTGCGAACATTTTCACTAGACTGTCTTGTACTTGTCTAGTGCCATTAGAATATGGGTTACAGAATTGGGGTAAATATTTGCCCTTGTTGGTGCGTTAAGTATGTACTTTTTCTCTAAAGGGAAAAACCAAATCCATGTTACAGTTTTCAGTTCCTGAGGTTATGGCAACACAAACAAAGCCAAACAAATTTGACTTTAAAAGGATGAAAATGGGAAAATATTGTACTTTCCATCAAATATTTTAAAAATATATTTTACTCAGAAAAAATGTCATAACTTCAGCCATGTAACACTCAGATCCATCAATAATTAAGATTCATCTGCCTGAGTTGACAGACAGATAATGTGTTTCACACAATGGATAACATCTGCTAGTTCCTATGTGGGAAGAGATGAATGTTGTAGTAGAGTTATATATTATATGTATATATAGAGAGAGACATGCGGATATTTATGATACCGTTTGTCCCCATTTCTGATGAATACAATCTACAGTAAATGATAAAAACATCCATGGACAGAAACACAAAACAATTCAGTGAATGATCAGATTAGAATTCCAAAACAAAATGCTCAAAGGTATTTTGTCATGGGAAAACATGTTTTATTTCCAAAATGCATAAGTTAGTTAACTTACCCCTCGTGCAGATTCAGGCACCAGTTGACGGGCACCATCTTCTTCTCTTCCGTAATCTTTGGAATGAGACCGGAGCAGTGGTGCATGCGCAGTTGGAGCAAGTTTCTGTTTTGCGACAACTGCACATGTGCAGAAGCGCCGGCCTCATTCCAAAGATTACCGAAGCGGCTGAAGATGGCACCTGTGAAATCCGATGCTTGAATCTGCACAGAGGGGTAAGTGAAAAGTTAAGGTCATTTGCCTGGGGTAACACTTAGACTGGGGGGAGGAGGGAGGGGGTCTATGTAGGGTAGAGGTTTTTTAACATAAGGGTTTGCTTCTCCTTTAAGGCACAAAATGTCTTAAATATATTGATAATGGGTTGAGTGCAGAGGATCTCTTGCAGTGGCGTAACTAGATGTTGCTGGGCCCCACAGCAAATTAATTTTAGGGCCCCCAACATATCCAGTGTTTGTCCTGTTTTACCAATATATGTTCAAATTGCTCATCAATGAGAGCCTCATGGGGCCCCCTGTACCTCCTGGGCCCCCCTGCAGCCGCAGGGTCTGCTTCCTCTGTAGTTACGCCCCTGATCTCTTGTATTTGTCTGTATTAATTTTGTGCTCACAGCCTCATTGCACCCCCACTTAATGATTTTAAAAAAATCGTGGTTTAAAAATTTGTGGTGAGCACAACTTTCCCTTGTTCAAAACACACTGTCACAGGGCTTAAAGAACATGAAGATGTACACTTTCAGTAGACAATATGTAGTGGTGTGCTGCCCAAATCTATTTAGATCAAGCCCACTCAAAGGGATTGTGTCAATGGAAAATATGTCTTTTTTTACAAAATGCATCAGTTAATAAATAGCATTCCTCCAGCAGAATCCTGCATTTTTTAAATCTGTTTTCCAAAAGAGCAAACAGATTTTTTTAATACTTAATTTGAAATTTTTGTGGGGCTAGATGTGTTGTTAGTTTCCCCGGTGCCCACAGTGATGTGGCACTGCAAGTTGGAGTGATATGAACCCCTCCCTTTTCTCCTGCAACACAACAACAGAACAATGGGAAGGTAAGCAGATAACAGCTCCCTTACAGCTGCATTGCTGAAAATGCTCCCATGACTTACCCAGTGGAAGATATCAGAATAGCGCTCAATAGTATGTAGTACACCTGTGAGTGGACCTGAGAATGGTTACTTGTTACAACAAGTGTTACTTGCTGCCAGTGTACCCCAGATACCCTTTGGCTGTGGGTAACTCCCTGCAACTCCCAGCAGTGTGTGTGTTGATCCCTTTAAGTACCTTACCCTCAGGTGGATCCTGTATATCTCCTGGTGCACAGATCAACCAGGTTGGAAGTAACAGCAGTCCAGTGGGTTGCTTCAAACAAATAACTTGTTTATTGAACAAATGAAAGTGGGTCTGTTCACAGCAATCAGGCAATATAGATCTCCAAATACATTCATAGCAATCAGTGGAAAACCTTCACTCTCAGATATTACAAGTAGATCCCTCTCAGGGGGTAGTGCAGCCTGTCTTTGTGATTTCCCCAACACCAGGGATCCCAAAGATTATTTTGCTCCTTGGCACTTTCCCTGCTCCTGAGCTCATCCACTGGTATCCACTGGCTTGATCACTGCAAGGGTGCTAACCACATCTACTCTACTTGTTTGCACCAGAAAGCAGCTTACAAAATACACTACCTCTAAGTTTCTCTCTTAGAGCGACTATTACACAAATTTCCACCACTAGATAAACTTTCCTTAACCAGGGCCTGTAACCTTCTTCGACCCATTCCTGTACCCACTTCCCTGCAAGGAAGTGGTTCAAAAGCTAAAATAGTAGAAGGATTTTTTGCAATGTAAGCAGTATAATTATTAATAAAAACTAAACCATGAAAATCCTGACAGAATCCCTTAGTAGTAGATCATACCCATTAATAGCAACCACACCCACGTGTAAAACAGTAACTTTTTCCCCATCTCCCTATATTCCCTTCCAGTTATTCTCTGACCTTCTCTCCCATTGAACTCACTGCTACTTTCCATTTTGCCCCACATTTGCCACATTTTATTGTTCTCCACTTCTTTCTACCTCTCTCTTTATTTCTTTAGCTCTATCCTATCTTCCCCAGTCTTTTCTTTTCTATCTCAAGATCTTTCTCTTTTATTTTCCTATTCCTACTTTTTTACCCACATTTTGCTTATGCTCATTGCTTCCCAAATGGTCTCTTTTTCCTATAAAGTACTCCCGCTTTAGTTTTACCTTCCAATGTATCTGCTGAATTTTTAACACCTCTAAAGAAAGCCTCAGTTCACCTTAGCTGTAAATTAAGTGACTGCGCCATCTTGGGGCATTGGCTTTCAGATTCTGGACACATGCCACACCCGGGGATGGGGAGAGAATTTCAAACCACCATATTTGCTCAGTGCAAGGAGAGAGATGTACAGGAGCTGACAGTTTTGCATTTTCTGTCCTCCTTTTAATCTGTGACTGGATAACATTCTGTCCTACTAAGTGAATGTTTGCAGCAGAATACTAGAATAAATCTCTATAAACTTGTCTTAATACATGAGTCTGGAGGTTTAGCTACCACATTATTAATCAGGCCCTCTGCCAAATGTCTAGATAAAGGTTGTACTATCTATATATAGATAGATACATTGATGGTTACAGTCATGTGATTTATTAATGCTCTGAACAAGAGACTACACATAAAGACCCAACGGCTAACCAATTAAAGCTAATTGATGCCAAAACTGGACATTATGACCTGTCAATTTAAACCATGATTGTAGTGTAGAAATTTTTATCTTTACTTGCACCAATGTTTTTCATTTATTGTAAATGTCAAGCAGAACTTGAGTACAAAGGAATGTTGTTTGCCACTGGTGTTGGAATACATGACATACCATTTCAAAACTCTTAAATTATGGAAATATCTACATCCATATTTGTATTGGTGACAGCATGAACTTTCATATGGGTGCTACTTATGTTTTTCCATAGTTTCCATTTAACTGTAGACATATACACGCTCACAATGAGGCAGTTCAGAAGCACAAAACTGCAAGCAAGTAAAAAGATCAGTCTGCAGGTGTGTACTTGGTTTTATCTGAGTTTTATCTCCTAATCCAAGTCCCAACAATGCCTAAGTTACAAAACATAATGAAGCGATGGCAACTGCAATGATAACTGCTTGTGTTTTTTCAACAGTGAATACCTGCTATTAGAAATAACGCACATGGAATGAATTAAGCATCATACTGAACCTTGTAATTAAGCTGTAATTTAGAACGCATGCCTTTATCAAAAAAACATCTCTACAATGTCACTTTTTATTTTCATGCTACATAAAGATATTTTGAGTCTTTGAATGGTACGGAAACAGCAAGTTTAAAATAAATATTTCTTTGAGGGGCATTTATTGAAAGAACTTGGCAGAAAGTATTGTTTGTGTTAAAATGTAACAGATTGGACCTGATTGGTGGAGGAAGTTTGCTTGCACAACTACTGAAGTGTAGTTTGCCAGTGGATCCTAATTATCTGCAGCATTCTGTTATCTGTTAACTAGGGATGTAGCGAACTGTTCTGCTGCGAACTAGTTCGCGCGAACTTCGACCGTTCGCGTCCGCCGAATGTTCGGCGAACGTTTGGGAACGTTCGCATTTTGAGTTTGCGTTCGATTCGAATACAAGTCGTTCGACCATTCGACCATTCGAATTCCTTCGACCGCTAAAAATCGAACGATTTCCATTCGTTCGAACGATTGTAAGCATTCGATCGAATGAAAAGCATTCGATCGAATGAAAAGCATTCGATCGAATGGCTTCGATCGTTCGATTCGAATGAAAATCCTTCGATCGAATGATTAAAATCCTTCGATCGTTCGAATCGAACAATTTTAGCGGGTGTTCGAAGTTCGCAAACTGTCCGCGAACGTTCGCATTTTTTGCCGGTGTTCGCGAACGGCGTTCGCGAACACCAAATCAGCAGTTCGCTACATCCCTACTGTTAACTGCTCTGTGATACATATTTTCACTTCAAAAAAATAATGCCTTTCTGGAGGGTGTATCAAGAACTTATATATACCAATATTAAGAAATGTGGTTTAAAGGATTTTGGTATATCAGTGTAGTATATAGAAATATGAGTGTGCATGTTTTCCAGACTTCTTAAAGAACAATTAAACCCCCTCCACTGTTGCTTCATTGCCCCCCCCTCCAAGTTCCCTGCCTGCAGCATTTATTCCTTTTAAAAGACACCCTGTCTCCTGACCTTCTATACATCTTTAGAGTTGCTCAGTGGAGTTCAAAGGCGCCATCTTCTCTCTGTCTCTGGACTGGGCTGGAGGGACACCAGGAAAAAACCTGGTGAGCCCAGGCCTGCTACCCCGATTGACTACCACTAAAAAAAAAGATCTTCTGCCGTGGTGCATCTGCGTTCGCGCATGCGTGGGGCGGGAGATTAGAAGTTGGAAGGGGGGCCCTAGTGATGACACTGGGCACCCAATGCTCCAGTCCAACCCTGTCCTCTTCTGTTAGAGCGGCAACACAAATCTTAGAGGAGCATGTGCAGTAGAATCTTTATCCTGAATAAGCTTCTACTGAGCATGTTCTTGCAAGATCCGTACCAGCAACTGATAGAAGAGGTGCAGAAGATAAACAGAAGATGGCTCCTATGAACTCCGCTGTGCAACTCTGCAGATTTATAGCAGGTCAAGATACAGGGAGACAGTGGTGTAACTATAGAGAAAGCAGACCCCATGGTCGTGGGGGGGGGCCCAGGGTCTGTTTCCTCTATAGCAATCAAATCCCCCTTCTGCATCTGAGCGACCACGCTGCATTGCAGTGAGGCCCATGCCCGCCAGGCCCTCTGAAAGTTTCTCTTGCAGGGGGGCCCGGCACGCTCTTGTTATCCCCTGCAGGGAGACTTGAAAATGATAAAAAAATAAATAGTTTTTATTGAAACTAACCTTAAAAATCTTGAATTTTTCAAGAAAATACAACTTAGCCTTTAATAAATAACCCCCTAAATATGAAAATATCATTTTCTGTCATTCACTTTAGATAAGTCTAATAAGTATAGTCAGCTAACCATTATTGCTCTACTCAGGGGGGTATCCCAAAGTCCCTAGTCCTTAAACCTGACAATATGAGTGTGCTCTGTTTTTGTAATTAAATATGCCAAATATTTGCTATCTTATATGTGATTATTTTCTCAGTGGAAAACTGATCACGTAATGCATTCATAACATTTAGAGATGTTGTAACACATGAACCAGTTTCATTTTCTTTTGGTATCAAGTGCTTTAACATTTTAATGTTAGTTCAAAATGTTTACTTTAATGTTTAACTATGTATTATATGAGTTGTTCCACCATCTGATGGGAATACAGGTAACTTACCAGACAAATAAGGATAAAAGTGATACAGTAAGGGCACTTTTGAAAAACAAAAAGGTATCTTAAGCTCCCAAGCTCGTTAAACCTCTATTTGCTACAACTGCTAAAAAAATGTTATCAAGACGTTTAAGACCCATGCCACTGTAGTTAATGTCCATGGATACAAGAGAAAAAAATTACCAAATAGACACTAATGTTGTAGGATCAATCAACATAAAGGTAAACTTTACCCCCCAAAATGAATATTTAAGCAACAGGTAGTTTATATCATATTAAGTGACATATTTAAGAATCGTACCAAACTGGTAGTATATATTGCCCTTTTACATCTCTTGCTTTGAACCACCATTTTGTAATGGTCTGTGTGCTGCTTCAGAGATCACCTGTCCAGAAATAATGCAACTCTAACTGTTACAGGAAGAAGTGAGGAAGCAAAAGACAGAACTCTGTTATTGGCTCATGTGACCTAACAAGCATAGTTTGTTTGTGTGCACCGTGAATCCCAGGATTCCAGGGGCAGCCCTTATTTTTTTAAATGGCAATTTTCTATTTATGATTACCCAATGGCACATACTACTAAAAAAGTATATTATTATGAAAATGGTTTATTTACATGAAGCAGGGTTTTACACAGCTGTGTTATGCAATATCTTGTTATAGAGACCCACATTGTTCAGGGGGTATAGTTTTCCTTTAACTCCTGATCCTATGTCACGTGTATGCACATTACAAGCAACCCAGGACATGTATGTGTTCCCCCACATGACCACCAGCACCAGGAGCTCTCCAAATATACTATTGTTTCCCCCATCCAGAGTGCAGTACGTGAATTTTTTGTGTTTTAAAGGTAATTTTGTATAACATGTATGAATATCCCATAAACTAGCACAGTGGCATGAAATGTAATTTACTAGATTATGATGAGCTATTTTATATATGCACAGATTGCTTAAAGTTATAATGACACTAAGGGGCCAATCTATGATGCTAGAGCCATCATAAAGGAACCTTATCTTATTTAAAGGGATCCTGTCATCAGAAAACGTGTTTTTTTCCAAAACGCATCAGTTAATAGTGCTACTCCAGCAGAATTCTGAACTGAAATCCATTTCTCAAAAGAGCAAACAGATTTTTGTATATTCAATTTTGAAATCTGACATGGGGCTAGACATTTGTCAATTTCCCAGCTTCCCACAGTCATGTGACTTGTGCCTGCACTTTAGGAGAGAAATGCTTTCTGGCAGGCTGCTGTGTTTCCTTCTCAATGTAACTGAATGTGTCTCAGTGGGACATGGGTTTTTACTATTGAGTGCTGTTCTTAGATCTACCAGGCAGCTGTTATCTTGTGTTAGGGAGCTGCTATCTGGTTACCTTCCCATTGTTCTTTTGTTTGGCTGCTGGGGCGGAAAAGGGAGGTGGGTGATATCACTCCAACTTGCAGTACAGCAGTAAAGAGTGATTGAAGTTTATCAGATCACGAGTCACATGACTTGGGGCAGCTGGGAAATTGACAATATGTCTAGCCCCATGTCAGATTTCAAAATTGAATATAAAAAAATCTGTTTGCTCTTTTGAGAAATGGATTTCAGTGCAGAATTCTGCTGGAGCAGCACTATTAACTGATGCGTTTTGAAAAAAAAACGTTTTCCCATGACAGTATCCCTTTAAGAAAGGAAAAATACCTCAACTAACAAGGTTTTTTCCCCTGAAACGCACATTAGTTCCGTAACTCATCCAGGGTTTCCTTTATGATTGCTCGAGCCAAAAGAATTGCTCAATCATAAATCTGCCCCTGTGTAAACCTTATTTTAATACTTCTGCAGTGCTATTGTCAGGACCTGATATTCTGGGAAAGATACATTTATTGCAAAGAACTATATTTTTAGGTCTAGAACAATCTGGATTTACAGGCTATAGTAATCTGACAGTGCCTAAGGTGCACCAAAAATGGTGTTGCTGCTTATTCTCTTTTTTATACAAGTGCACAGCATCCCGACTCACTTAAGAACCTGGGCTTCTTTTTTCATGCCCTGAAATATTAACGCCATCTGCAGGACATGTGGCACTGAGGATGATAATACAGAAATAAAGAAATAGGATTTGACTGGTGTCAATATTGCTTTAATAATATATTTATAACATATTAAAGTCATAGCATTGCCATTTTCATACAGTACAATGCAGTTCTGTGTTTGGATGTTTCTTGGTCGATTAAGTGCTGTGTCTAAGGTACTTTATTGGCTACCTTTCTACTTGTCCTTTTTAATTGCAGGTAAAGTTGCTGTACCGTGTTATCCACTAAAAATGTTTTAGGGAAACCCTTTTGAAATAAAAAAATAAAAAAAGTGGTTAGCCAATAAAGGTATCACCTTTATACCACCTTTGTTATTTTTTATTTCAAAAGGGTTTCCCTATAATACTTGTCCTTTTCACACAGTCTTTCAATTATAGCTAAAGCATCAATAGTGGCATTTTATTTTGAAAACAAGTTAAAGCAAAAATAATAAAAATGTACTCCTATTAAAATTATAACAATCAGCACAGAGACAGTAGCTTAAGTGTCTTGTCCCTGGGAAGATAAACAATGTATAATATTTTGATCATCTTTTCAGTGTTGGGTATAGGCTGTGAGAACATTATTCAGCAGGCCTTGCCCTAAGGGCACAACATGATTAAATATACATTCACAATTACCATTTTATGAATTATGAACCAAATTATTCAAGAACAAGAATGAGTTATAGTAGGGAAGGTTATAAACATGATCATACATTATGCTTCTGCTTATTAAATCTATGTAGTGTTCTGCAACTGCACCAGGAAAGCACACTGCTAGGTTATATCCGACTTCCATAATACTGAACAGTTGTATCTAAGGAAACATAAAACTATAATGCAGACAAATGAATATGGAACCAACATAGCTCCATACAGTATATGTAATTTCAGACTTCTTCCCCTCTGTAAATCTTATATCAGCAAAAAGCCTGGCCATGCACAAATAATCAAATTGTTTTCATGATAACAGTTACACCCAGAAGTAATATATGCATAATTAAAAGGTGCAAATATTGACACATTGTATAAATGACACTAACTACACAGTTCATCAAATGCAGAGCTGTGATAATCCCAGGTGCTATGTTTGCTGCGTATACTAAATTTGGAGGCACAATTACATGTTTTTATTCTATTTTTATATTTCTAAATTTGAATTTTTGTATAATTAAAGAAAACCACACTGCAAGCCGACTTATTGCTTTAAAACAAAAGCTTAACCTGTTGCCTTTCAGCTCTTACAAACTGTCAGTATCCTGGTAAAAATGAAAACAAGATCCAAATTCAGTAGAAGCTTGAAAGAAATAGAAATATATATACCAATATATCCGTGTTTCTATTCTGCACCTACTTTCCCACCAGGCATTGCTACAGATGACTATGTTTCAAAAATAAATTCAACAGAAACTGAAAATGTATTCTGCCTATTCTGTATTTTGCTTGTTTATCTTCTCCACCCTACCCTTGTATCAGCTGACAGTGTAAAAACAACCAAAGTACTCTGTATAAACAAGCCCCTCTTTACCTCCTTGCGTGTCGGTTTCTGGTTTACAGATAAGGAGGAATTCTTTACACCATTTGATCTATACACTAGTAGATTCATAGACTGAACCAGAAATTGCAAAATGATAGGAATTTCTACTGTGCACCTATTTCTACCTCCAGGTATTGCTATAGACGTCTATGCTTTAAAGCAGTATTCAGCTATATACCAAATAAAAACAATGTGGACTGAAAATGTATTGTGTTGAACAAAGGTGTGAAGTGCAGTCAATCCTGGGCAAGAAGTGCCGACTGAATGAGCACTAAGGGGTGAAAAGGGAAGGGGGAACCTGAGGTAGCACCCCTGATGGGCCCCGTCCCCCCAGTCCAATGCTGGAGATGGCTTAGATAGTCCATTTAAATAAAGCTAGTGCTCATGGGCAGGAATGATAATATACATATGCTGCAAATGGTAGTATATAGGTTGCATGCATTCCATTCCTTTACTACAAGTTATTTTTCTGAATTTGACAAAGGACATAGGACATCACGATTACTATTATTAACATGTATTTCTTTAGTGCCAACATATTTGGCATCTGGATGTACAAGCTTGCTTTAGCTCCTGGCTTAAAAATTATTTAGAAATTTCATGGATACCGTTTTTGCCCTCTAGTGCAGTGATCCCCAACCAGTAGCTCGTGAGCAACATCCTCTCAGTGTCCTCAAAGCAGGAGCTTATTTTTGAATTCCAGGCTTGGAGGCAACTTTTGGTTGTATAAAAATCAGGTACAATGCCAAACATTTTTCACGCTTGTGTTGCTCCCCAACTCTATTTACTTCTGAATGTTGCTCACAGGTTCAAAAGGTTGGGGATCCCTGCTCTAGTGAATACTATAGTGTTGGATTAACAAAGCAAATTACGTTTGCATTTAGATGAGTAGGTCAGCATGTTAACTTATTCAATTTATATTCAATAGACAGACATTTATATAGACAGGGTGTAACAGAGGAAAAGTCATAAACCAACAAGCCACAGACAATTTTTATTTGGACACATCTTTACAGTTTTTGAAAATTTTAACGATTAACTAGGCCATTATTTTGTTATTTGAAGGTGAATTGGGACATATAAAACTTACATCAGAAAAGGGGTGGTTTACAGATGCTGATTGTTCCGTGGATTTGAGCTTATGGCTCTTGATTATGACCCAAAACAGACCTATCTGATGTCAAGTGACTTTGTTTTGTCTGGAGTTGGTGCTCTGACAGCAGGTCCCTCAGTCGGGGACAGTAAATACTTCTGCAGTTGGTATTTATCTTTTTGGTTTATATGAATGTAACTGTGATGGTGCAAGGATGCAACCATGACTAAACAGGTACCATAAACAACTTCAAAGAGATATTGCAATTGTAATTTTCTTCCCACATGTAGCAAAAGACACAATGTTTGCCCAGGAGCAATAACCCAATAGCAACCAATAAGATGTTTACTTTAAACAGGTGACCATTTAATACTTCCTATGGATTGGCTGCTATGGGTTACTGCTCCTGGGGAAACTTTCCATTAATCTGTCTTTTATTACATAACCCTTAAAATGATGTACTTCTGTTTATTACCAGTATATTATTGTTTAGTTATGAGAGCTGCATTGCATATAACTGATTCACTTTAATGCTGTCAAAACTATAGTCACTTTTCTGTTTGCATATTTCCCGATGCATAGGATTCTTTTATGATGTTTCTTCATGAATTGACTTTAGACTTAACATCTGACAAAGTTTTTGGTTCACCTTTTTTTTATGATATACTTTTAAGTAGGGATGCACCGAATTTAGGTCTTTTTCAGCAGGATTCGGATTCAGCTGAATCCTTCTGCCCGGCCAAACCAAATCCAAATTTGCATATGCATATGCAAATTAGAGTAATAATATATGTAGACCTATGTATATATGAATACACATTTCTTATTTCCTACCTACTTCAAAGGAGCCCATCCTGTCTTGTAATAAAATGCAAAAAATAAGATAGGATGCTTTGTTTCCTAACTGATATGTAAATAGGTGGGACATACCCTGTGAAACCATCAGGAGAGGGTCTTTTACTTTACAACGAGGAACTGTTTGTATAGTTGTTTTGGTAAAAGGGACATATAAAGAAATTATCTGTTTTTCCTGTTTAACTTGTCATCAGCCAATCAGAACCATTCCCCATTTGGGTCAATGGCATAGAAACAGTATAACAATGGAGCTGGTTGTGGCTGAGGAGAAGAGGAAGAGAAGCAGAGGAAGGAAGAGAGGGAGAGAAGGAAGGACATATAACCTGTGGGCACATTTTGAAAGATCTGAATAAATTGTTTCATCTCTAGGAACCTTGGTTGCATCCTTTTACCTGGCTGTGATAATTTGCAGACTCTACATTTCATACGGATATTCGGATATATCTATAAAACACAACATTTTGGTGCCGCGACTCGGATTTCTCATACACTATATGGATAATATTATGGAATATACAACAATTAGGATTCGGTTTTGGTATTCGGCCGAATCTTTCGTGAAGGATTCGGGGGTTCGGTCGAATTCAAAATAGTGGATTCGGTGCATCCCTAATTTTAAGCAGTAAGAAGTTCTCAAAATACTATTAATTAAATATGCTATCTGCTTTTCAGTCATTTTAATGTGTACGAGATCTGTTCAATAATTTATAGTCTGACAAGACAAGAAAAGCTCAAACACAAATAATGCAAATTGTTCTTGCTAAGCATATTGTTAAGTATGGTTGGTTTGTTCCTTCAAGCATTCTTCATGTCTGTTATATCTGCATATTGATGACCTGGTTGGCTTAATCTGCAAATGGAAGGAGGGTCAAGGTAAAAACACTGAATTTCTAAAGTACAAAAACCATCCACAAATAACAGCCTTAGGTTATGCTGAGGTGAAGGTGAAAACAAGCACTAAAATGGCAAAAACGACAAATCTATTTTGGTATTGTGTGTAAATGGAGGTGGGCATGCACAAAGGTGAGCATGAATTTAGAATATTACATATTTGCAACTCTGTATTTCTACAGTTTATTATATAACATAGGACCTACAGTATATACTTCCTTGAAAGCATAATTATATACAAGATGAGGAAAAAAATACAAGCATATTTGCATCAAAGAGTGCAGTATAATCAAGAATAGACAAAGGCGTTTTCACTTTAACCATAAGGAAATGGTTCTGTTCTGTTCTTGGCACTTCCACCACTCGTAACTCCCTGAGAAATTTGCATACCTACTAGGTTTGTAATAGAGGACTTTGTTGATGTCTACAATATAAAACTGGCTAATAAATATTTATGTCACTGTTTTCTTAACTTCTAAAAAAAAGTTGTAACTGTGCCCTTTCTCTAACGAATGCTGCTCTCTTAGGGGGAAATTTACTAAAGGGTGAAGTGGCTAACGCTGGTGAAAAATTACCATTTCGGCACTTCGCAGATTTACTAACAGTAGCTGGCGTAAATTCGCTGGCGTAATTTTGCCAAGAAGATAGACTCTGGCGCAACTTCACACTCTAACGCCAGACTAATTTTCCGTCTCGTGAAAGAGCGTTACTACGCAAATTCACTACGTTTTTGATTTTACTGACCGTTACCTCTATCGCCAGACTTGCCTTCGCCACCTCAGACCAGGCGAAGTGCAAAAGAGAAGATAGGAGTTCCTCAAAAAAAAGTTGAACATTTTTCTAAGTCCCAAAAAACGCTGGCGTTTTTTCCTATTTAAAGGGTACCCTCCTTCCCCCCTACATTTGCTACAATATGGCACCTAAACTATTCTATGGGTACATGTGTAGGGCATTATGACAACTTTATATAATTTCATTAAGGTTCCCTGGCCTTGTTAGTGTAATGTATTTGCTGCAGCATATATGGACATTGTACTTTAACTGCACACCGTAACTTCAAACTGCTGAGCGTAATTTTGCTGGCGTAATTTCACCAGCATTCTGTACCCTGTGTGCAACGTCAGATCTTCGTGAATTATCGTTGTCCAGGCGAATTTACGCCTGGCGAAGTGTTGCGATGTGCGCAAAGCCGGTTAGTGAATTTGCCCCTTACTGTCTCTAATCTACAGGTATGGAATGATGCCCCATTTGGAGAATCAGCAGTCTGATATCAGATCTGCTTCTCTCTTGGCAAAAGAAGATGCCTTTTGGGCCCCTCTGTCCAGAAGGGATAGTGTCTAACAGGTTATGATCCTTTGATCAATGTCTCCAAAAAGTTTTTAAGACTCATCTTCTTCCAAACCTCAGATGAACACCAGCTGGGCTTACTATACTTACATTAAATCCAAATAAGGAAATACATTTATAATCAAGTACATTAAATATTATAGGTATGGGACCTGTTATCCAGAATGCGGGACCTGAGGTTTTTTTGTTTATGGAATCTTTCTGTAATTTGTAACTTCAAAAAAATTAAAAATAACTTAAACATTAAATAAATCCAATAGGGTTGTTTTGCCCCCAATAAGGATTAATCACATCTTAGCTAGGATCAAGTACAAGGTACTGTTATTACAGAGAAAAAGCAAATATGTTTTAAAATTTTATTATCATTTAATTCAAATTGAGTCCATGGGAGACAACCTTCATTCAACAATTCGGAGATAATGAGTTTCCAGAGAACAGATCCTGTACTGTATAAAAGACAAAATTTTTGGTATAGCAGCTTGATAAACTACAATGGAAAGATTAGTTAATGCATGGCCAAAGAAAGAGAGGCATTGGCTACACACTTTAGTAACAGGAAAAAAAAAAGGCAACAAAGAGACAGCTGAAGAATATATTATCACATGTTGATTTTGTTTATGTTAATTTTGGCTTGTTAATTATAGTTTCTGGTATGTTTTAATGTGCAAGTTTGTGATGCAAATCTGACTTCTCTATTTTTATTTTATACTAACCACTCAATAACTTCTTTACTGATAAAAAGCAAACACAGGAAAAAAATATAGGGTAATCATTGTTATCTTACATTGTGTCTTTAAAGGATATTATGCAAACCCCAAGTAGATGTTAAGAGCCAGCAGTTATTAACCACACACACACACGGATAACCGACCCCATACCGTACATATATATATTGCACACAGCAGGGCTCTGTTATGAAATGTATTATATACATGATGTTAAGGGGCTGAATATACTCATCTGAAAAACAAACCATACAAAAAGAGTAATAAAATTGTTATTTCCTGGAAATAAAGCATCAGTGAGTGAGGGAGAAAATATGTCAGAATTGTATAGTCTTATCCCTTGTCACAGATGGTAAGGCTAATGTTGTGTAATGAGCGCGTCAGTAGATTATTCTTTGCTGAAATGGCTTGCCGCCTATTGCAATCTAGCTTCCTATTGTGTTCACAATGGCTGCAATATATGTCAACATGGAATTAGTTTGATAAGAGTTTTGAACACTGTATAAACCTTCCCAAAAGCAAATATGACATTTTATTGTCTTGTAATATGGGTTTATTCCAACTCATTGTAGTATTATTGTCAGTGAGAACTTTAATGACAGTCTCAAGACAGAAACACATTTAGTTTTGTATCAGATGATTAGTATAATATGTGACGTATACAGTACATACTCTATCAGAAGTCAAATAAGCAAGCTGAAAGCCTTTAGGGTCAGGGCAGATTCAGGGAAATTAGTCGCTCGGCGACAAATCTTCTCTTCTTCGGGGCAACTAATCTCCCCGAACTGCCTCCCCTTCTTTCCAGCTGGCTAAAATGAAAATCGCCAGCAGGATGGCACTCGGAGAGATTCGTTTTCCAAAGTCGCCCGAAGTTGCTTCACGAGGAAACTAGGACATTTTTAATTTTTTCTTTAAAATGTCTCAGTGTCCTATATAGATTGATAATGGGTTGAGTGCAGAGGACTCTTGTATTTGTTTACTGCCCAGGTGCTAATTGCACAGCGATTATAAATAAGCCCCAGTGAGTCCAGTCAAGTAAAGGGTCGAATTTCGAAGTAGAAAAAGCTCCGAAATTCGGCCATCAAATTGGAATACTTCGACTTCGAATATCAAAGTCGAAGTTTTTTTACATCGAATTTGGCCATTTGCGGTCAAAGTAAAATCGTCCGATCGAACGATGAAATCCTTCGAATCGAACGAATCGAATGATTTCATCCACCGATCGAACAATTTTTCTTCGACTTCAAAAAAGCTGAAAAATGTTGCAGAAGGTCCCCATAGGCTAACATAGCACTTAGGCAGGTTTAATTTGGCGAAGAGCTTTCTTTCCCTTTTACTTTCCTCTTCCTTGTGGAATTGTCCTCCATATGTATTTTTCTTCTCCAGCTCAATTTGCCATATGTATGTGTCTTGCCATATTACCCTGCCATATTTCATTTGTTAACGGACATACTCTCCTACACACCCCTTTCTCTAATGCCTTTTTAGAGCCTGGGTCTATTCAAGCTAGGAACAAAAGCGAGCAGGTACAGGTCTGCACAGTGCACCTGCCCCATTGGTGTTCTGGCTATGCAGTGTAAAACTACAAGAAGCATTTTTCATCTTACTATTGTTTTAATAAGCTGATATTGGTAGCAAAGTGTGCTGAACCTTTTTGCCATTTTTTGCACCTCAAAATAAGTATGTCCTTTATGTATCATAGCAATAACCTTGTTCTAAACTTTTCTTTTTCCCTACTTATGGAAGCAAATAACCCAGCATAGCTTTATGGGTCAGTAACTCCTTCTTGATGCCCTTTGCCTAGAAGTAACAGCTTCAGTTCCATGAGAATATCTGTGACCATAAGGGACCATTCTACTTAATAATACATTGTAGTTGTACTTTCCTTCCTCATTTTAGCTTTAAACTCTAATATAATAAGTTTGATAATTTGCTTCTGTAAACTAACCTTTTTTATAATCTTTGCTTCGTTTATGCTTTTCTTTTGAATCTGTTTTTTTCTGGTGTGTCATGATTAGTTTGTGTTCTGTACTGGGTTGCATTTGGGATCTTTGTCTATCTCACTGAGAGAGTAAGAACTCTCTTGTGTTGCTCGCATTCAGTGCATGCTTCATGGAGGATTAGATTGCAAACTGTATTAAATAGATCAAATATTGTCTGCCCCTCCTCTATGCCTGTGGTGGGGCAGACAATTACTTTCACTTTCCATTTAGCACTTCTTAGATGTCACTGCTCTCTACATATTGCCCTGTTCTCTTTACCATTTAATTGTGTAACCAGGGCATGGGGATGGACATCGGGTCCCCCATTCTGGTGTACAAACAAGATTCTGAGATGATGCAAGGCTCGTTTTAATAACAGTGTCCACAAAATGGCTCCTGCCTGCTTGCTATAATTATGAATTCCCAGACTAAAGGAAACAAGATTCAAATAATTGATATAGTGTAATTAAAGTTCATTTTTCTTGACTAATGTGATAAAATAGGATTTTGAATCATTTTTTGGGTGACGGGTCCCCTTTAAGGGTATGTGCTACTAGCTCTTTATTATATAACACTTTTTTGGAAAAAAAAGATGCAGACAATACAGAACCAGTCTACACTTGCATTTGGCTTAATTTGCATACTAAAGATCCACACATTCCTGAACAATCTTGCCTTTTTAGAATGAATTAATAAGTAAATAAATAAATATGAAACATGAACAAATTATATTGACACACTTAACAACTCAAATAGGGGATGAATACACTGTTAGTCCCATTCAATCCTACCCTGGCATGCTCAGAAGTGCATTGTACTAGGCTGGTGATAGGTATTCCATACCTTACAAGTGGACGGAATGCTAAATTTTCATCATAATACTAGAAGCATAATAGCTATCTTGTACTCTGTAATGTCACATACACTACAAATCAAAGTACCTCTATTTCTTCTTCAGAATCCATTTTATTCAAACATGCCTGCAAGGCAGACGATTCTTGTGTGGATAAAAATAATAGGTCTTGTTTATGTTTTCTGTGTCTGTTGACCTGCCGATCAAAAATATTTGGCATACATAAATGAAATGCCAGATGAAGGTACTTGTTTAAGGGCATTTGCACATCTGATTTTCTGCACAGTATTAATCAAAGGTAGTTTGAAGTAGACCACAAATAACAATGGCTGAATCAGAAACTATTTTGGATTCGGCTGAAACCCCGAATCCTTCTCGAAAGATTCAGCCAAAGACCGAACCGAACCTTAATTTACATATGACAAAAAGTAACCCGTTTTCCCACCCAGGCCCTAATTTGCATATGCAAATTAGGATTCCGTACGGCCGGGCAGAAGGATTCTGCGAATCCTGCTGAAAAAGGCCGAATCCTGAACCGAAACCTGGATTCGGTGCATCCCTAGAAATTAACACCCAATGAAAGCTAAGAGAAATGCCAGGGATGCATTGTAGAAAAAAGAAAAAGACATTAAACAGGGAACAGAGTGGGAATGAAAGAGACGAACATACAGTATGTACAGAGGGTGATACAGAGAAAGAAGCAGGAAAGGGAGATTAAGATGATTATTTAGGAGTGAAACACTGCAGTTTAGCTACAGCAGTCTTGTTCTCTAATATTCCCTTAGTTAAATATAATTTCTTACATATGCTGTTATATATTTGTAACACTTTTTACAAACATATTTTTTCAAATGTGAAATGTAAACCCAATGCTTATACAGTATATGGTACACTGTTGGATCTATGGAGCTTCTGCAACTGGCTGGGGCATGTTCTGATTACCTGTGGAGTGGCAGCTGTTATATTTAACATTATTGGGGTTATGTAATAAAAGGCACTAAGTTTGCCCTGGGGCAGTAACTCATAGCAACCGATCAACAGGTAGCATTTACTAGTCACCTGTTTAAATGCAAGAATCTTATTGGTTGCTGTGGGTGACTGCTCCTGGGCAAACTTAGTGCCTTATATTACATATGGGGGTACATGTCATAATTTCAGCACTGTGTGTTGATACTAGAAACCAAAGAGATTTACATGAAGGAGCAATATGCTACCCAGAAGAACAGAAGGTGACTAGTACCAGAGACTATTCGGAGATAGAGGGGCAAATTCACTAAAGGGCGAATTTTCGCCTGCGAAAATCGTTGTTTGCTAGAGACGTCCACTTTGCCCTTTAGTAAATCTGCCCCAGAGAATATAAAAAGTTGCTGTCGAATTTAACTTAGAGGGGAGGCTAGCCACTCATTCTAAAGTTACTGTTAAAAAGACTGTGCTCAAGTATTCTTAATAAAGAAATAAAAATAAATCTCTGTGGTGTGATGAATGCAGAAATTCTCTTATTTATTCCTTATAGATTGAATTTTTATTTACTCTCCAAATAATATTTTTATGGCCACTTTATGCTTATTGTCTGTAGCCACTGCATTTCTGCAAGAGGCAAACAGCTAGATAAGTCAGCAGGTTACTTTGAATACCATCAGATTAGTACAACTGCAGTGTTTAAGAGTAGCGTCTGGACGGTTTAAAGCGAGACCCTTGGGTCTAGCTCTTTGATTCCCCATCCAATAAAGAGGTAGCTGCACTGCATCATGAGAGAGCAGCTATTGACAGCCTGAAGATGACAGATCTCTGAGTATCTCATCTGATGGATGTCTACAGACCAGCAATGGACAGTCTCATATTGGCAGTTCCTATAAAACAAACAGGTGTTGGTCTGGTAGTAGTCTGCAGAATATATCAGTATCAGCTGATACTTATCAGCTTACAAAATATTTTGCATTCTGCTACTGACACTATCTTAATGTCTACATGCCATTCTTTGCTCTTGATACTGATATATCCAACATTAATAAAAATATAGCGTGAGGGTTTATGTAACTAACAGTAGAAGGCTGTCAAGCATTCCTTGATGGAAACTAGCAAGACATTTCTTTAAAAGCTGTAGGTAAACAGTGCACCTCTGTAGCTTCTTATCGTAGAATAAACGAATGCTTAAACTCTGCCTGTTTGAAAAAGGCGTTTTACCTGTTTAAATGTCAAAAGGTTACTTACGTTCTTGCAGTCAGGCATATGGTAAAGAAAAAACACCTAATTAATAGGAAGAATGATTTTCACTGTAAAAAGCATATATAACAGGATTAGAGAAAGGATTGTTAAAGTAGGGCAAATTATTCAGGTTATTTAGTTTGATTTAATCTGAGGGTATAAAAGGGTATATGAAAACAAACATTAACCTCAGAGGACACATTCCTCCAGTACAATGTTTATCTTTAATCTTTTCACTAGCATGTTGCTAAGTAGCACATACAGTTTTATATATCTATATGTAATGAGACTACATTAATATAATTTTAACTAGTAATGGAATCACTAGCGTAAATGAGCTTTAAAGGGCAAGTTAACCCCAAAATAAAAAGCTGCCTCATAAATTAAATTGTAATGAATGTGTATTGCAAAGTTGCTTAGAATTATGTTGTTTTGTATTAGGTAAAAATTATTTTTTAGGTTGACATTACCTATAACGCTAGTGCCACAAGGTATTATTTTGCCACACTAGAAAGGCAACACCCAATGGCTGTGTCTACCGCCATGCCATGAAAATCAGGGGACCTGTGTACAAAACTCATAAAAAGAATGTCTTTAGTTCTTTTATTACGAGTCCCCTAACCATTTCATTTAACCCTGTTATGGGTCCTGCCCAACAGTTTAGTTACATCTGCCAAATATGGAAATGATTTGATTTATCAGTGTTGTTATATTTCTCCCGGTGGTATAAATCTTTGGATTTAGAATATATGTTGAGCATACAAAATATGTCCCCCAAATTAGACACAGAGAGATGTGTGTTTCTAATTTGCAGATATAAAATAAATAAAGAACAAAATAAAAAGGTCATATGATAATAAAAACCATGGACTTTTGGTTAAATAAGTAAAAAAAAATTACTCCATATCTATGTAATTTGAAAGATCATATACTTTCCAATTTTTTTTTTAAATATTTTGGTTTAAATATAGTATATATATAATCTGATCTGTGGATTATTTTTTTACATTAACAGCGCACACAAATATTATCAAGCACTTGTGATGGGTGAATTTGGGGCGTTTCCTGTGAAATTGGCAAATCGGCGAAAAATTAGCGAAACATCGACGGCATCTGGTTTTTAATGCTGGCGTCCGTTTTTGATGGCGTTGTCCATTTTTTGGACTCTGGCGAACTTTCGAGGCGGTTTTGCAAATTTATTTGCCGGCTGCGAATCGAGGGAATTCGCAGGAAATTTGCGCCTGGCGAATAAATTCGCCCGAATATATTAAAGTTATTTTTCTACAGTGTATGGTTGCCTAAAGTTGACAGTATATTCACTGTGTGCTGAACAGTTAGATATTCTGACCCCTGGACCATATAAAGCCAATGTACAGACTCATTTATCACTAATTTTAAAAAAATTGTGATAAAGGACTGGTACAAAATATTGCTGGGGAAAGAAGACTCTTTTGTAATACTTTCATTTCTCTTTTTTTTTTAATTTACATTCTCTTCGTTATGAGGTAAAGAAATAAAAGAAAGCTGCAGAATGCAGCAATACTGTTTAGTTCTGACAAAATCTTCAATATGGCTGCAAACATTGGAGCATACAAGTAATCAGGGAACTGGGCTCATTTTTTGGATACTGCATAGAAAGAACCAGTATGTTAATGGAAATAAGAAATGACAGTACCTTTCTGTCTTCACTATGTATGCATATGCCTTTTGAGCTAATTGTGCATGTAGCACTGTACAGCAGAACAGTAAATTAATAAAATAAATGGGAGACACTACAAATAAATACAAAGTACACTTACAATACACATTTACCCCCATATGTAATAAAAGGCGCCAAGTTTGCTTTTAAACATGTGACCATGAAATTCTATTTGCTAATTGGTTGTTATAATTACTGACCCTGGGCAAATTTAGGGGGGAATGTAATTAAAGTTGCAAAGAGAGAAACAATTAGAACCAATAAAAACAACAATTCACATCTCGCAATGTAATATTGTTCCTTAAACTGTTATTGCATTGCAAATTGTAATTGCGCACTCTTAAGAGCAGGAGACAGGAAAATAAGGACCACTCTAATATGTACTACATACAGTGACACAGTGCTGGTGCCCCATTAGCATTTTGAATAAGGTGTGATCAGGTGAACAATGTGGGCAGTTTCAGTCTGGGGCTCAGGTGTGAACTGTACAGGGTTTTTGTGAACAATAGAGGTGTCACAAGTGTGAACAATGCAGGGGGGTCACAGGTGTGAACAATACAGGGGATTACAGTGTAAATTTAAAATTTAAACAATGCAGGGGCCAGTCAATCTCTGTAGCGATACCTTTTAAATTTTACACACGGTAAACAGACACATCAGACAGACTTTGATGTGGAGGGCCATATAAGGGGGGCCGCAGGCCGCCAGTTGGACAGCCCTGCTCTATGGCATAGTTGACAGGATTTTTTGCCTGTTCTAAATAGCAAAAGCTCTTTACAGTATTTTTTTCTTTTATGATTGTATATACTTATTCCAGCAAGTCAAACCCACTAAACAAACACTTGATGCAAATGGAGCAAATGATTCAACCCTATGCTTCTTGTTTGATTTCTAATGTTAATGGGTAGATAAATTAGAACATTCTGCAGAAGCTATATTCTCAGGGTACACAGGTGGACAGAAGATATGTTTCCTTACAGATGGAAGGACTTAAGAAATATTCGATTGAAAGGGCCTCTGTACCATACTTTTTTAATTTCCCAAATGCATTTGACTAATAAAAATATTAAGAGTTAAAAGTACAGTATATTTATTTAGTATTTGCTTTACTTCCTCGAGTTTCTCTTTCTGGATTACTGGTTCAGCTTGCAGTTCTTGTTTTGTCTAAGGACTGTTTCTTTTGGCTGGCAGGGTGGCTACATGGTCCATATCACCTTCCTGCTGTGTTTATAATCTCGTTAAAAGAAGGTTTAGGTATGCAGTGTATTATTATTTGTATTATTGTATTTGTATTCAGCGCATTACAGAGTAAGGGGATAGAAATACAGTTTACATATGCAGAGAAACATTTTACCAGAATAGATGCATTGGTACAGCTTTATAATGTTAGAACACAAGTATGATAACTGTAAAGGGGAGCACGAAAACAATCACTGGCATTAACAGTTCACTCTGTGCTACACTATAGGGCAAATTTACTATGGGGGAAGTGGCCTGGCTAGCGAAAATTTGCCAGAAAGACAATCCGCAGGGACATTGCCAATTTACTAACAGGTGTAGAAGACAATTCGCTAGCGAAAGAACTCACCACTAATGAAGTTTCACACCCTTTCGCCAGGTGAATTTTCTGTCAGGAGAACGATCATTATTCTGCAAATTATTCTTATTCTTATAGTGTAATAATTTATTACAAGTAATAGGTTTCCTATAAAGATCATGTGTGAATATCCCCTTCCTGTATGTAAAAAATCAAAGACATTTTTTTAAAAGACATTTCTATACAGTATACATGCGTGTGCCCCTCTTGTAAAATATAAGGATAATATAAGATACTGAGGAGTTCCATGACCATATAAAAACATGAGGCCGAAGGCCGAGTATTCTTATACAGGTCATGGAACTCTGAGGTGACTTCTCATATCCTCATATTTTGCAACAGGGGGTACTTTATTTATTATAATACACAAGTTTCAGTGAGTCATGTGACAGCAATGACATCACTAAGCTCCGATTATAACCAATGACATAACTAAGCACCATTTATAAGGATATACAGTAATTTACAGGATATTCATTTTCCTTGTGTATTATAGTAGTCTATCCCCATATGTAATAGAAGTCACTACATTTGCCCAGGAGCAATAACCCATAGCAACCAATGAGATATTTGCTTTTAAACAGGTGACCGATAAATGCTACCAGCTGATTGGTTGTTTTGGATTACTGCACCTTGGCAAACTTAGTGCCTTTTATTACATAACCTCCCTTATGGGTTATGAGGAGGGCATGGATGAGAATGTGGCCTTCTCTTGTGTGAAGAAGGGCTGAATATACACAAATATTACTAAGGTGAAAGTTGCATGATTTATTAAGCAATTCAATGTTGAAAATAATTGAGAGTACAGAGTCAAAAATGACTCCTAAGCAGTAAACTTGGGGAACTCGGTTATAAGGTAGATTTTGACACTGATGAGAAATCTATGATATTGTAGTTTAAAAAAATCCCAATTGCAAATGCAAATTGCTTTCCGAGATTGAAAACGTCAATGCTTTATTTGAACTAGTTAACAATAGTTCTGACAAAATTGGTGTGTTGCACATTGCCTAAAAAGTTTGTTAAATGCACAAGAGTCAATGGGGTGGCAAAACTACATTGAATTTAAGGCATATTTTAGCTCTGCAATAGCATATACATTGCCCTACTTGTTAGAAAAGCTTTCTGCTATGATGCAACAGTTCTTCATATAATTTTTTTTTCCATGTTGCCAATATCTTCGAAACATGGTTGGACAGCTTCTTAGATAGACACCAAGGGCTGGGGAGGGCTCCAATCCCATCAGCTAATGTGAAAGGCAAGGAGAGAATAATAATGTTATAGGAATTTTTCTGGGGGGGGGGGGATTCAGTGAAACAAAACCCATAGTAACATTTTAGCTAGTACCGGTAAGCACTAGTAATGGAATTTTATTATAATTTGCTTTGCTGCAATTCTTTGTTAAAAGCAGATGTTCACTCTTTCCCTTGCTAATTGTTTCCATACATTTCTGCTCTGGTTGCTATGACACACAGACATCTATAATTGCTTATACTGTGGCTTGATTCCCGGTGACATCAGTGGGTGAATGGGTGCTTCACCTCACCTGAGAATGTGCAGTAATGAGTTACGGGTGATAATCAAGGACCCTGCAATGCATCCCAAACCTGCAACACATTGCTAGTGTTTTAAACACTGCAAAAAGTGATCAAACACTACTACTGCCACTAACTACACAACATGAGAGAACACACAATTGCATTCATTTTGGCAAATGAGGTCCAATTTCGTCAGTGCTCCTTTGTGCCTGCAATGATTCTGGAAATCTGAGAAAAAAGCTGCAAGTATAAGGTATGCTATCTTCCCTCTTTTCTCCCCAAAATCAGACAGTATCATACTTTTAGGCTTTATGGAGTAACATGCTCTTGATAGGTACTGCCTCCTCTATGCACCCACATATACTGTAGATGTGGGACTATGACTTTTGCCACTTAATCTGTGTTACTGTGCATATTTATTTTTATTTTATTGCAATGTTTGTCACCCTGTGTGTACTATTTGTGTATTGTAAAAATGTAAAGTGCTGTGTACACACAAGTGTATATATATATATATATATAAAGAGAAACATACGTAAATAAATATTTCTTAGCCTCTGTAGACAGGAAAATATATTAGCACTTATACAAACAAGAAAAAAAGGAGAGAACTTGCTTTGCTAGTAAAGTCTTGTCCCACGCATAGCTAAACTATACCCCCTAAAGTCTTGTCTGTTCAGCTGTTGACTATTAAGCACTTTATTGAATATTCATATATTAAAAACCCCAAAACACATAAGGATTCATTTATGCAGGTCATGACGAGCACTAGACATGCTAATTGACACTTATTTGCACCATTAATGTATCATTCACCTTTTACTTGCATCTACCCACCTAGAAATGCAGCAGGTATTCTGTTATGCCTTGGGCCCACAATATGCTCTACCTAATGTATGACAATATCCAATGAATCTATCCAATGAATGAACAATCTATTTGAGATCTTTCTAATTAGGAGTAGATGCTTTCAACGTAGCTCATAGATGCTTTCTATCGAGACTTATGGATACTTTATTTAACTGGTACTAGCGCATAACATGCCTGCAAAACAAGTAACTGAATATTGCAAACTGATCATCTACTGGCCCATTTGTTAATGGCTATTTTGGTTGGAATTAAAGGCACCTATGACCCTCCTGAATCTGTGTTTGACATTAGGGGCTCCAACAGCTAGTGCAAACCTGCAATTTATTCTGCAGAAAAAAAACTGCTTTTTTCCCTGATATTAATTATATTGAAGCGCTGGCAAGGAGACCTTGCTAAAAATGACTTGATTTTTTATGTAATTACCCCTTGCAATATTTTACTAATGCAGTTTTAAGTATAGAAGCTTTATTCTTGTTCATGACGCAAATACAAAGTAGGCATTTCATCTTATCTTCACACAGCCTTTCATTTCCATCTCCACTATTGTAAGTGCAAGCCCACACACCGTATATATAATTACTCAGAGAAAATGTCATCCAAGACTAAAATGTACCTGGTGATGTTAAACTACACTCAACTGGCAGATATCACATTAACAGTTGCTGGACCTAATGTCAGATAAGAACCTATTAAATTCATTATGCTTTCACTCTTAAAAGCTTAATCTAGCATCTATACCCACACACAATGCAGATCTCTGCAGCTCATTATCTTCCCTTATGATTTTTCAATTCAAGGCAAGCGGTGCAGGAACAGATAATAATAACTCAATAAACTGTGTTAAAGTTTTCTTTCTAGAAAACAGAATGGGGCATGTTGATAGAAGAAGAGGGAGGGCTGGGTTTTATAAGTGTATTTGATCCCTTACTTACTGGTTTCATAAAGGCTTTCATTTGCTTTTTTTCTACGATGGAAATGCAAACTAACCCCAGTTACGGTACACAGACAGCCTTATTATTTACATATCTATGCTTCATTTATATGAGTGAACAGTGCCAGACTGGATGCTTTGAGAAGATTACTGGGAATCTCATCCTTAGAGTGAGTAGAATCTGGGATTTTCAGTGGCAAAAGGCTCACTGAAATTGAATTCATTTTTCTTGATTTATTAAACTCCAGCAAATGTAATGTAATGTGTCCATTAAAGAGGAACTAAAGCCTAACTAAAGAAGTAGCTAGACATGTTGTACATTATGTTTTGTGTTGTACCAGCCCAAGGCAACCACAGCCCTTTAGCAGTAAAGATCTGTGTCTCAAAAGATGTCCCAGTTTCTGTTTGATAATTTGCAATGACCCCTAAACTTAGCTTCGCAACAGCTGCTCAGAGCCCTCTGAGCTTGTGAGTGTCACAGACACTTTTGAAGATGGTGACCCCCTGTGACAAGTTTGAAGTCCTGGATCATTGCTGCTATTGAGAAGCTGAAACTTTAGGCTGGTGCAATAATTCAATATATAATATATGGCATTTTTAATCATATTCATTTTTAGGGTTTAGTTCTCTTTTAAACAATGATTCATTCTGTTTACCAGAAGGGAGCCCACATAGGCATTTCTGGTGCTTCCTTGTTTTAATCATCAAGAGAAAAAACAGTTTAAAGCCTTAAAAGTTCAGAAATACTGTTTGTTCCTGAAAGTGTAGATACAATAATATATATACATAATTATTGCCTCAAGCTTTCTATTTGGACTTACTCATTCTGCCTAGACCTCTTGCATGATGTTGACTTTGAACCTAGGTTCCTTAAACTGAGGTCTTGAGGTTTCCCATATAGCTTAAAGTCAAGAGTCAAATCAAGGATCAAATAAACTTAAAGTGAATTCCGCGAGTTCACTTAGATTCAACCAAGTATCTCTTAAGTGTCTTTTTTTAAGCTATTTTGATTAATAATATTACTGTACTATTACTAATTACCATATAGTTAGCACAAATTATAATATTTTAAATATAGTGATTACATAAACATAAAGGTGATTTAACAACTACTGTTGGTTATTTTAGCTCAAAGTAGGGTTGCTAACTTTTCTGGAAAATAATACCGGCCTTTGCATATTTTTACCTTTCCTTCCTATTAATAACATTGGGAGCAAGAGTAATTCTTACCGGCTAGGACAGTAAAATACCGGCAAGGTGGCAATCCTAGCTCAAAGTCATGTCCTTTGGTATCAAGCAATTTAAGAACCTTAGGCTTTCCAAAGCTTTATTAAAGTGTTTGATGACCTTAAAGCGAAAGGCCTTAACAGTCTCCTCTGAATGAGCCACAGTGTTAGTCTTTCCTCTCAGCACCATGTAATCAGCGAGCTGTCTGCCTTATTGAGCACCTTTTGTCAAGGTTTTCATTCCCAATGGCTTTCTTAAGCTGCATGCTTCATAGCTGTGCATATCAACATATCCATACAAATCTTCCATTTAGCTCAAACGCTCTTCAAAGTGAAACTTAATTACAAATGCAAGAGCATTTTTCACTAAGATTGCCACCTACAAGGACACTTATAATACATAATAACATAGTACGTTAGGTTGAAAAAAGACACATGTCCATCAAGTTCAATCTTTTAACATTTTTTAACCTGCCTAACTGCTAGCTGATCCAGAGTAAGGCAAAACCCCCAACTAAAGCCTCTCCAATTTGCCTCAGATGTGGGAAAAATCCTTCCTGACTCCAAAATGGACCCTGGATCAACTTGTACTATAAGCTATCTTCTATAATCGCAACTTGGCCAGTCTTTCCTCATAGCTAAGATTTTTCATACCTTTTACCAGCTTAGTTGCCCTTCTCTGTACCCTCTCTAATACAATAATGTCCTATTAGAGCCCTGTTCCAAAACCGTACAGCATATTCTAGATGGGGCCTTATTAGTGCTCTATACAGTGGAAGAATGACCCCTCCTCCTGTGACTCTATGCCCCTTTTAATACAGCTCAAGATCTTATTTGCCCTTGATGCTGCTGACTGGCATTGCTTGCTACAGCCAAGTTTATTATCTACAAGGACTCCTTTTCCATAATGTATTTGCCTAGTGCAGCCCTATTAGGAGTATAAGTGGCTTGGATATTTGTACATCCCAGGTGACTTGACATTCAATCACATTGAATCTCATTTGCCACTTAGCTGCCCAGATTGCCAGTTTGTCAAGATCCTGTTGCAAGGATGCCACATCCTGGATGGAATTAATTGGGCTGGATAGTTTTGTGTCATCTGCAAACACTGATACATTACTTACAATACCCTCCCCTAAGTCATTAATGAACAAGTTAAATAAAAGTGGCCCCAATACCGAGCCCTGAGGGACCCCACTAAGAACCTTACTCCAAGTAGAGAATGTACCATTAACAACCACCCTCTGTTCCCGATCCTGCAGCCTGTTTCCTATCCATGTGCAAACGACTTCAATAAGCCCAACAGACCTTAGTTTAGAAAGCAATCTTTTGTGGGGCACGGTATCAAATGCTTTTGCAAAATCCAAATAGATCACATCTACTGCCCCCCCCCTACTGTCCAGCATCTTACTTACCTCATCATAAAAAGCAATCAAATTTGTCTGACATGACCTATCCTTCATAAAGCCATGCAGATTGCTGCTCATAATTCCATTTTAAATATTGAAATTACATCAGCTTTTCTCCAATCCATAGGTACCATACCAGATGAAAGCGAATTTGAGAAAACCAGAAATAGGGGGCGGTCTAAAACTGAACTAAGCTATCTTAGAACCCTGGGGTGTATGCCATCTGGCCCTGGTGCCTCGTTTACATACATTTTTATTAAAGCTTTATGAATCATATCTTGAGTCAGCCACTGACTAGATTGAGCTAAGCCATCAGTGCAGCTATGAATTGAGCCTGGGGACTCAGACTCCTCTACTGTATACACTGAAGAAAAGTACTGATTTAGCTAAAATCACAGCACAGAAATGGTTGTCATATAAAATTATATTAAATTGTTACTGTTCAACAACCTGTGCCATAAAATTGTAATGCAACAAGTTTATAAACTTGTTCCCATTGTTCCAGTCAATATCTGGGGTAATTAAAATCCCCCATTATCATTACTTTACCCAAACTAGCAGCCTTTTTTATTTGCACTAGGAGCTTAGCCTCCTCCTCCTCCTCACTTACATTAGGGGGTCTATAGCATACTCCTACAATTAATTTGCTGGACTCTTTACAATTGGTGAATTTTTTCGCCTTGTTTCACCGCAAAAATGACGGCCATAGACTTGTATGGCGTAGTGCGTCAAAAAAAAAATACGTGCGTCAAAAAGAACATTTTTTTGATGCCCATAGACTTTAATAGGCATTGGCGACATTTCGCCAGCGGCAAATTTTTGTCGAAACTAAACGGGTCAAATTCGCCCATCCCTAGTGAAGAACTCCACCCATAAGACTTCTGCTCCCTCATTTTCTAACATAACCTCCTCCTTTATATAAGCTTTTAAATCCTGCCTAACAAACAGACATACCCCCTCCTCCTTTTCTATTGTCTTTGTCCCTCCGAAACATAGTATAGCCACTGATATTATGATGTCAGGCGACTCATTCAGCCATGTTTTGGCCACACCAATCACATCAACTGGAAGGTTGCCAAATTGACTGGAAACCAGCTAGCCAGGTTAGTTCTGTGTAACTTTGCATTTCAATGAGCCAGTGCAGGAGGAAGAAAGCTCAGTGTTTGAAATGCAAAGTTACTGAGCACCCTGGGAACAGTCGTACACAGAGGGTGTATTAGCTAAACATTTTAACAGGTCAATGGGAAGTAAACAAGAGTGTACTTTTGTGTAGCTTGTCAGGACAAGCTGGATTGGTGCATTGACATTGAACACGTTGTTAGGATCTATATAGGTGCAACTAGATATGTAAATGCTTCTGGAAGGGGGTTGTAAGTATCTTCAACAATGGCAGGACCTGAGGATTAAATGTATTCTTTCACATCAAAAAAATATAATTCTTTATGTTTACTGCCATTTGAAACTGGTTCTATGCAAGGATGTCTTTGAAATTCTGCAGGGTTAAACATTTTTTTCTAGGAGACATACCACATTTTTTAGCTGATTATCTGATATATCAGTAAAAGAAGGAAGGTATATTTCCTTCAGATTTTGAATCGAAAAAGTTAAGTCTTCCTGCGTCTCATGCACACGTGGCTTGTCTTTTGCATAATTAGCAGTGGGCTAACCTAGATGTAGACGCCAGGTTTTAAACCATTCATTGTTGTTTTAATTATAGGGGTTGAAGAAGTTTTGAGGCAAAGGTTTCAGCAAACAAAATGTAGGTTTATTGGTTCCAACGTTTCAGTGATATATATATATATATATATATATATATATATATATAGTATATATAGAGACAACTTATTTATTTGATCAAAAGATAAATCCTGGTGTACATCAGCTTTTTTTACAAGTGGATATTCAGTTACTGAACTGCACCCAGGTATATAACCCCATAAGTGAGTGTATATATTCATCAACAAAACTGCTAACGTTTCGACTAGCAGTTTTTGAGAAAGCCCAGAGTGCTAGCCGAAACGTTAGCAATTTTTTTGCTGAATAAACACCGCTTTTTTCTCCACATAAGACCTGTGAGTGCTTGCCTATTTTTGGATACCTATCTCACTATTTGCAGATTGCACCCAGGCACTTTGACCCTATAAGGCGTGCGGTGCCAGCTCCCAGCAGTTAGTTACATTTTGCACTCAACCCATTATCAATATATGTAAGACAGAGACATTTTGTGCATACTGTTACTGAAAAATGCCTTACCCTTTAAACAAAACAGGGATTGTTTGTCCATATATTGCAATATATTTAAGCTGGCCAACTACGTCAAAGTCATCCCATATCTGGCCAGTCCTATGCTCAATTTTATCTGATTCATTAAGAATTCTATTGCTTCATTATACATTTTACAAAGGGACTAAGTTTTACCTGCAACTTACTTTCTGCTTTTAGTGATGGGTGAATTTATTTATTTGCCAGCGCCGAATCGCAAATGACCTGCACAACCTGAAGCCAAAATTCAACCTGGGTGCTAATCCAAGGAAAAAATAAATAATGCAATATGACAGCACTCAAGGATTTTACACAAGGTAAGGTGTCAAAAAAGGTAGGTTTTTATTATTCCCTGATGAAAGTTCCAGTATGGAACTGAAACGTCGGACTTAATAAAAACCTACCTTTTTTGACACCTTACCTTGTGTAAAATCCTTGGAGTGCTGTCATATTGCATTATATATATATATATATATATATATATATATATATATACATACATACAGTAGTAATGGATCAGCACACTCATTGTAGTAGTGAATTAAGGTGCACATTTACAAAGCTCGAGTGAAGGATTCAAATTAAAAAAACTTCGAATTTCGAAGTGTTTTTTTGGCTAATTCGACCATCGAATGGGCTACTTCGACCTTCGACTACTACTGAACGATTCGAACTAAAAATCGTTCGACTATTCGACCATTCGATAATCGAAGTACTGTCTCTTTAAGAAAAACTTCGACCCCCTACTTCGGCAGCTAAAAGCCACCGAAGTCAATGTTAGCCTATGGGGAAGGTCCCCATAGGCTTGCCTGCGTTTTTTTGATCGAAGGATATTCCTTCGATCGTTGTATTAAAATCCTTCGAATCGTTCGATTCGAAGGATTTAATCGTTCGATCGAACGAATAATCCTTCGATCGTAGGATTAGCGCTAAATCGTTCGACTTCTATATTCGAAGTCGAACGATTTTAGTTCCTAGTCGAATATCGAGGGTTAATTAACCCTCGATATTCGACCCTTAGTAAATCTGCCCCTAAGTGTTTTATTGGAAACACAGCATTGTATCTGACGTTTCGGTCCCACCTGGGGATCTTTCTCAAGGTGGGATCGAAACGTCGGATACAATGCTGTGTTACCAATAAAACACTTAATTCACTACTACAATGAGTGTGCTGATCCATTACTACTACATATTATGAATATTGATTTTGCACCTCTACTCTACCTAAGATCGAGTGCGGACACCCAGAGCATATATATATATATATATATGGAGAGTGTGGAAACCAGTAGTTTATTTGATCGACATAAGAGAAAATGTCACTCCGGTTATTTAAAGAAAATGTAGTCAAATGTTTTGAAAACCTTGAGTTTCAGGGTTAAAGTCTTTAGTTATGGAATGCTGGTAATACATATAAGGCTGGTAAAATGGTAAAAGGCTGGTAAATTATGCTTTTTAAATTAATCACTCATAACTAAAGGATTTGGAACAATTATATGCTATACTTATTTCTTAAATCTGAACTGTAAACTAACTAAATCATACTAATGCCTATACGTGTAATTAGAACAAGAGTTCAGCAAAGTCAGAGTGACCTTAACATTTTAAATGATTTTCACTGTTGTTTGAACACAATCCCTCTGACCTCTGTTACAAATTCTAATATCAACACTTCAGTATCTGCCATTATCAGAGATAAGATACTGCAGACCAACAGTTCTAAGGGTCAGGTCACACAGGCAGATTCAGGGAGATTAGTCGCCTGCCTTCCCACCGACTAAAATGTAAATTGCCGGGCGACTAATCTCCCTGAATCTGCCTGTGTGTCCTGACCCAAATAGGATTACAGAGCAGGATGTAACTTCATTAGCCCTTGCTGGCTTGCAAAACCATATAAAAGTCATTATTAAAAAAAATCAAAAATATAAACTGTCGATATCATAGGAATATATCACATTAGATTGCAAAACCTTAGATTAAAATTAATTGTAGCTAATAGCATATTTGAAAATTGCTTCTATGAATATTTTAGCAATAACAATTGTTTTAAAAAAATTAAAAACACACAAAAAAACTTACTTTTCTGGAGAATACTTTTGTCAGATATGGTTTATATAGCTCTATGTATAAAGTAGGAACAAATGACCAATGTTGTGTTGGTTGATGCATGTATTGCTCATTTTGACAAGGCCTCAGTTATGAAAGCATCAGGTTCCACAGCTGTACCACCTAAAATTTGGTAAATGTAGTAGTGGTGCTAACTCCCAGGATCAAAGTAACTACTCCTAATGGTATTGTAAGGCTAATGCAACACAGGGCTGATTCTCAGCCTGCGGAGAAATGCAAACTGACAATCATCCCTTAAATTGGCATCAGCCTTCTACTTGCTTGCACCTGGAACTATTGCGTCGGCCTGGGTGCGTACATAAGTGACGAATTTCAGCACAGAGATGTGAGTATGCATTTTAGGGATACACTCCGCCGTGTATGCCTGCATCTAGCCCATTGCCACGATTCTGGCCCTGCATGTTATCGCAGGCCAACAATCAGCCTCATGTGACATTGGCCTAAAACAGAAGACTGATTGCTGGGGAGCTGACCTTATTTATTTCCACAAGTACATTATCATTAATGTTTTCGGGTAAACCCTCCCTTTGTAATGTGAGGCCAAACACATCCCCTGTCAACACTAATATGACCCAAGGATAAATACATAGGATCACAGGTGAAATGTTGTCTTTAGTTTCCAATCATATTCCCAACTGGGGAAGTAGATCATGTGACTGCTGGTGGGTGAAGGATCATAGAAAGCAGAAGTGGCCCTGACTAATCTGCAATTTCAATATATGTTTGAAAAAGATGTAATCTTCCCAGTGTTTTTGGGTACCTAAAAGATTTTTCTGTTGGGCCCACTATAATAATCCACTGAAAGTGTTGTCGTTACTCTGCAAATTCACTAAAGTGCGGATTTTACATAACGTTACCTTTTTCTCCAGTTTCCTTCGCCAGCTTAGACCTGCTGAAGTGATCAGATGAAGCTACATCCTCCTCAATCTTATGTCAGTGATATCATATGCTGTATGATGGAAAAGTTCTAAAAAACACTGGGGGGTTCATATTTTAAAGCGGGCTTGTCTTTAAAAGGTGTATTAAACATTTTTGTTTCAACTTTTCTTTTTACCATTTGAGGGGCATGCCACATTTTTTTTAGGGTGGACTCATGTCTAGTACAATATAGGGTCTATTTTGCCGTTATTTTGCTTCCTTTGACATTTTTAATAATAAGTGGCCACTTCAAGCATTTGCACCATCTCTAATAAAGACATATATATGACCTATATGAACCAGCTCTATTCAATGTGATCTGACCGTAACTACTAACAAAGTTTCGCTAGGCAGAAATGAATGTTAGTTCACTATGAAATGCTTCCGCTGACTTTGTTAAATAATGATTTATATCTGTTTAAGCTGTAGCACAATACTAAATGTGAGTTAGTTTCCCCCTTTTGATGAAGTCAATTTTGATGGTAAGTCGTAATAATGCCTGTAATAGATGTTTACAGACTTTTTAACAAACAAAGCTTAGCGGGGTCAGAAGCAATAGTTAATTTATTTCTGTTATTCAGGTAGTTAAGAGCAACATCCACCACCACTTGACACTTGACATCAGAATAAAAAAAAGAAAAGGAAAAAAAGAAACAGATGTCTTTAGATGGCAGTACAGCAAAACAGAATTGGTTCCAATTACTTTTCATTATAGTGCAATTTAAAGGTTCAGAGGTTATTGAGCAGACTTGGTATGTGTCAACCAATGTTGACAATATAGAATACAATTAGTTTACGGTTCAAGCTTTCCAGCTGTGACAATATAGACAACAATTTCGTCCAAGTTTGAAAACCTTATAAATATCAAAATACAGTTTCTTACTTATATCCAGTAATTACAATATCTTGTGTAGTAAAACAATTTTGAATGCAATTTTATTCTGTGATTACTGGCCTGGGGTATCAGGTAAGTAAATACAATCACTGTGAATGCTTAAAGGGATACTGTCATGGGAAAAAACATTTTTTAAAAACACATCAGTTAATAGTGCTGCTCCAGCAGAATTCTGCACTGAAATCCATTTCTCAAAAGAGCAAACAGATTTTTTTATATTCAATTTTGAAATCTGACATGGGGCTAGACATTTTGTCAATTTCCCAGCTGCCCCTGGTCATGTGACTTGTGCCTGCACTTTAGGAGAGAAATGCATTCTGGCAGGCTGCTGTTTTTCCTTCTCAATGTAACTGAATTTGTCTCAGTGGGACATGGGTTTTTATTATTGAGTGTTGTTCTTAGATCTACCAGGCAGCTGTTATCTTGTGTTAGGGAGCTGTTATCTGGTTACCTTCCCATTGTTCTTTTGTTTGGCTGCTGGGGAGAAAAGGGAGGGGGTAATATCACTCCAACTTGCAGTACAGCAGTAAAGAGTGATTGAAGTTTATCAGAGCACAAGTCACATGACTTGGGGCAGCTGGGAAATTGACAATATGTCTAGCCCCATGTCAGATTTCAAAATTGAATATAAAAAAAACTGTTTGCTCTTTTGAGAAATGGATTTCAGTGCAGAATTCTGCTGGCGCAGCACTATTAACTGATTCATTTTGAAATTTGTTTTTTTCCCCCATGACAGTATCCCTTTAACTTTTGTCACCCCCAGTGATTTCACCTTTCCTTCTCCTTTAATATGCCATGAATGTATAAAAAAATGTGGGTAATTTGTTTTGCTGTCCTTGTCTCCATGATCTCAATTTGCATATCCTGTACATATTTTAATCAGTGAGTTTTTTCCTAAACCATTCATGTTTCTTCTTCTTTTTGTTGGAGATATGCTAAGCCAAAATTCCTGTGGTTTAGTTTTGATTATGTCTGCTCCCTCTTTTATAAGAAAGAACAAGCTTAGATGTTTCTTCTATTAGAAAAACGTTTAATCAGGGAATTGTTAATTAATGATATTTTTTTGTTAGAAATATAGAATATATTTGTACTTTGAAAGAGATTGGTTGTGAAGGGGGAGAGTGAATTAGCTTTGGTATAACAGCCCTTGTGTACTACAGTCTTTGTTTAGATATAGTTACATTAATTGCAGGGGTTATATATTTTTGATGACTAGGGAGTGAGCTGTAAGAAAAGCTGCATGCAAGATAAATGCGAAGAGCTATACCAGACAGGGATCATGCTTAGAATGTGATGTGCTCAAGAGCAGGTGGAGATAAGATGGTTAATAAAATATGAAACCGAATAGACATGTAAATACAAATTTGCAAGTAAAGCAGCACAGGAAGATCTGGAAGGAGAGAAGAAAGTACAAATTTCTGTATACTGGCAAAAACCCACAGCTGTACAACAATGGCACTGTAATCAAGCACGGATGACATGTAGGCTGTGTGTACATGCCAGGCAACAGTTTTAATTGGTCACTGATTAGACACAGATGCAAGTTACCATAATAAACAGTGAAAAGAAATATGTAGAACAAAAATATATTTTGATTAACTTAATGCTTTTGTGGCTAAGAAGGAAATTAAGAGAGCAGCAGTAAAATTGTGGTTTTGACCATGGTAGAACAAATAAACCTGAAGCTTTTTTCAACTTCTAAGTACCGGTAGTTTCTAAAGTAGTATTGTTGCTGTGATCTGTATTTTATTGTGGGGCAGAATCCAAGGTTATAGGACAATATGCTAAGCCACTATGAGGATTTAACAAGCTAGACAATAAAAAAAACAGAGGCTTACACGTAGCAACAAACGCAGACCCCAAAATGCGTCAAATGTTATCAGAAGAGTAAAGAAAATGTATGTCAAATCTAGCAGTGGTGGTGGGAGGCTGGGATGGGAGTAAGTTGACCACAGCAAGAAGCAGGCAGACGTTAAGGGAAAGACATATAAAGTGATAAAATGCACAAAATTTAACAAAACTATCATAATTCTGGGACTAACACTAGATGGGATAGGCAGATTGGAATTTATAGCTGTTCAGGAGGTGTTAGCATAGATGACCAGGGCAGATAATTCTAGGTTCCAGGAAGAGTACACCTCACACTACCAAATGGGTACCAAAATTCAAGAATCACATTTTGCAGAGGGCTACATTTTTTATTTTTTTACTTTTTGCATACATTTTAAATCTATTTCTTTTCAAAACTTTTTTATTGATTGTCAATACAGTGTGTATTTGCATCATAGTATAATATTTTTTCATTGTTTTTTCAGATAACAGATGCTCTCCTATGCAGATGAGAGCACCCACGTCCCATTCAACCACATTTGCAATAAAAGAACATAAAAAGTTTTCTATCATTGTCTCTCTATCTGTTAACATTATACAGCAGGATATTTGAATGATAGAAATGGTATATCAATAAGAATTAAACGAATAAAAATGTAACTGTCTATTTCTGTAATGTGTTTTCTTTATTCCCAATCTGATTTTTCGTATTGTTTAAGATTCCAATAAAGACTTTTTATTTCCTCATCATTTTAAATCTATTTCAAATACATTTGTTATAGATCACCCAGTTAAATGCTCTACATAATCTGAAGAAAGAAAATGCAGTGTCTGGAACCACTTAAAAAGCAATAATATAATAATAAATGTAAGCAATATCCTCATATTTATATATAAATGAATTTCTCCCAGGAGCGTTCATATTTTCACCTGCTCAAAATAACCATCTTTTAATTTAAATGTATTTTTAATGAATGGCTATTTACCTACCATATTGGCCCCCCACCATCAGCTTTCAATGAGAAGGTGCCAGTGACTCATAATAGTCTTGAAATGATAGAAAGTACAGATGTGCGTGTTTGTTTAGCAAGTAATAACATGAAAAACATTAAGTGGATTACTTTTTAATCTTTTATAAAGGTATTTATTTAATAAAATAAGACGGTAAGAAATGGTCTGGAATTTCCCAACTCCCCTCGGTGATAATGAAAGCTTGACAAAAAGGGAAGAGAGAGGCAGTTCCTTCTTGTGGTAACATATGTGCCTGAAGCCTGAAATCATTCTAATAGTACAGAGTATCTATTGCAATCACAACTATTAGAGGAACAATGCGAAAATAATACAGAGAAGAGATTCTGTAGACAAGATGGGAAATGGCAACAGAATTGACAACATTTAGCTGCTTTGTGGGTAAGAAAAGGAGGAATCTTTCAAATTTTCTGAAGGGGGTGCTGTGCCAATAGGGCCAGAAAGCAGATGATGGAGTCCATATTGCCTTTGCAATGTTGGTGCACATTTGTTCTATTATATCAGAGGGACTGAGATGATAGTTGTGATTATGGTGTGATATTATCAGAGGACATCACTGTTCATAACTGCTGTGGGTGGATTATGATCAGATACCTTAATGCAGAAATGTTTAGGTTTTTTTTCAGATCAAACAGTAATGCAACTGTGATAGATTGTGTTGTAGAATACAATTCGCCTGGCTAAGTGTGGCGATGTAAGCGAAGCCGTCGCTGCCGAATTTCCGCAGGTTAGTGAATTTGCCACTATGGGACAGATTTATCAAGGAAGGAATTTCGAAGAGGAAAATACTTTGAAAATTCGACCATTGAATAGAATCCTCCGACATTCGAAGTCGGAGGATTTTATTCATCGTACAATCGTATTACGAACGTAGTACGATCGTACGCTGAATCGTACGATTCGAACGATTTTATTTTAACATGCTCTGGCAGGTCCCCATAGGCTATTATAGCACTTTAGCAGGTTTAATTTAGCAAAGTATTGAAGTCTAAGTTTTTTTAAAGAGACAGTACTTCGACTATCGAATGGTCGAATATTCGAACGATTTTTACTTTCGAAGTAAATTCGAAGTCGTAGTATCCTATTCGATGGCCGAAGTATCCAAAAAATTACTTCGAAATTCAAACTTTATGTACTTCGAAAATTCACTCGAACCTTAGATCTGCTCCTATGTGTCACAAAGAAAACAATTATTATATTTTGAAGTTCCAGTAAGAAATAAGTATAACTCATCACATATACGTAGGTGCACAAGCCCTTCAGCAAATGCAGTCATGAAACCATGTAAACAGTTCATAGCATGATCTAAACACTTCCAGACACAGATAGTTTTTAAAGTAGTAATCATTACACCCCATGTGGTACTTAATCATAGGGCAATGGTTGAATGCCATGTGGGGCAAAATACTCTTATTGTTACTATGTAAGAATGTATTCATTTAATAAATTTTATATTTAGTTACACATTTATGCCTGGAGAAGCTCAGTTCTTCACAGAAAAAGGAGTCAGGAGCATGACTAAAGAGGCAGCCATGCCAATTAGAAAACAGATTTCAGCTTGGACTTGGGGGTACTGTTTAGTGGGGGAACAAATATATAGAAAAAACATGTTCAGACAGAAAGGAAAGTGAAATTGTGGGTAAGAACAGCATTGGGTAATACTGTTATACACCTCCAGTTATTTTGTGTTTACTTCTATTTTCTTACCACTATTATCAGCTTCAAGATTTATTATTCCAATTTGTAATGCTTGAATAACTAGATGTGATGAAAGGGTCAGCAGAACAACAATTTCCCTGTAGATACAAAGATATATTGTTTAATTCAATTATAGTACATTTTCCTATTTGCTGTAACCTCATTATTCAACAAGAATTATCACTTTATGACATGCTGAACACTGTCAGATGATTGCCATGCACTGTATATTTTCTATATTGTAGATGACTGTGACATTTTGACTTGTATCTCCTTTTAATGCTTGTTAGTCCCTGTCTCACTTAAGCTGTGTGAGTCATTCTTCCATTATCAACAGTACACTGTGCAACTGCAGTTTTATTCACATATCCCCTGCAGGTTATCACTGACAGAGCAAAGCTCATGCTTATCAGAACAAACAAGCTCAGCAAAACCACTATTTGTTCCACAGGCTACAAGGATGTGTTATGTGTCATACTTGAATTAGAACTAACTTTTTTCTTTTAAATATTACAAGGGGCATAATTCTTCATTCCAACCTTTGAGATCAGGATAAATGTCAGATAACAATATAGCGTTAACACATTATTCTTCAGTAATAATTTAACCTGGATGGCAATTTCCGATCTCCAGCTGCTTCTGCCTAGGGATTCACCGAATCCAGGATTTGGTTCGGGATTCGCTTTTTTCAGCAGGATTCGGATTCGGCCAAATCCTTCTGCCCAGCCGAACCCGAATTTGCATATGCAAATTAGGGTGGGGGAGGGAAATTGCGTGACTTTTTGTCAGAAAACAAGGAAGTAAAAAATGGCTTCCCCTTCCCACCCCTAATTTGCATATGCAAATTAGAGTTCGGATTCGGTTCGGTCGAATCTTTAGCAAAGGATAAAGGGGTTTTGGCCAAATCCAAAATAGTGGATTCGGTGCATCCCTACTTCTGCCAGAAAATGTTGGTAGTTTTGGTTCAAGGACAGATGGGGATCAAAGTGGAACCCCTGTCTTTGAACAGTTTATTTATTTATTGAGATACCAACTGCCTTCCCCCAGTCCTTTATATCCCCTCTTTTTCACTCAAACCTACCAGTCCGAGATTTGGAATCCAAGTTCAAATCTATGACTTTTGAACCTTTGAAGATTTCTGCTACTCCAACCCCCTGCTGCAAAGGTAGCGCAGTAGTGGTGGTAATTAACTTGTTTGAACAGTTTTCTGGATAGCTTATTAGCCCCTTATTGAATGTGACACCTTGTTTGAATCAACGTCAGTGGATTATTGTTCTCCAACTCACTGAGATCTTTCTCTCCAGCAACCACTATTCTTAACCTGGATTTGTTTCACTCTTTACTACACACACTGAATACAAATGCCCATTGTCATTCTGACTGTATCCATCCTTCTTGCTAATGTTCATTTCTCCAACCAGCATACTTTTCTCATATATCTTTTAGTATCAGACAGGGCAAGTACAGTACCCAGCTAGTCTTCAGCTCTCTCACAGAAAGTTCTCATATAGGAACACATTGTTATCTGCCTGTAGCCTGATCAAAAGAGCAACATTGTCAGGACAAGTACAGAGTGCGCCGGCGCAGGCTCGCATTAACGCTGGCGTATTGACGCCCGTGCCAATTGCTGGTGGGCACGTGCACATTGACGCATACGCACATTCGGACGTAGGCGCACGTTCTGACGTGTGCAGGTGCTCTTTAGTTAAAGGGATGCTCAGGCCTAGGCTCAATGGGAGGTGATCGTCTTACTGACACTGAGTGTTTGTTACTTCTGAGGCTTCTGGTTATGACTTTGGCTTGCTCCTGACTACTCTTCATGATTACCCCTGGTTTGACACTTGATTCCTGATTTACCTGTGTATGACCCAGCCTGTTCCTGACTTTGTCTTTGCAAAGTCCTTATTCCATAGACTGTTAGTATTGCGTGGGCTCACCGGCAGGGCACAGCTCAGTGGGAAGCGTGGGGGAGTCTAATACCTGCAGACGTGATATCTGACAAACATAGAGAGTGAACATTAAGAGACTAATAGTCACTGTCGGCTCTCATTAGTAATTTTGACATGTTCAGTGTTCTACTAACATTTTAAAACAGCCGCATTTAAGGAACAGTATTGGCAAAAAATGAAAGTGATTCAAATATAATATACTGCTGCCATGTGATGGTAAAAGTTTACCAAAGTGTATCAATTATAAACCCAGGATTAAAGTTAAAGAAACAGAAAAAGCAAAAAAATGAAGTGTATCAAAGTGATTAAGATATAGGGGCAGATTTACAAAGGGTCGAATATCGAGGGTTAATTAACCCTCGATATTCGACCAGGAACTAAAATCGTTTGACTTCGAATATCGAAGTCGAACGATTTAGCGCAAATCCTGCGATCGAACGATCGAAGGATTATTCGTTCGATCAAACGATTAAATCCTTCGAATCGAACGATTCGAAGGATTTTAATCCAACGATCGAAGGAATATGCTTCGATCAAAAAAACGCAGGCAAGCCTATGGGGACCTTCCCCATAGGCTAATATTGAGTTCGGTAGCTTTTAGATGGCGAACTAGGGGGTCGAAGTTTTTCTTAAAGAGACAGTACTTCGATTATCGAATGGTCGAATAGTCGAACGATTAGTAGTCGAAGGTCGAAGTAGCCCATTCGATGGTCGAAGTAGCCAAAAAAACACTTCGAAATTCGAAGTTTTTTTTAATTCGAATCCTTCACTCGAGCTTTGTAAATGTGCCCCATAGTGTACTGCTGCCTTGTACAGGTATAGGATGCCTTATCCAGAAACCTGATATCCAGAAAGCTCCGAATTACGGAATGGCTGTCTCCCATAGACCCCATTTTATCCAAATTATCCATATTTTTAAAAACGATTTCCTTTTTCTCTGTAATAATAAAACAGTACCTTGTACTTGATCCCAACAAGATATAATTAATCCTTAATGGAAGCAAACCCAGCCTATTGGGTTTATTTAATGTTTAAATGAATTTCTAGTAGACATAAGGCATCAAGACCCAAATTACTGAAGGTTCGGTCCCGAGCATTCTGGATAACAGTCCCATACCTGTACTGGTAAAAGTTCTGTGTTTGCTTCAGAAAGAATATTATGGTTTATATAAGCTGCTACGTAGCTATGGGGGCAGCCAACCATGCTGGAAAAAGGAGAAAAGGCACAGGTTACATAGCAGATAACAGATAATGGTAAAGAATAATGGCCTGGTACAATGTCATTCTATTATACAAAGCTTATCTGTTATCTGCTATGTAAACTGTGCCTTTTCTCCTTTTTTTCCAGCTTGAATGGCTATACAGCATCTTGTTTATATAAACTATAATAGTCTTTCTGAAGCAAACACAAAACTTTTAGTACAAGGCAGTAGTACATTATATCTTAATCACTTTGATACACTTTATTTTTTTGCTGTTTCTGTTCCTTTAACTTTAATCCTGCTTTTATAATTTATTTACGATAAATTGAATCTGATAGATTAACTTTAAAGCCCAGAGATGATCAAATCAAATGTAATACACTTTTTGTATTGCTGACATAAGTCATTAACTACTGCCTTCCTTCCTTCCTGCCCGATAAATATAGGGAAGCCCCAAGACCAAAAAACACATATCATGCCAACTGTAAGTTAACCAGCTGCCTATTTGAATGAGCATATTAAACACGGCTAATATTCAGTCACACAAGGCCTACATTCTAGGAAAAAAAATGTTGGAACTGTTTCCTGATTGGTCAAGGGATCTTCCTGATAACCTCACACAATATCCTTCTATCAACTACCATTTGCTCTAACTTTTCCTTCCATCTACACCCACGTCATCACTGACTTTGGCTCCCTGGATTGCTTACTGAAACACAGGTGTCCTTATATATACACCTCAACATGGATACATTTTCTAATCCAAATTGAAATACTTACAAGTTTGAACTATATACAGACTGCAGGCATTACCCATCAGTAACGTGTTTTAGTATGACCCTGCAAAGTGTGAATGACTAGCCTGGCATTCATTGAGTTAATGGGTCCATATTAACTCTACTATCAGAGGCAGTTAACACTAGAAAGTACTGTACATTGTAGATATTTAAATCAGCAGTCATTAACATACTTTTGTTCACTCTTATTATTGAAGTTTATAGCTTTAATCACTGTAGTCTTCCTTCCAGATCCTTTATGTTTTACTCCCTAGTAATTAAACAAGGTTAAAAATGGAAAAGTCAACACATTTTTGTGTTTTTTTCATGAATCAGATGTGCTCATGCAATGGAAAAATGTTTAAATGGCAATTTATTTTCTCCTCCGTGTACACAGGGAAATACTTTTCTCACACATTTTTTCCTACATTTCTAATTCTGTTACCTGGCTTATAATTAACAAGAGTTTGTTAATTCTCTAGTCAATAAAATGTTTTAGTTATTCTTGTGGATTTACTTAGTTAACTATGTTAGCAAGGATGCTCCAGTAATAAAACAATATTTTCATGGAAAGTGTTCCATTGTGTTTCTTAAACATTTTACAACCGTGTCATTTGCATGATCTTTTCACTCAGGAACAGTTTTAAATGAAATCCAAAGGAATTAAAATCGTAAAATGTCTATTTAGGGGGTCCCTGCAGAACTTTGTTTCCAGTGCACATTGGGTAGGGAAAATTGGGTCCTACTAAGTTCTACTAAGCACATGGTGAAAAAAGGGATGACTACTTTTCCTGTTTCATATTTCTTTGGCAAGCATATAGTTTAATAAAAGATCTAACAAAAGATCTGGCTATTAAATTGTAGTTCATATAAATAGAAGTAGTTAACTATAACATTTCTATTGTTGATTTTATAAGTTACTATGCAGAACTACCATTGAACAAAATAGCACCATAAAACATTGTACCTTCCATCAACAATGCAGCATCTCCTTTTCCCATGCAGAATATGTTCTTCTATACTTTATAATTTCATTATTTATCAGGTTACAACAGATGTTTCGTTTCCTGCCTAATCATGTGTCCTTGTGGTTGTGCAAAGATATATCCCACCCTCACAATACTCTGAAAAGAGCTTTGAAAACTCACAACTGGGATATTTACAGCATCATAACCACAGAATGACAGTGTTCAAACGATTCTGTTTTACTGGAATGCTTCTACTAAGAAATTAGAGCTAAAACATATCATTATATCCCTTCCCAAAGACTAGATGATACAGTGCCTGCAGTGCAACATTGTGATATGGTGATAACATTTTTATGCTTATTACCTTTTCTTAAATATATTTTTATTTTCAGCAAATAAATTGACTGATAAAAATAAGACTCTTCAAAACTCTTCCCTATCTGCAATAAAAATCTGATTAACACAGGGCTAAAAATAAAATCAAGCTTAGCTCAACCAAAATCTAAAGTAGCTATTTCTTTCCAAGCCCCATTTCTGCTAATTTAATGGAAACTCCAGAAAAATCCTAAAAAAAAAAAAAATACATCACTCAATGAAAATTAATAAAATTCGAAGCAACTTTCCAATACACATAAATTACAAATGTTTAATTATTTTAGAGTGATTTGTAGTATACACAGTGCTTGCCATTTTCTGTTCCCTGGACCACTTGTCCTGAGTACATGTAATATTGACAACTCAAGGTCCTATTATGCCTTGAATGTCTTGTGAAAAATAAACCTGGAGAATCACAAAAGTGTGTAAGGCACACTGAAATTTTGTGAAAATTTGTCACAGTAAAGAACACCTTGAAATGCCTGAATGTCTCCAAACTGTATACCTCTAAAACCAAAAGAGTGAACAACGTATTCATTGGTCAAAGACCCATCTTAGAACCTTTTATTTGTTCATTTATACTCATATCTTTAAAGTGCTCAACATAAATAGTTTAAATAATTGCACACATCTGACTCGTGTCCTACATGGTAACTCCAAGTAAGGGAGATGAAAATGGCATTAATTTCAAACAGGGCAAGACAAAAAATATTTTCTACAAAACAATATTCAAATAGGCATGTAGGTTGAAGTTGGTGGAAATGTTGGTGGAAATGTTGCTCCCACCTTAACAAACATTTCTATTATCTGTTATACATATAAAGGAATTTACTTTGTAAACAGTGAGGAGTTCAGAAAACAGCAACCAGAATCTATTATCTATACTCTGTTTACTTCAAAATTGTACTTTACAGCAGTATAACAATGATATGTATATAAATGACTTCATTATTATAGCACATTTGAAAGAAGAATTGAAAGTGCTTGACTTGATGTTGGAATGTAATCACAGATTCAAAGTTTGCCTCGGGTCTAGTAACCCACAGCAACCAACCAGCAGGTAGTATTTACTAATCTACTGTTTGAAAGCAAACATCTGATTAGTTGCTATGGGTTACCAGACCTGGAGCCCTTGCTTCTACATTAACCCTCAAAAGCTTGTAAAAAATTAAATAGCTGTTGGTATATTCACATATTTTACTCTCTGCACTGAAAATGCTGCATGATACTTAGAATCTACATTTTAATTTCCAACAAAATAGGAGCTGTATATACAGTACGCATGTGTACGTGTGCCAAAATCTTCATAGCACACTGGACATTTTAGGAAATGGTACAATGAGTATATGTGTTTTATTTCCTGGTATTTATATAGAGCTAGCATCAGCCCTTGCCCCCAGGGATTTAAGGGCCCTATCGCATTTGTCGCACAGTAGAGCCAAATAACCTGCCTGTATGCTTTTGGAGTGTGGCAAAATTTGAGTACCCAGAGGAAACCCAAGCAGACATGATGAGAACATTAAACTCTTTTTGGTTTCCTGGCTAGAACAGAACTGAGGACCACTGTGCTGCCAGGCAGGCTACACACTGAGCCACTGCATTGTTTTGAGGAAACATTATCATAACATTGTGAGTTTTTTTATCTCAATGCCCTTTACAAGGCCACCTCATGTTAGCAAAAACATACAGGTAGGCTTCTCTGCCCCCAACTGTCAGATAAGAGAGTCTGTCCCACTCCAAACCTTTAAATAGGAAGTCTTCCACTAAACAGACATCATTTTGTTTCCTGTCTTGCTGTGAGGTTACTATTGGGTCTGATACCCTTCTATTGAGAGTTTGGCTGCGGTGGAGGGATATTTACTCATGGTAAATGCCTTCTAGAAACCCCTCTTTACTGAGTGATTCCAACTCAGAGTGCACTTTTAGTGAGCTTTGTACCTGTATGTGTCACTTTGGTATCAGTGAATTTTGTAGTTTCATTCCTGTGGAATATGGACATTTCTTCTTTTGCCACATATGTGGAAGTGCACTAGGAAGTCTGTGCTGTTTGTGCTTTCTTTTGGCAGCAGCGTTAAACAAGCGGCCCTTTGGTGAAGTAATTTTGTATCAATGTCGGGGTTGCATCAGCCTTTTTGGCATTGCATTAAAGGGCCTGGTGTAAAAGACCTCTTTTGTATTACAGAAACTCGCCAGTTATCCTGTGGCCGCTGTAGAATAATGATTTCAGGTACTGCTTACTATTTACCTCTCCTTTTATTAGCAATGAATATTCATTTGGCATTAAGTCAACTAGACACAATACCAATGTTGCTTCTCCAAAGTGGCATTTGTGAAGACATTCATGTAGGGTTACTGCTCTGCTATTCTTGGGCGCTCTGTTACTAAGTTGGTCTCTATTTTTATTTTGTGTTGGTAAATTTTATTTATTTATAATATACAAGAGCCATGAATATCCTATAAATGATATTCTTATAAATGGTGCTTAGTGATGTCATCAGTTATAATCAGACCTTAGTGATATAATATCTGTCACATGACTCACTGAAACTTGTGTATTATAATAAATAAAGTGCCACATCTTGCAAAATATGAGGATATTAGAAGTCAACTCAGAGCCTTCGTCCTCATGTTTTTATATGGTCATGGAACTCCTCGGTAACATAATATCCTTATATTTTACAAGGGGGGGTACATTTTTCACTATATTTGTTACCTTGCCATTATTGTAAAGTCTGGTAAAAGGAGAAGGAAAGAGCTTTCTTCCAGTTTATCACGTGTTGGATGATATGAGCCTCCTATGCAAATAAAGAGATTTTCTGAATCATGTCTTCTTGTGGCAGGCAGAGACTCTTCAGGGTCTTCACTTATAAATCATGTTGCAGAAGCAGAGACCCAGGAACTATCAAAAATTATAGATTAGAACAGAATCGAATACTTCTGGAGTTGAAGATTCTTCTTCATCAGAAGAATCTCTTGTTAAACAAAGAGGTCTCCAGTAGAAGAGCCCTATGGTTGAGGTCTTTGGGGACAGATGCTGCTTTGAAAGACAATCCCGCTTCTCTTTCTAGTCTTTCAAGAAGAGATTAGGGCAGAGTATAGGTGGCAGAGTATAGGTCTTTCAGAGTCTGTTATAAAAACATTACTTCAAGCCCAGAAAAAGTATACCTCTGAATCCTACTATGGGATCTAGCAAACATATGTGTTACTAATATCTCAGAATCTCCTTACCTCTCCTACTGAACTGTCAAATTATACAGTTTCTATAGGGTGGCCTTGATAAAGGTCTTTAGTGCAGAACTCTGAATGCATGTTTCTGCTTTATCTGCCATGACTGCTGTCAAATTTGCAGAAGGTACTATAGCCAGGTTTCTATTCAGCATCTCTTAAATTGAAACACCATAAGAACGACTCTTTACCTAGTTGGGATTTGTTTTAAAAAGCACCCATTCCTCTCATTTTAAGCTTATGCAGTCTAGTCACCTATCTAGTCACATTAAAAACTTGTTTCATTTATGGTCTTTGTGTTTTCTTTCAGAACTTTGGCAGATACCATATTTTTGGACCAATTTAGGGCCTTTAAATATATTTGTTGTTGATGGATCTAAGCAGAGCAAATGAAAGACTATATGATGTGCCAGTGGTTTCCAAAAGAAGCCAAGCAGTCTACAATTCAAGGTTTGTTTATACAATTTCAAGGTGACTAGTTATGCTCATTCAAATGGATTATTGAAGCTAAGGCAAGTTAGCACCAAGCAGGCTTAAACCCCATTCAGTAAGGGCTATTTCTGCAGAAGCCAAATTTCAGTTTCAGTGAACTTTCTTTAAACATTATCATTAAAACCTCAAATCTTCTTTAACAAAAAATGTTTCCACTGTTATGTCTATTGCTATGTCACAATGACATGAGGCGGCCAGAAAAAAGGAAAATGAATTCTTATTTGACATATGTTTAGGGAAGGGCTTATTAGTAAAAGGTCTGGCTAGAGTGGCTAGGAGAAGGATTTTTTTTTAGAAAGTTACAGGAAAAACAATACTGATCACTAACATGTTCAGTTTTGAGGGTTAGCTGGCCATATTCATGGCACTGTATTATCTAATGCTAGCTTGAAAACAATATAATTGTGACTGAATGTGTGGGTGCCTAATTATGACAAGCAATCACTGTGTAATATCCAACAGGGCTTCAACTTTGAAGAAAACATTTTCTGGTATAACTGAAGAAAATTAGTCTCATTAACAAACTACTGCACAGGGCACAAAGGAAATGAAGCTGTGCATACCTGAAACACAGCACTGCCTGTGGCTGTACAGTATTCATAAGGGGTAGGTGGTGAACAGCATGTGGGCAACATTCAGATGCACAATCTAGGGACACAGGAGAGCACTGTGTTTACCACTATAGGCATGTACTGAAATCCCATGGTGCAAGTGCTCTGAGTTCTAAGGGGTGCAATTTTTGCTCCAGCACTTGTGTCCATGGAATTCATAAATTACATGGACAAGACCTTTTGGCCTTGTGTGCTGTTATTTATTTTAATTTAAAACAAACGTACTCCTCAGTCATATTCATGATAAGTCTGCCATCAGAAATCACAGGGCCCATACTATTTAATTGGCCGGGCTCCAAACCCAAGAGCAGGTTTGGACAGATATTAAAAATTCATCCTGTTATTTCAAGTACACAGACAACCCGCTGGCAACCTACGTATCAGCCCTATGGCATGTTCCAGAATAACAGATAATTACAGATAACTGGAAACAGATATCTTGAACCCAAGCTGTCTCCCCTTGATGGCAGCCCTGCTTCTGATTCACATTTTCTGAAAGTTTTCAACAAATTATATTCCACAACTTAAGTTTAGATTTTAAGGTTGATAAATTGACAGGTTTATGTATAAACAGTGGTCCCAGATGCTTTCAGTATGATACATACAATTGCCTAGTACATGAATGGCCTTGTATTGAAAAAATGAATTATTACTAGCTTCACAAATGAAATTATATTTCATAAAATATTTTTCTAATACTATAAATGATTATCATAAAGGGCTGCAATGTGCTAATGGCCAAACATTGTACTTATTACACTTGATCCTGTAGGTACAGGGCATCATGATGCTAGAGATGTTAGGTGTTTTTCAACACTATTTCTAAACACACCGTTATTATTATTGCCTGCATAAATTATATATCAACTTGCGGGCAGTGTTATCTTTTGTACTAGTAAATTACCCCCAAAATATGGTGGAAATGTGTGGGGAAACAAATGCATTGTTATACCACAAATGCATTGTGGTATAACAATTTACATGCATTTATAACTATGACACTTGCATAAGTAAATAAGCCCGAAAGTCTTATATGTGAAATTTGTAGTAGAACTTCATTCATTGACACTGACACTCATTAATGTTTTGTGCAAGCGGCACTTAAAGAAACCCACCGCTGCTAGTTCGGCCATCAGCAAAGTAGCACGGGTCACCAAGCGGCATTCCAGGGGACATTCCAGGGGCCACAAGGCAAAGTTCAAGAAGGAGAGACACTTCTAGGTAGCAGCCAACATACCAAAGAAAGCAGAGAGAAGCCTTCCCCAGAGGGATCCGTACAGCCAGCACAAATGCTGCTCCACCAGCCAACACGCTGCTGACAGTAGAATTGCCAGGGAGGAGAAATCAAACACTGCAGGATGGATGGTCGCCTTTTCGCCGTTTCTGAAGAGGACAGGAAGTGACGTATCTGTAAGTTATTTCTTAATAAAGACTTTGCTATTTAAAAGTTTAATTTGTCTTGGTGTTTATTTTTCGTTGTATACTAACGAATTTTTTAACAAAAATTTTTGATGTTACTGGTCCTTTAATGTGAGAGGTCCAGAGTTCTGGGCAGGCAAGGGAACCGCACGAGGTACAGGAACAGAGAACAAGAAACATAGTCAAGGGACAGGCCTAGTCAATACCAAACAGGAGCTGGCAGTACAGATACAGCAGACAGAAGAGTAATCAGGGTCACAGGCCAGGTCAAAACACACCGATATCGATGTACAGAGCAGTATCAGAAAGAATAGTCAAAGTACAGGCAAGGTCAAAACATGGCTTAAACAATTTGGAATAGCACCCAGGAACTTGCAAACAGAACTTATATTGGGCAATGATTCAGTGCAGGGCAGGGGGTCTTTATAGGCAGCCTTATAGCTTATACTGATCACATGGGACCAGATGGATAACAGCTGAACCAAGCCATGCCTATTTGCAATTACTAGTATAGCAATGGGAGTGAAGCAGGGCTTTAGCTGTCTGCTCACATAGAGCAGTGGTAATTAAAATAACCCAAAAACACCAGGTCCCTGGTTTGACTCCAGGCAGGATATTACAGTAGCCTTACTTTACACACTTTGTCTTGCATTTGCAAATTACCCCTACTGTGAACGTAACACATATTCATGCCGTTCTTTGCTTTTATTATTATATAAATACACATACGAATAATTGAAGTAACATTTTCAGCCTGTGTTTGTAGGGCAAGCATTTGTCAAAGTGGCGATTACATTGATATACTGTTGCCTTCATTGTGACCAGGTAGCACCATTGAATGTATAATGTTTACTTGGACCATTCATCCAGGTAGCACAGAGAGTCCTGTGATATATAAAAATATTCTATACGCAAAGGAGGTCATAATGTGCACTGTAGCAGAAAGACGCAATGTGCAGTACCAGGTCACAGTGTACCAGTACTTTCAGATAGACAAGAACTGTGGTAGCTGGTGCCAGATATCATCCTGTTCTAGAAGAAAACTCAGAAGAGAGTGCCAGTAAGAATAACTCTATGATTTAATACTTCTACTTTTATTGTGCATTCATGTCCACTGATTTTACCAGTTTGTCTCTTCCTCATTGCCATCCCTGCATTATGTTAGGACTTCTTCTTTTTTTCATTTTATGGTTTTCTTTTGTAACAAATCTATTCTATAAATAATTGGCACATATGTGGATTGTAAATGTGTTGCTAACAGATATTATGAACTGTAAGCTCACGTAATTACTATGACTTCAATCGCACGTCGTACCATAGGTACTGTTAAAGGGCCCTCACTACATAAAACTGTGTCTGAGAAGGAAAGTGCACAGAGACTGAATGTTTGTAAACCCATGGCTGCTCAGAGGAAGATTAAAGTGATACCGACATGTTCCTATAAAAATCATAGAAAAGTGTCAGTATCAAGTATGTGCTGCACCCGGAATACCTTTGTGCAGCCGACCCGCTGACACTACTAACAGATCTTCCGTGTTTACTTCAGTGACACTAGGCGGGGGTTGGAGCGATCCTTCCATAGGCTGAATTCCTGTTTTCATTTGTAATTAGCCTATGGAAGGATCGCGCTGCCCACAGCCCATGTCACTAAGACAGCACCAAAGATCTTTTAGCAGTGTCGGAGGGTCGTTAATGAAGGTTCTTGGGGCTGGGTTAAGTTGTGAGGGGTGCCTTGAGGGGAACTATTCTGGGTGTAGCCGATGCTTTCCTATAAAAATCATAGGAACGCATCGGTATTGCTTTAAGGAGAACGCCACCAAAAGCTATTTTTTTGCAAAGCAAAGTTCCAAGAAACTAATATACATGAATTAAAAAATTCCAATGGTTTTCAAAATGATTTGTAAATGTATTTGCAACCGAAAGCAGCATCTGTTGATTCCATTCTGTTGTCTGTTCTTCTTCTCGGTTCTTCTCTGTTTAAAACATTGTAGAAGGCAGTTTTCTGAGAAGTCTGTTAATCATCTGGCTTCTACTACTACTACTTATTTCAGGAGACAGAACAAGGAACCAGAGAAAATACAGATATTGCTTTCACTAGCATTACATTTACAAAATACCTTTAAAACCAGTTTTATGAATATATATTGGAAAGTTGCAGGCAATTAAATTAATGAGCGCTTTCAATGAATAGTCAGGTTCTATGAAACCCATCAATAAACATAAATAAGTTACTTTATGAAAATATAGATTCTGTTACAGGTCTCATGCTTCAGTGATGAACCAGCTACTTGTATAGACACTGGATAAAAAGGGCATAGTAGCAAGTCACATGACTACATAGTACCTGTCAGTTGCAGGTACTGATACTAGGATCAAAAATGCAGGGTCAGTGTGAGATAGAAGACTTGGATGGAATATTTAGGAAATGTGAGTATTTTAGTGGATACTACAACATTTTACTAAGAGCTTTTAGTAGAGATAAATATGCAGTTAGGACTATCAAGAAGCAAAGTCATATTTCTCTGTTCATGGAGTCTACAAGTTTCTTACTCCACCACACCATTAGTCATGGGTTTGTTATAACTTTCAACCAGATAACCAACAAATATAAGCTTTCATCTTCAACATAACCTGGTGTTTCATGTGGGTCACTTGCAATTCATCTCTGAACAGCACACTGCCTTTTTCTTACACATGCTGAGGCCTTCCATGGAAGGCATAAAAACTCTTTAATATATTATTAACCCGAATATGTTCTGTACAACTAACAATCTAGCAATGCATTTCCTTTCACAGAGTTTAGATTTCTAAATAAATGTACTCGATTCAATGTTGCAGAATTTTTACATTTTTAACTTGTAAAGATTCCCAATTTTTTATACTACACCTCAAAAGTTATGGTCTGATGTACTCCAAGGGCCAGATTTATCAAAATGCGAGTTTAGAGTTTAATAAATACCAATGTTCTATTCATTCCTATGGGATTTTTAGAATTTTATCAAGGGGTGAAAGTTAGAATTTACCATTTGATAAATACAATTCTAAAAATCCCATAGGAATGAATAGAACGTGGGTGAGTTTTTATTTATCAAGCTCTAAACTAAACTCATATTTTGATAAATCTGCCCCTAAAAGAAATTATGATATTCTATGTAGATTATAGCATTTAATTTATAAGAGGAACATTGTTCAGAAACCATTTTCAAATAGCTTCCAGTGAATTAATCATTGCTCATAAGATAGTTTATGACTCATCAAAACCATAATCACTAGCACAGTCAAGAAGGGAATTAGGGTACGGAAGGGTAGGGGGGCTGGTCCACAGCTTGTCCAAAGCAACAGATTTGCTATTTTGGATGAAGATGCTGGGGAGGACAGCACTGAACTGGCATGTATGGAGCAGGATGACTCTCAGAGCACCCAGGGAGGCAGTGTCTATAATATGGGTGGTGGAGGGAGTGCAAGGAAGAAAAGGTAGGTTTTAGCTAAAGGGGATTCCATTATTAGAATGGTGGATAGGGAAATCTTAGGTAAGGACCCTTCATGCCGAACCTCCTCCTGTTTCATGATTTTCATTCAGATATTTTTTATGTTAAGCTTACATAAGAAATAGATGTTTAAATATAACAATTTACATTTTTTCATAATTCAATATTTAAGTAATATTTTCCATGGAACAGAATGTTATCAATGCTTCTATGGATGTAGATCATAATGGGACATCACAAAAGTAGACCTCGCATTAGTAAAGTGTGGGCACTCCTGGGCTACAGGGTCTTTGCCAGGGATGGGCTGCACGTCAATGATGATGGTGTGGCTGCTTTGGGGGAGAAGATGGCTAGAGGGTTGGAGGAAATTTTAAACTAGGAGTGGGGGGGGGGGAATGCAGTAAAGGTTTTCGTGGAAAATAGGTTAGATGAGGTAGTGGGCATAGGAAGGGAAAATGGGGGTGGAGATATAGTTGAGGGTACTGGGAGGACATGTCAAATATACAATATGGTACCAGTATTAAATGTATGTTTGCAAATGCAAGGCGTCTGACTGGTAAAATGGGAGAGCCGGAGGTGCTGGTGCTGGAGGGAAAATATGAAATGACGTGGTGTGGCTGAAACATGGCTAATGAGTCGCATGACTGGGCAGTTAATATCACTGGCTATACTTTGTTTTAGAGGGACAGAGGCAATAGAAAAGGAGGAGGGTTATGTCTGTTTGTTAGACATGGTTTAAAAGTGAATATAAAGGAGGAGGTGATGTTAGAAAATGAGGGGGCAGAATCCTTATTGGTGGAGCTTTTAACGGATTGCAGATAGTCCAGCAAATTAATTATAGGAGTAAGCTATAGACCCCCTAATGTAAGTGGAGAGGAGGAGGCTATACTCCTGATGCAAATTTTAAAAGGCTGCTAGTTTTGAGGAAATTAATAATAATGGGGGATTTTAATTACCAGTAAACAGGAGCAACATTACTGCCAGGGCTGTTAATGGGAGCAAGTTTATAAACTTGTTGCATGAACATTTTATGGTTGTTGTGGAGCCAATCAGGCAAAATGCTATATTGGATCTAGTGATCTCTAATGACCCAGAATGTATAGTAAATGTGCAAGTAATTGAACTCCTGGACAATAGTGACCATAATGTGATCTCATTTAATGACTGGTGCAAAAACAAATATGCACTGGGACAACAAAAACCCAGAATTTTAGAAATGCAATGGTTAGCATTTGATATTTAAAATATTATTAAATACATACTGTTCTCAATTTATTCCCTTAAGAAGTAAACGTAGAAGCACCAAGAAATACCATATGTGGCTTAATATAGAGGTAAAGAAGTTAATAGAAATAAAGAGAAAGGCATTTAAAAACTACAGGTCCGGAAGGCAAAGATTGGAAATGAGGAGCACATTGCGGCATAGGCTACGTTTTTCATTCATTAATAGTAAAAAGATGCAGGTTGAGAGTGTTGCCCCTTTAAATAATGGTACCAATATGGTGGTAACAAATACAGAAAAGGCAAAGCCACCTGATAGCTGCACTGTTGGCTCACCTCAAATTAGTCAGTGGCTGACTCGGAATATGGTTCATAAAGCTTTACTAAAAATTAATGTTAACAAGACACCAGGGTCAGATGGAATACACCCATACATTTTAAGAGAGCTTAGTTGTTTTAGGGAGCAGTAGATGTGATTTATTTGGGTTTTGCCAAAGTGTGTGATACAGTGCCCCACAAACAACTGCTTACTAAACTAAGGTCTGTTGGGCTTAATGAAGACGTTTGCACATGGATAGGAAACTGGCTACAGGATCAGGTAAATTACTTGGAGTAAGGTTCTTAGTGGGGTCTGTATTGGGTCCACTTTTATTTAACTTGTTCATTAATGACTTAGGGAAGGTTATTGTTAGTAATTTATCAGTGTTTGCAGATGACACAAAACTATCCAGCCCAATTAATTCCATCCAGGGTGTGACATCCTTGCAGCAGTATCTTGAAAAACTGTCAATCTGGGCAGCTAAGTGGCAGAGCCACTTATACCCTAAATGTGACTGCACTAGGCAAATCCATAATGGAAAAGTACCTTGGAGACCTTGTAGATAATAAACTTGGCTGTAACAAGCAATGGCAGTCAGTGGCATCAAGGGCAAACAAGGTCTTGAGTTGTATTAAAAGGGGAATAGATTTGCGGGAGGAGAGGGTCATTCTTCAACTGTACAGAGCACCGGCAAGGCCCCATCTAGAATATGACGTACAGCTTTGGTCTCCATCACTCAAACAGGACATTATTGAATTAGAGAGGGTCCAGAAAAGGGCAACTCAGATGGTAAAAGGTATGAAAAATCTTAACTATGAGGAAAGACTGGCCAAGTTGGGGTTATGGACGATAGCTTATAGTACAAGTTTATCCAGGGACTGGTCCGATTGTTATCTTAGAGTCAGGAAGTATTTCCCCCCCCCCGAGGCAAATTGAAGAGGATTCAAATGTTTTTTTTTTGTCTTTCTTTGGATCAACTAGCAGTAAGAAGGTCATATGCACAATGAAGGTTGAACTTGATGGACGTGTGTCTTTTTTCAACCTAACTTACTATGTTACTATGTTACTGTGCCTATCAAAGCCCCATTCTCCGATTTATTTTTCTTTTTTGCTTCAAACCTTTATGTAATCTGTGCTATGAACTATTTCACAGGGAGTATAAAAAGGGAAGTGAAAAAGCTTTTGATTCAAGGGATCAGCAACAACAAAACATACAATATTGCTGACAGAAGAGAGACTTCATCAGAATGAGCACCCCATCAGTAGGGATGTAGCGAACGTCGGAAAAAAAGTTCGCGAACATATTCGCGAACTTGCGCAAAAACGCGAGCGGTTCGCGAACGGTTCGCGAACCCCATAGACTTCAATGGGAAGGCGAACTTTAACATCTAAAAAAAAAATTTCTGGCCAGAAAAATGATTTTAAAGTTGTTTAAAGGGTGCAACGACCTGGACAGTGGCATGCCAGAGGGGGATCAAGGGCAAAAATGTATCTGAAAAATCTGCCTGTGTGTGCTTGGAAGAGATAGTGTAGGGGGAGAGCTGTTAGTGATTTCAGGGACAGATGATAGTAAGTTTGCTGGCTAGTAATCTGCTTGATACTGCTCTGTATTGGAGGGACAGAAGTCTGCAGGGATTTGAGGGACATTTTAGCTTAGGTAGCTTTGCTGGCTAGTAATCTACTGTTCTCTTTAAACAACTGCCATACGTTGACCTTGTAGGCATTGTTTGCCCAGTTTTTTTGGACGCAGCCACTGAAGCACAGTTGCCAGAAAAAATATGCCATATAAATGCTGAAAATAGTCATTTTTCGCCATACGTTGACCTTGTAGACATTGTTTGCCCAGTTTTTTTGGTTGCAGCCACTGAAGCACAGTTGCCAGAAAAAATATGCCATATAAATGCTGAAAATAGTCATTTTTTTGCCATACGTTGACCTTGTAGGCATTGTTTGCCCAGTTTTTTTGGTCGCAGCCACTGAAGCACAGTTGCCAGAAAAAATATGCCATATAAATGCTGAAAATAGTCATTTTTTGCCATATACGTTGAGTCAACGTATGGCAAAAAATGACTATTTTCAGCATTTATATGGCATATTTTTTCTGGCCTCTGTGCTTCAGTGGCTGCGGCCAAAAAAACTGGGCAAACAATGCCTACAAGGTCAACGTATACACTACTACAGCGGTGGATACGGATTACGTAAAATATATTATGGCTGCTTGAAAAAAGTCACTCCGGTGTTTTTTCTGGAGACGGTAATATTATGGATATTTAGACAGAATGTGAACAAGGTCACACAGCTAGATGGCGGGTTGAAGAAAACACTGTGCAAATAATGCCTACAGGGCAAATAATGCCTAAAAGGTCAACTTATACACTACTACAGCGGTAGTAAAATAAAAAAAAGTAAAATAAAAAAAAAATGAATATTAAAAAAAAAAAATTAAAGTTGGTGCTGCTGAACTACTAGGAGCAGCAGATTAGCACACCAGTCCCACTCCCCAACACTGTTAGACTAATAGCACTGGGCTCTTATAGTAGTAGTAGTAGTAGTAGTAAAACAACAAAAAAATAAATAAAAGCAGTCCTTACAAGGACTACTGTTATTGCAGCAGTCAGCAGATGAGATCAGAAGCAGGACAGCTGCCCACTGCAGCTACATACAGAGCACTGCAGTAGAAGGTAGATTACTAGCCAGCAAAGCTACCTAAGCTAAAATGTCCCTCAAACCCCTGCAGACTTCTGTCCCTCCAATAACAGAGCAGTATCAAAACGATTACTAGCCAGCAAACTTTCAACTGTCCCTGAAATCACTAACAGGCAGCAGCTCTCTCCCTACACTATCTCTTCAGCACACACAGGCAGAGTGAAAAAACGCTGCAGGGCTTCGGTTTTTATAGGGAAGGGGAGTGGTCCAGGGGAGAGCTTCCTGATTGGCTGCCATGTACCTGCTGGTCTGGGGTGAGAGGGCAAAAAAAAGCGCCAACAATGGCGAACCCAAAATGGCGAACGTCGCGCGACGTTCGCGAACTTCCGGCGAGCGCGAACACCCGATGTTCGCGCGAACAAGTTCGCCGGCGAACAGTTCGCGACATCTCTACCCATCAGAATTAGCACCCGCTCAAACTTTTGCTTTAGTCAACTAATGTAGTATTGATACAAAATGTTTTTGTAACAAGCATTTTATTTCACCTGGATTCATAACAATGTCATATAAGTCGTAGAATTTATTTACAGTTATGTTATGTTTTAAATGTTTGCATGTTGTAATGAAACTCACATATTCAGCAAATGTCTTTGAAGGGGAAGTAATGTCTAAAATGGAATAAGGCAAGAAAGAAATGCTGTATTTTGTATACTAAACATAAACATGAACTGACTGCACCACAAGCCTAATAAAACAAATGATTTATACTTTCAAAATTTGCTACCGGGGGTCACCATCTTGTAACTTTGTTAAACATCTTTGCAAGACCAAGACTGTGCACATGCTTAGGGGCAGATTTATCAAGGGTCGAATATCGAGGGTTAATTAACCCTCGATATTCGACTAGGAATTGAAATCCTTCGACTTCGAATATCGAAGTCGAAGGATTTAGCGCAAATTCTGCGATCGTACGATCGAAGGATTATTCCTTCGATCGAACGATTAAATCCTTCGATCGAACGATCGGGACCTTCCCCATAGGCTAACATTGACTTCGGTAGCTTTTATCTGCCGAACTAGGGGGTCGAAGTTTTTTTTAAAGAGACAGTACTTTGACAATCGAATGGTCGAATAGTCGAACGATTTTTACTTCGAATCGTTCGATTCGAAGACGATGGTCGTAGTCGAAGGTCGAAGTAGCCCATTCGATGGTCGAAGTAGCCAAAAAAACCTTTGAAATTCGAAGTTTTTTTACTTCGAATCCTTCACTTAGTGAATCGGCCCCTAAGTGTGGTCTGGGCTGCTTAGGAATCATCATAAATTATCAAAACAGCCCTTTAGTTTCAGACAACTGGTAAAGCAGTAGATCATGCATCTGTTTCGTTTTAGCCATAACTTACAACGCAAATTTCATAATGCAATTGATTTTCTTCAAATTCAACTTAATACTAATGTTGTGTAGCCCTTTGTTCACGCAGCTTCACTACTTTATAAATATGATATTTTGCAGATAGCTAAAGGGGGAATAAATAGTGAGCAAGGATTCAGATGCTTTGTATACTGCCTTTTAAATATGGCCCTTGCACTCCAAAAATATGGCACCTTTCACTCCAAAAATGTAAAAAAGTCACAACTCTGTTTAAAGGAACAGCAATGTAAAAAAAGTTAAATATAATGTATTGTAGTTCAGCATTTTGAAAACTGGCGTTTTTGCTTCAAAAAGACTACTATAGTTTATATACTGTAAATAAGCTGGTGTGTAAGCGTGGGGGAAGCCATTTAAGTTGAAATAGAGCCAAATTTCAGATAAGATCTGTAGAATACAATGGGCTTAGTTCTTACAGACAAATCAAAGCCCATTGTATTCTACAGAGTTTATCTGATAGGTAACCCGTGCATTTTCTCAATTTTCAGACTGATTAACTACCCCCATGGCTACACAGCATCTTATTTATATATTATATTTATATACTGCAGTAACTATAGTAATATTTAATTTATAGTAAGCTGAGACTATACCAAGGTAGGTGTCAGGAGGATTTTAACATGTGCAAATAAAGCTGGATTGATTCTTCCTCTGCCTGAAGGTTTTGGGAGTGCGCATCCAAGCTGATTGGTTGACAGACTATGCCAAGATAGAACAGGTATACTGCCTGGAACATCCACAGAGCAGAAATTTAAAAGTTAAAGTATTTATTTCATCTCATGATAAAAAAATGCCTGACGCATTTCGTACAGAGTACATAATCATAGACAGTTCAAATGCCTATGATTATATACTATATATTATATGATTATATCCTGTCAAGTTTATGGTTAATGTGAAGTCTTCTATTCCCTTGCTACAGGTGTGGGGATCTGGCACCCGGATCAAATAATTATTTGGAAAGTATACTGTTTTGTTAATCACACTGATGATACTGTGTTTAGTGGAGTCCCGCTAGTAAATTGGTAAAAGGTATACTGCCTGGACCAGGGTAGAACAGATATACTGCTATTATAATATCTATTGCAATTACAAATCATTAAGAAAAGCAATCCATGTAAGAAAATGTAAATGAGATTAAGATCTCTATAAACAATATGCTTGAAACCATGCTATGAATTATATAATAATAATTCATGATACCTTTTATTGGCTTAGTAAGTAAAAATTGAAATCTTTCCAGATGATAGTATTACATTTAGTACACATTTTGTAGGAATTCTAGAAATTGTAGAAAACTTATTGTCACGGTCGGCACCCAAAAACAGAACAAATGCCAAGCACCCTAGTCTCGGCTTCTACTTCACCTGTAGTGTGACCGCCTTTGGCCTCGGAAGGAGCCCTCAGCTACTTGGATGCCACCAGGACTTAAACGAGAGGTGCAAGGCTAGGGGTTCTGGATAGGCAGAGGGGCACGACTTTTAGTGAGAGTCTTTAGGTCGAAGGGCGCGGTACAAGACGTTAGGCAATAGAGTAGTCAGATCAGGCCGGGTCGGGGCAGGCAGAGAATAAACGTAGTCAGGCAGGCAAGGGTCAAACCAGGAAGTCAATCAGAAGGGTTAAGCAGAATTGAAGTCAGTAATCAGGCAAGGGGTCAGGATACAGAATGTAGAATCATCAAAAAGCCAGGCAGGGGTCAAAACAGGTCATCAGGATCAGGTTCAAAGAGAATAGCAACAGCTAACAGCACCAGGAAACAAATCCTATAACGGGCAGTGTGAAAATGAAAAACGTCCCTATAAATACATCATGCCAGCGCCTTAAAACCAGGAAGAGATGCACCCTAAGAGACCGGCGCCTGCGGTGGAGCAGTTGGGCGCGGCCGGCATCCCTGCCGTCCCCCCACTAGACCACCAGGGTGAGTGGACTTTGTGAATGTCTTAATTTTTGTATCCTAAATAGCAAGGGGATCCCTATACTTGTTTCTCTGGAGGTTTCTCTTGAGGTGTTAATGTAAACATATAATAAAGTGAATACAGATGTAGCAGTGGTAAAGTATTACATAAGAAGGTGCTGTGTGGAAATAGGATAGCCATAGTCTCTGAAAACAGGATTTCTGTTGTAATGTGGTACTGTTTATAGGCAAAATGATTTATGTAAATTTTAAAGCTTTCAAGATGTAAAAATTACTGCATAAATTGGTTTGTCAATAAATGGTGTATCTTTACCACTGAAATCCATCTTCTTTCCTGAACTATTGCTAACACGGTACATCTCTCTACTACTAACATGGCATTTTGTTCATCACAATACTCCAGCAATTTCACTAAAGCCTAACCAACTCCCAATGTAGAGACTCAACACAACCACTATTATTTTGCTCCTGCATCAGGATCTGCCTTTGTTCTCAGTAGGTTCTAGCTGGGGCAAATGTCCTTTAATTTCAAGCTCATGGTATCATGGCCACTTGAGGTGGGTAAAGGCTTTACTTTAGCATACAGCTAGATTATTAAACATAACTATATAAAAGCTTGTTTTTTATTTGAAACAATAAACAGATGATTTAGTCACAAGCAAAAGGACTGAACAGATACAGTACATGGTTTGATTAGTCAAAGTAAATCTGTAACTATGGTTAAGTGGTGGATCTCCTGTTTCTGTGAACTCTCAGTAGCTAATGGATTTATTTTTTACATAACAAACACCAAACTTACTTAGTTCCTTTTCAGCCCAGACTAATGGGAAGTTGAATTTACCATTAACTTTCAGTATGATGCAGACCTTGATATGCTAAGACAATCTGCAGGTTGCTTTTTTGTTTGCAGTTTTATATATGCAAGCACTGGTCTGTATTGATAGTGTGGATGTTTGTGTAAGGATCAGACACTGAACTTAAATAATCAGATGGGAGCCTGTATGCTGGTGAACCGGGGGTATAACCAAAAATATCCGTACCAAGTCTTAGAGACATGGTGAAGGAATTCAGTTTAATGAGGCAATTACGAAACAGGTGGTTGATGGTCAGTGAAATAAGGAATCGGCAGACTAAAACAGTACTCAGTCCAGTAATCAGGCCAAGGTCACAACCTGGAAATCCAACAAGACAGGTAAGGAGGGAACAGGAGAACTGGAGCAAGACGGGAATCAGGAACACAGGAGGATCTCGAGAGCAGGAATCCAGGAACAGGTAACAAGGAACAGGAATCAAGGCACGGAATAACAAGATCAGGGCTTGGATGCAAAATGACCAAGCAAGGAGCTATGGTCAGGGACAGGTTTATAAGGGGTTCTGACCAGGGGGATGAAGAACACGAGACTAATGAGGTGGGCGGAAACAAGGGAGCAGAAAAAACACAATGAATTGAAGCAGCCATGAGAGCTTCCAGTTGCTCAACTGGAAAGTGCATAGTTCCTGGAACAAACACCCCAGAGTTCGAAACCCAGTTGATCCTGACAGTTTGTCTTTGGTAGGACTCAATAGACAATTTCAAGGAAAGAAAGAAAGGAACGCCTCTTCTATCAGTATAATGAAGATTATCCAACATCAATTCACGTTATAATTCCATAAACAACCACCGGAGTTAAAATTCAATAAATTGCCAATTAAAAATACCACCAATCTATAATCAACCTCCAATTAATTACAACAAAGTGCCTGTGCTATTGTATCAATTCATTACTTTTCAACTTCATGAATAATGAATATCTTTAAATCAGGGCTGTCCAACTGGCGGCCCGCGGCCCCCCTTGTGTGGCTCCCCACATCAAAGTCTGCCTGCTGTGTCTGCTTACCTTGTGTAAACTTTAAAAGGTATCACTACAGACATTAACAGGCCCCTGCATCAAATTCAGACTATAATCGTTTGTATTGTTCACACATGTAATCCCCCCTGCATTGTTCACACTTGTGACACCTCTATTGTTCACACTATAAAGCCCTGTATATTCACACCTGAGACCCAGAATGAAACTGCCCACATTGTTCACACCTTCTACAAACTGCTGGAGGGGCACCAGCATTGTGTCACTGTATGTAGCAAATCTTAGAGTGGTCCAGATTAGTGGGAACTGTCCGCTGCCTTCCCTATGCTCCCTGTGTGCGCCATAATCTTTGCCTGTCATACTCTGCCTGTGGGTTCCATACTCTGCCGGTTTTCACCCTGCTCTGCCTGTGGAATATAAGCCTGGTATTTGTTTTGGGGGTTTGTTAGCATTTGAAAATCATTGTTAGGGGGGCCTAAGCCCCCTAGGCTGTAAAAGAGCTGTCTTAGCCTAAAAAAACACAAATCCTTGGTCCCCTTGGAGTCCCAGTGCAGGATTGCAATAAGGAAGAGTAACCTGGACTGAGCGACGGAGAATCTAAAAACCACCACAAATTGACCAATTCCGATTTTAAAAAAGCATTAGGCTATAATTTTTAAAGAATTTAATACTGTATACAGCAGAGTTCCGCCAACGCGCATTTCGCAATGTTTGATTTCTCAAGGAGAATAATCAAGTCCACAGTCCAGGTTTCCCTACCTTCTCCAACTTTGTGGTGTCCCAGGGATAGAAAATTATAGGCAATTGTCTTTTTACAGATTGAGTGACCTGTGAACCAATTTATCCTACACGTTTATATATGGTCACCAATTAATATCATTATTTTTAACTAATCAATTGGGAGAATTAACTCACTCTATAAATTATTAGCATTGCACCTTATTAAGTTGTAATCAATTATTAAGAAGTGACTGGATTAATTGTAATTAATATACTTTAGTAATTATTTTATCACCATCCTGGTGGAGAATCTAGTAATCTATTTACTGGCACTGCACTTTAAAAATATATCACGGATTACAAAATAGTGGATTAACTACCAGCAATGCACATCAGCACTTTATATAGCTGATAATTAATTAGTATATATAATTATTTAAAGGCATTCATTATTGAGCTTGAAGTTGAAAAGTAATGAATTGATAATTATTAATTGGTGGTATTTTAATTGGTAATTTATTGAATTTTAACTTTGTGGTTGTTTATGGAATTATAACGTGAATTGATGTTGGATGACCGTTATACAGATAGAAGTGGGGTTCTTTTCTTTCTTTCTTTCTTTCTTTCTTTCTTTCTTTCTTTCCTTGAAATTGTCTATTGAGTCCTACTGATCAAATCAGACCTCAGTTCTAATTCAACAGATAAATTGGAAGGTGTTAATTAAGGGTATTTATCCATTGCCTACACATAGTTTGTCTTTGGTGTTATGCAAGACCACAGCTATATGAGTAAGGAGTAAAAGAGCAGTAGAAAATGACTCAAGATTGCCGAAAGAACTGCATATACAAAGACTATCCATTCAGGAATGGGGACATCGACAAACATCTGTGAGTGCTACACAGAGCAATTTAGCAATGAGACTCTCTTTTCGAAAACTTCTGTATTAGGTTAAAATATACATGAGTACTCAAAAAATGCTCTCACTTTTTACTTCCTATGGGATCCTATGGGATTTGACAAAAATATGAAACGTCCTGCCAGATTCAACTGCATGTTGCAATTTTCTTGTTTACTATTCATGTAATACTACTGGTACATCTTTCAGCACATTTCCACAATCACACACATGGCCATGTTGCTCTGGTATGGCAAATTTTCTTCTCCCACTGCAGATAGAACATACTTTTGTTGGTTTCCACAACTTCTTTTTATCTCACTGAACAAAGCATTTTTAAAGATATGAAGTAGGCCAGCAGTGTTTTAAAAAACAAAATGCTAAAATAAAAAATGTTAAAAAATCATAAAAGTTACTCAGTGAAATCACTTCAGCTGACCTTCCCTTAAAACGTCACCCCAGAAACATAAGTAGCTTGGGCATGAAATATTTTCATTGTATTCTATGGAATTCAGCTATAAATTGCCTCTTTTGTAACCATTCAAAAAACAGTACGGGAGCATTTTTGGCCAATACAGTAAGTTTATTTTAATTCCATGTGTGTTTTGCTACAAGTTATGTTTAAATCAATCATTTCTACTGCATTTTCTACTGAAATTCCTTTTTTACAAATGTCAAATTTACAAATTTGTCTTCTTCTAAGTCCAGCTTAAATGTCTAGAAACTTTTACTCTTTTCAGAAGAGGACAAAGCCGGATGTGGGAAACATTATATTGATCTTGAATTAAAAACTAAGCACATAGTTGAACTAATGTGGATTAGCATTCAAGATTTATAGATGCCTTTAATAATAATTATTATTTTCTTCCATCACAGTGATGGCTCCAAATCATTGATCTCCTTATGAAGGCTAGGGAACAGCTAAAAGCCTAATGGACCAGAAATTAATCAACCCTTTCCCGCTAGCTCTGAGGTCCCTTAAAAGCCCTAAGCACTTACATTTTAATTCAATATGTTACCCTTTTTGGGTGTGGGTGCTAGGGATATCAGTGTTTAGGAAAACAAACCATACTATACTCTATTTTTGCTTTTATATCTTGTGCTATAAATTCTAAAACATTAATGCCCATTTACAACAAATGAATAAATGAAAAATACACAAAAGTAGCTTATACTACCTGAGCAGCAGTTATTGAAAGGTTAATAAGATAATTATACATTTTTAGGCTTTTAAAAACATTAAGCTTGGCTAAGGTGTACTGACGTATTTGTATGTGACATTTAATTTTCCATTCTTCAGAGCCACATAAGTGACCTTATTCATAGGCTAGGCATTCTACTTGCTGGGTCAGTTTAACTATTGAGTATATACAACAAAACATAACAAGTACTGATCAAATTATTAGTGATTGTATTTTGTCAAACGTGCTTTGTGGACATTTTAACCACAGCTAAATTACTGTGAGTTTTAATATTTATTTTTATTTTATATTCGAAAGGTAAACTAACACTAAAATCTACTATTACATTTTGTTCTGAGGCACTTCTGCTGAAAAACAATATTGTAGGATATGAATAGGCCATTATCTCCATATGCGGATGCTTGGAAATGTGCCAATGTCTTTAAGTAAGTTAATTTTTGGGCTGCAATTTACTCAGTGAAACACTATAGTCTTTGAACAACTAATGTTTAACCTGCTCTATTACACTCCAAAGTATAAAAGGGCACATTCTGAGTGATGTAAATGTTTCATTATTCCTAAAAGGTTTTTTCACTACTGGTTTATTAAGCTAACAATCCGCAAACAAATAATAAAAAGAACAGTTAAGTGGAAATATAAGTACTTAAAACTAAAAAGGCAATCAGTAGTTATTAGGCAAAAGTTACTTTCATCCTATACAGTGATTTATTACTGGGAGTAAAAATGTTGAATACTCTAAAAATAGGACTGGAGGATATATAATAAAGGAGCATGGCCAAAACAGACCCTTTCTGCAGTTTGCAAGTGGCATATAAAGAATATATTGAGCCCCTTTCAGGTGTGTGGTTTGAATTGCCGCCGTACTAGAAGATAATTCTTTGATGCAAAAAAAGGAATCTCTACCACTTCTGAAGTGATGGAAATTTCTCAAACAGAGGGGATAGACAGAATGCAAATGCACATTACATCCCAATCAGAATGGCAAAGCATTTATAGAGGTCCCAATCTTAATCCCAGTTTCTTCAGGAAAACAAATGACCAAATTGTTGTTTTTATTTATGGCTGCTTGTAATGGTAGGGGCACATGGGGAGATTAGTTGCCCCCGATTTTTAAAAGCAGGTTCTGGCAACAAGTTGTTTGTTTTGTCTTTGCATGCAGCTACATGCAAATCGCCAGCTATTATGCACACAGCGCGATTTGAGATCGCCTGTAGCTCCAAAAAGCACAGAGACCTTTTTGGAGCGATTTGTCAGAAATAGCATGTACATAGAGAATTACTGAAATCTCCTACAAGCACACACACACAGATTAGTAGCCGCAATAGTATGTAAATTCTTGTGCTTGTGTAATGACGTGGAGACAACACGCTGAGGGAATGAATGCCGAGATGAGTTCCGGCTCTTGCGTGGGAGGAGAATGTAGCACAAAGCACTATGGTATATGAATCGCTTGGAATCAAAAGTCGCTTTGTCGCTGCAACTTCATTTTTAAAAATCGCGGGCGACTAATAATCCCCGTGTGCCCCTACCCTAAAAAAGCATTATTTGCAACTGGTTATAAAAGATTGTCCTTGGGTAACTGATATAGCTTCATACATTAATCAGCTGAGCTGGAAGGAAGCTATTAAAGGAGTTAAGTTTTAGTATGATGTAGAGAGTGATATTCTGAGACAAGCTGCAATTGGTTTTCATTTTTCAGCATCTCTCCAATTCAGCCATCTGGTTGCTAGGGTCCAAATTACCCTAGCAACCATGCATTGATTTGAAAAAGAGACTGAAACATAAATAGGATAGGACCTGAATATAAAGATGAGCAATAAAAAGTAGCAGTACTAATAAGTGTGTAGCCCTACAGAGCATTTGCTTTTTAGATGGGGTCAGCGATGCCCAACTGAAAGCTGGAAAGAGTCAGAAGAAAAAGGCAAACAATTTTTACTTAAAGTTGAACCACCCCTTTAAGTTTGGGAGCTCAGGGAGAGATATTCAGGAGGGACCACAGCACCCTTGGACCTCGACATGCATCGGTTGAGGACTAATTTAATAGTCTGTAGATCCTTCATGTAAGCAGTTAGCAGATACTTTTGGAGCTCTATCTCTATATACCTGTAGTAATTATGCACTACAGTAAAATTATATTAAAAGTCATCAAAAAGTCCTGTAAATGCAGGAGATCCCAGCCTGAGTGAATTCATACAGGTCCTATACCTTTACATAAACCTATGTTGTGACATAAACAGTTTGAACCGATGATCAGAGAGGTTGGATGATGTAAAGGGGTGGAGCTATAACATCAGGGGTGCGGAGTGCCAGTAGTAGCCTTATAACTGGGTTTAAGAGTTCTGATACATGAACAGGCAGTTTTGAACAGGACAGTCCAAGCAAAAACCAGGTGGAAACCCTAATTATTTCTTATAAAATATAAGTTTTAAAGAGTCAGGTCAGGAGAAATATATTAGCTTATTCATGTTTCTTGTGTATTATAGATATATAATAGTATATTATAGATATAGTAATATATTATACAAAGCAAAGCATATACCCTTAATGAAATACACAATCACAATATTAATATTTATTAGAAAAGCATCAACAAAGTATATTTTACATTATAGTGATTACTTTTTTCATCATAGTGGATGTTTTATGACAACACAACATAACATATGTTATGGCATCACATAAACATATGTTATGACTTTATGCATGTTGTTATCAAAAGATCCTTGGGGGTGTTGATATAGTTTTAAATAATTGTTAACTGTCCTTTAAAGAAAATGTTTTGTATTTAATAGTTTCTTATTTACATCCTATTATGTAGTCTCATTACACAGCTTACTTCAGTGTGATGAGTCAACATTTCTTGGGGGCTTGCATTTGTCGATGGTTTATGGGCACAGATCTACTCTATAAAATCTGAATGACAGTGCTTCAATTTATCCCTTCACTTTAGAAAGGCCTTTTATGCCACTTTATTTTAAGTCACCACAGGAGTTCTTGGATTACTGCCGATGAAAATGTTTACGGACACCGACGCTGTGGTTTCTTTATTATGACTTTGTACATTCAGCTGGTAAGCATTAAAAACAATAAGGTATCCTATAACAGGCACTACATACTAGATATTTTCAAACACACAGTACACCATTCATCGACCTCTAATGTTGCCAATAAAACGGACCCTTAACCAATGGATTACATACTGTGTGTAACGTGAAAAATATGTTGATATTATACTACAAACTAAGGGCAGGCATCAGAGGCACCTGCCTAGGGTGTAACCATTTTGATAAAAGGGGGCACAATTGCAGGAAATGTTTATTTCGGTTTATTGCAGTTTTTTTGTCCAAATCTAATTAACTAGCAATAATTCCCTTTCAATGTAAATTGGTCTCTTTTTGTAGCTAAATGTCAGATAGCAGGAAATGGTGATGTTGAACCATGGTCATGGTGCACATATTGTAATCCTTTTTGTGGGTGCAAAAGCTGGAGTATCTACTGTAGAAATTTATAGCACCATCCTAGAACATACCAATACACCTACATACAATCTACAGTTTTGCCACTTCCTTATGGCCTAAACTGTTAGTCATATTCTTATAATACACAAGCCTGTAAATCTTGTAAGCTATACAAGCCTGTAAATCTTGTAAATTTAGTTCCATGACCTGTATTGTCACGGAACGCCTCTGTTGCTTATAATATCTTTATATCTTACAACAGAGATTTCATTACTTAATATATAAATGGAGAATCTGATGTCAGAATCAAATTTAAGGGAGCAGCAATGTAACAGCAACAGGACAGCACAAGGCAGCACTCTCTCCCTAATATTGTACTTCAGGCTGTAACCCTTGACAGCACCAAAGGTAAAATTAGCAAACAACAATTTGTTTTTACAAGGCATGCCACAATTATACTGCTCTTTTTTTACAAAATATTTTGATACTTGTAGGATACAACACATTATCCAAACTGATAAAAATATATTGCTAGATGCCACTTCCTAGCACCTCCTAACTTAGTGCATCTAAATGATGGGCAAGTTGTGCCTATGTGCCTCCCCCCACCAGCCAAATACAAGCACTAATCTATTCAAGGGGATAGCAACAGGTATCTGTGATCCATAATTGAGCAGAGGGGCCTGCATACATTCAGGAATGGAAGATGCAGAATACAGCCTATTTTTTTTTTGCACAGTGCGGCTTTTTTTACTCTTTGTTCATCTTCCTAAATGACCCCTAAGGTGTTTATTAGTTTAAGACCACTTTATTTAGAATAATATCACCCAGAAAAGCACTACAGTGTGTATATTTTAACTTTTTGCCCTAATATTCAATCTCATTTAAATCAATTGTGTGCCATGATAAAACACTACCTTTTCAAAAATAGCATCCATTTAAGCACTTTAAGCAGAGATCAAAGTGCAGTATAATCAGGTGGTCATAGCATATACTAAACATTCTGTCCCAAGGTAGAAAGAGCAAGTAAATAAGACTACATATTGGAAAGTAAACTTTGCTGCAGTGGTTCATCTTCTTTATTCACCAGTTTATTCACCATCCCTATTTCAGTGTTTGTGCCTGCCATGTGCTTTCTGCATGCATTGCTCTCCAAAGGTCTGTATTCATCTATTTCTATATTAAGAGACAAATTATTTCTAAATTGTCTGGCATTGGGGAATTTCAAACCGGTGTAAATTTACCTCCTGAGCAACTATAGCAACCAGAGTTTTAATTTTATTGTTTTGCAGTTAACTATTCACCATTAGTTGTGAAAGGATGCACCTTCTCTGGAGTAAAATATACCTGTTTAATTTGCAGAATGGCAATTCCCAGCATAATTTAACCACACATTAGATATCTGGTGGGAGTTATCGACCAACAACATCAAGGGATCCAGGCATAAGAAACACTGCCATAAATGTATGCCAGCATAGGAACTGCTCTGCATAAAAGAAAATGTGGCAGGAAAGAAATAGAAGGTAGAGTGGTAAAGTTTTATTTTCCAAAAGCTTGTAGGGTATAGTCTACAATTGCAGAACACAATCTCAATTCATGTTCCACTATTATGTTATGAAAGGTCCATCTCAAATGTAATAAGGTACAGATCAGTTATGATTTTGAGATTGTATTACTTAAATGCCGATATAAACAGGATTGTAATATGAAAACAATCTTTCTTTGTACTTTGCAGTGTTGCCTGCTCTGTGTATATATATGTATTATATATATATATATATATATATATATATATATATCAACGTTTCGGCACACTAACTCGGGCCGTCTTCCTGAGTGTGCCGAAACGTTGAAATAAATTTTTCACTTCTTTTCACTATCTCAAGACCTTGGAGTGCGGTTTTATTCTTGGATTGTTATGCTATGCTATAACCAGCACCCAGGCGGTTGCCTATATCGCGAGTGCACCACTATAGACTTTATATATATATATATATATATATATATATATATATATATATATATATATATATATATATATATATATATATATATATATATATATATATATATATAAAAATACGTTGTAGATGGGTGCACACCAGGAACGTTTAAAGTCAAATTACTTAAAGATTAAAACATACTTTATTGAAAAATTTTTTAAAACAGGCCAACGTTTCGGTCTTCTTCTCAGACCATTATCAAGACCGAGGTCTGAGAAGGAGACCGAAACGTTGGCCTGTTTTAAAAATTTTTTCAATAAAGTATGTTTTAATCTTTAAGTAATTTGACTTTAAACATTCCTGGTGTGCACCCATCTACAACGTATTTATCTATTCCATTACGGGTAGCACCTGGGTCACCTACTGCTGTTTGGAGTGCGGAGAAAACACAAGGACTTTATATATATATATATATATATAGACAAAACGCAGGGATTAACAGCACTCCAAGGAAATACATCAAGTCAATAGTTCAAATGAAAGTGGAGCCGAAACATTGGATCACCAATAAATCTCCACTTTCATTTGAACTATTGACTTGATGTATTTCCTCGGAGTGCTGTCCCTGCATTTTGTCTACATACTTCTCAGACTAGCACCCAGGTTTCTGCATACTAATGGTTGTGCATTCCATTCTGTTCTGTCTGTATATATATATATATATATATATATATATATATATATATATATATATATATATATATATATATATATATATATATATATATATATATATATTTCACAAGTAGAAAGCACTCACTGCACCACTTTTGTAAAAAATTAGAAGACCTTTATTCCTCCAACCACATGTTTACGCGTTTCGATCCACAATAGGCCGTCTTCATATAAATATGTTGCTATACCTTGTTGTGGCTGTTACTGAAATAATCTGGAGCTGTGCTTTAGTGACTGAATTTCTGCTTTAAACAAGCTTTCCTGTCACTTGAATGCTTCCTGGGGAAATGTTACTTTGAGAATTCCTTGCACCAATTTGGGAATATTTGTGCAAATTAATTATATCCAATGAAAGGGCATCTTTTTTCTCTAAAGCAAACAAATTCATCTGGCAGGCCTTGCAATGCCTAACTTACTTCAGAACTACTCAGTTTCATAATGCCCTTTTGTTGCACTATATTTTGTTGTCTACCACTCATACACCCCCAATTCTCTTTGGAGTGAAACACACAGGGGCCCATTTACTTAGCTCGAGTGAAGGAATAGAATAAAAAAAACTTCGAATTTCGAATGTTTTTTTTTGGCTACTTTGACCATCGAATGGGCTACTTCGACCTTCGACTTCTAATCGAACGATTCGAACTAAAAATCGTTTGACTATTCGACAGTCGAAGTACTGTCTTTTTAAAAAAAAACTTCGACCCACCTAAAACCTACCGAAGTCAATGTTAGCCTATGTTGAAGGTCCCCATAGCTTTGCTAGCTTTTTTAGGTCGAAGAAAAATCATTCAATCGATGGATTAAAATCCTTCGAATCGAACAAATTGCGGTAAATCCTTCGACTTCGATATTCGAAGTCAAAGGATTTCAATTAACCCTTTCAATTCAATTAACCCTCGATATTCGACCATAAGTAAATTTGCCCCACAGTGTCAGATTGGGATGTCCTGGGCCCACTGGAGCTACTGCCTGGGGGTCTCCCACCCCAGACGCAACATCTGGTTACTAGAAATGCCACCCCAACCCCCTGCTGCTTACAACTTACCTCCTGATCATAACTTACCTCCAGATCACAAGAGGGTGAGAGTGACAGCGCACGCAATTTCCGGTGGGGGAAGCAGACCTGGGTCGGCAGGGCCGCTGGGCCACTGGGTTTTTTCTTGATGTCCCACCAGCCCAGTCTAGCCCTGCAAATACATAAGCTTATGACATTACTAATCAAACATTTTTACCTTTTCTGTTGCAATTTTAACAAACCAGTTTTATTATGATATACAGTGTCTACAATAGCCTGGTCAAAGCCCTAATGAAATCCTGCTGAAAACCTCAATTTGAAAATCGAGGTGTACTAGCATCATCCAACTAACCTCAAAAACATAAAGAAAATCTGCCCAGAAGAAGGAGTCAAAATCTACTACAGGTAAAGATGGAATACATATGCAGTCACGATATTTCAGGTTTTTTTCCCATAAAACGGTCACATAAAAAAATACATTTGTGTTTAAGTTCTTTGAAATCAAATATAACATACAACAAAATGGCACTGTTTAATTTAAAAATCAGTAAATAGAATGCTGGTCATACTTTGAATACTTTTGCAAGGCACTGTAAAACTATTCTGTCCCTAGCAAAACACCTGATCAGCTACAGACTTTCTCCAAAAGACCCCCTGCAATGCACAACATACAGAGAATCCAAACTGTAGAAGTATTTCTCCAGGAATGTTTTTGGCTACACCTAGGGGCAAATTTACTTATGGTCGAATATCGAGGGTTAATTAACCCTCGATATTCGACTGTCGAATGTAAATCCTTCAACTTTGAATATCGAAGTCGAAGGATTTACCGCAAATAGTTCGATCAAACGATTTTTCTTCGACCAAAAAAACATTAGAAAGCCTATTGGGACCTTCCCCCTAGGCTAACATTGCACTTCGGTAGGTTTTAGGTAGCGAAGTAGGGGGTCAAAGTTTTTTTTAAAGAGACAGTACTTCGACTATCGAATGGTCGAATAGTCTAACGATTTTTAGTTCGAATAGTTCGATTCGAAGTCGAAGTCATAGTCGAAGTAGCCAATTCGTTGGTCGAAGTAGCCAAAAAAAATATTCAAAATTCAAAGTTTTTTTTATGCTATTCCTTCACTCGAACTAAGTAAATGGGCCCGCTACTCTCTGACCATGCTTCTAGCTCTGCCAATCACTGATGGTAACTGAAGTAAATCTAGGAGTTAATAGGCTTTTTGATTGGTGACATTAAAATGAATTTGAATGACTATTAATGGAGGTAGAAGACTGGGTTGTTACTGCCGGAGACTGGGCAGACAAATCAGTGTGTACTGATGTATAACACAAATATACAGGATAATGTTACATTTGTGTCTACAAGTTTTTTTGTGTTTAATATCTCCTACAAATAACGCTCAAAGCAAAAATCTAAGTAAAATAGGACTTTAACAAACATATAGGCACAGTGTCTGCTTCTTTGTGTGTACTTACAGATCACTAAAATCAGGAACCTGGAATGGAATAGCAGTGCTTTATCTGATACATTCATACAATATTTAGGAAGCATGCAAAAACCTGCCTTTTAGGCTGCTGGTACATATGGCAGATACTTTTACTTTCACTAGAGCATTGGATGCCTCAGGCCTCAGACTGAGCAATGTTTGTTCTCTAGGCAGAATATAATTTTCCACGGCTTTGCTAGATAGCAGTAGAATTGCTGCAGGCGAGACCTGGAAACAGCAAAGCTCAGTTTTCATGCCTTGCTGCACAGCGACAATGCAAAGCAAGTGTAAGCAATAGGGTACCCAGTAATAAGCAGGGAAAGGTGCAAAGCTTGATAGTTGGTTAGTAGACACTGTTTCTTGCAGATCATGCTTGGGAGTTCTGTCTTAAAAGAAAAAGGATTTTTTTTGCCACAACAGTTATTACAATTAATACTGCAAGGACACCTGCACTGGGTGTTTTATTAGGGGGTCATGCATATAATGGTCTGTGAACTCCAAAATTTATCATCTGTGCTGGTGTCCTAACGCCTGTGCATGTGCACAATCACACACCTTTAGGGCTGAACTCCACGGACGATTCTCGGTGGATGCGTTGCATGCGACAAAACGCATGCAACAAGTCGCAGGCGCAAAATATTATGGGAGTAATAGAAAAATTGCAGGTACAAATGACATGTATACATGATACAACTGTCGGATGTAAATACTGCACGATGCATTTTCATCCGACAGTCTTGATGTTGTGTGTAGTTTGTACGTGCACCTTGATACTTGTCGCATGCATTTTGTAACATGCGATGGATCTGATAAGAATCGTCCGAGGCATTGAGCCCTTAAAGTACAAACATCAGATGACAATAATATGATACATACTACTAAATCTGATGTAGGTGACCGTGGCACATTAATATTGCCACAAACTAGTGCTTTCTTCGAGCCCCATACTGCATAACTACAGGTATGAGACCTGTTATTCAGACCTGGGGTCTGTTTTTGCTTCCAATAAGAATTAATTATATTTTAGTTTGGGTCAAGTACAATGTATTGTTTTATTATTACAGAGAAAAAGGATATCATTTTTAAAACATTATTTGGATCAAATGGAGTATATGGGAGATGGTCTTCCCATAATTTGAAGCTTTCTGGATAACAGGTTTCTGGATAATAGATCCCATACCTGTACCTACCTTCAGTACCCATTGGTACACATTGGTATTCAAACAAATGGAATGTATTAGGATAACCTATGCTTCATTGCCAAGGCAATGGAAGATAAACAGAATATAAATAACACCAACAGATACAGTCTATCTTTAAATGAAGCACGTTTGCTTTGCTTTTTTGTAAACCATTTTTTTTAGTATCAAAAACGTCAAAATTCTGCAGTCGCAATATCTGATATTTGTCTCATACTCTTGGTGTTGGCATCAAATTGTTGTTGTATCTGTTACACAGAGAAAATCCTATTTCAAAAGCCAACCTACACAATATCACCTTGCATCTTAATACCCTGTTTGTACTGGGTAGGCATGGCTTAGGTAAATGCAGACAGGGCTTGTGAAATGCTTAGTGAAGGATCCAGCCTGCCTTTTTATCCTGTCTGATCTTTTCTGTATTTAATTGCAGGGGAGAAATCGGATAATCCCAGAGCTGCTCAGACACCAAGGCTGCATGTGTGCCTCTTTCTTTCAAAAACAAATATAGACCTCAATGCCTACTTGAGCTGCTTTTCTTGTGAAACATCTGTGAAAGGAGAGGAATAGCTCATTCATAAATTTCTTAGAATATCTCTTCCTCAATTTGATTAACTCCTGAAAGGTACAGCATCCTGAATGAACACAGAAGAGGGTCTGTGCTGGAAACCCACCCCACCGTCTGGCTGTTTAGCATGAAGCGGTTGACAGGGGGCACTCTTGTCTCGCTGCTGAACTCAACGCACCCCAGGGCAAGGAGCCAGACACATTTCATGCTATGGCTTGGCTCTGTCAGAACAGTGCGAGCGGGATTACAAATGATCATCCATAATTAATGATCTATTCCCTTTCCAGAGATTAAAGAGATAAGACACCGGCTTTTCTACGCAAGCAAATTTGAGAACTGTGAACTTTAACAAAGTGCCAGCAAGTCATACACAGGGTAACTGCAAGGTGCTGCTACTGGGCCTGCCTGTAAATCTGCCCAGTGTTTTGGCAAAAGATCAGCAGACCTATGCAAAGCACATTACAACCTGTTCTTCCTTTAAATATTAGGAGCTTTCGCAGGTCAATGGAAACATGACACTTCCCACTATTCATAAGCCTGGGCCAGAGCTAGAGCAAAGGGGCCCCTGGTACGGAAGGAAATCTGGGGTGGATGATACATAAATCATGGCTGTTGTGCAAGCCGCAGCTGCTGTTGCTGAACTACACCTTTCAACACCCGCAATGCACGTTAGCAATATTTAGTGGATTTATAAATGAACTACTACACACATTATAAAACGCCCGCAGTAATTGTATCCAAGTTTCCCCTGTGACACTGGGCGCCCAGGCAGAAGCAGTCTGCCCGACCCCGAAATCACGACAGGTTAAATCATGATCCGTGTGTTTAGAGTTCTAATAAAACGGCTGCTCCAGCACTTAATCGCCTACGCACACGGATCAGACCCTGTCCCTTCTGGATCGCTCTCGCGTGTCACGGCTTGTGAGTCATATCTGCGTAATCGCATTCTGATTGGACAGCGCGGCTGCCAATCAAATTTAGTGGAATATCCCCGAGAGCGCTGGAGGTTTACAGGTTTCTACCTGATGTGTTGTCTGATTGTGAAGCGATACGGGGGAAGCCCTGGGTCCTAATAGCCAACCATGTTTAGTAGGAGACGGGGGTGGGGGAAGAAGACAACACAGAGCTCCGTGATTTCTCTCGGCGGTTGCTCAGCTGTTGAGCTTGAAGTAATGTAGTGGCACCCAAATACAGTGTAATAAAACTAATGGCAACCCTAATCAAAGAGTGAGCTATGAGCTCGATGGATATATTTCTAACGGCACTAGCTAAAGGCTTATCTGTCACACATACTTGTGCTGCCGCTACTTAGTGCATTAGTGCAGTGTGCATTAGGGGAGAGCTGCCCGGGCACATAGCTCCGCGGAGGGGCGGGGCGTATGTGAGGGGGCGGGAGCGGTGACTCACTCGTAGACATAGAGCCCGTGTATATAAAGTAGAGAGAGAGTAAAAAATCGCAGGCAGATTTGTTGGTACAGTGTAGTAGAGCGGAGCTACGGAAGGAGCATTGTGTACATGGCACTGGGAGTAGGAAGTAGCGCAGAGGAAAGCTATTGCGCAGCTATTTGATCGCAGCATATTAGTGGGGCTTCTTGTAGACAGTGCGTATTCTCTGCTTTAACAAACACCTACCTGGTCACACGAGCGATTTGGGAAAGGAGCAGGGAACCATGGCAGATGATGAGCACTCAAACCAGAGCGGGATAAGCACGGGAAATTGCGATAGCGCCAACTGCAATGTCCTGAGCTGGGAGCAAGTGCAGCGGCTGGACGCTATCCTCACCGAAACCATTCCCATCCACGGCCGCGGCAACTTCCCGACCCTGGAGATGAAGCCCAGTCAGATCGTGAAGGTGGTGCGGAGCCGCCTGGAGGAGAAGGGGATAAGGGTCAGGGATGTTCGGCTGAACGGCTCGGCGGCCAGTCACATTCTGCACGAGGACAGCGGCTTGGGCTATAAGGACCTGGACCTCATCTTCTGCACCGACCTCACAGGGGAGGCCGAGTTCCACACTGTCAAGGATGTAGTGCTGGACTGCTTGCTGGACTTCTTACCCGAGGGGGTTAACAAAGAGAAGATCTCGCCCCTCACCCTAAAGGTATAACAAGTATTGTGTGTAGAGCCAGGCATCTTCTGCAGCTGGGATTAGTGGGGCTTCTATAAGGGAAATGGCCCCAGTTTCTAAGTAGGATTTACTATCTTGTCATTTACTAAACAGCGCATGTCATTTGTTTGTGTGTTAGTTATTCATGGGAGCTGCCACACTGCTGCCTCTCCTCAGACAAAACACATTCTTTCCCACTGACTCAAGTGAAACCTTGCACACAGATGTCAGTCACAGAAACACTGCTAGGATTGCCAGTAGACTTGTAAGCCAAGCATTTCTCACAGCTTGCTGCACTTTGCTTTGGCCTGACATTATACACTGCTTTTGTGTCCTAAAACCCACTGGTCAGTCTATAATTGTCTCTTAACTGTAAAATAGCCCCCCCCCCCCCGGGAAATGTACCTGCCGATTGATGCCCAACTAGCTATGTACCTGCTGTTTCTGGGATACAACTCCAAAGAGGATTTTTCCATTTTAGCAGCAGCTGGAGGGCTACAGGTTATATATTCAGAAACCGTATTTTTTTCAGAGTAGAATATTGCTTATAGAATAGGGAGGGACATTCCATTAGTGAAATTAGGATTGAGGAAATAAAACTGCCCAATATAAGTCATCTTCTGCCATTGCTTCTTTGCACTCCTGCTATGCACTTTAATTAACCTGCGTGCAGCAAGAGGGCCCTGTGGCGTAGCACCCAAGTAAAGCTTTACTCCAGAAAATGGATAATACCCTCTCAGTACCAAGAAGGTCCAAAGCAACTTTCATAGCATCCAAGTTAAAAGGGTTTTGGATGACATATTATTTAGCCTGCAATAATAATCAGTGAGACTTTTCATATTAAGAACATTTAAGTATTTGGCACCCAAATAGTTTTTATAAGTGTCAATTAAACATAAATACATGTATACATATAAATAAAGCCCTTTGTTTCTGCTTTTAAGGATGTCATTGTTTCGCAGTGCTGTTGCTTTATTTATGGTGGTTTGCTGTTGATGTTAAGAAACAAGGGTTATGTGTGTTGTCTGTTTCTCACTTCACTTTTGTGATGGACTTGTCTTATATTTCACATTGCAGGAGGCATATGTGCAGAAAATGGTAAAAGTCTGCAACGACTCCGATCGATGGAGTCTAATCTCCTTATCCAACAACCATGGAAAAAATGTGGAACTGAAGTTTATGGATTCTTTGCGGAGGCAATTTGAATTCAGCGTTGATTCCTTTCAGATTAAACTGGATTCTCTTCTACTGTTTTATGAGTGTTCCCAGAACCCAATGACCGAAACTTTTCACCCAACCATTATTGGGGAGAGTGTCTATGGGGATTTCCAAGAGGCCTTTGATCATCTTTGTAACAAGGTTATTGCCACCAGGAATCCTGAGGAGATCCGTGGAGGTGGCCTTCTCAAGTATTGCAACCTTTTAGTAAGGGGCTTCAGGGCAGCTTCAGAAACAGAGATGAAGTCTCTGCAGAAGTACATGTGTTCTAGATTTTTCATTGACTTTTCGGACATTGGTGAGCAGCAAAGAAAGCTGGAGTCTTACTTGCAGAACCACTTTGTGGGGTTAGAAGACCGCAAGTATGACTATCTCATGACTCTTCATGGTGTAGTCAATGAAAGCACAGTTTGCTTGATGGGCCATGAAAGAAGGCAGACTTTGAGTCTTATCACCATGCTAGCAATCCGTGTCTTGGCTGAACAAAACATTATCCCTAATGTGGCTAATGTAACTTGCTACTATCAACCAGCCCCATATGTAGCAGATGCTAACTTCAGCAATTACTATATTGCCCAAGTTCAACCTGTTTTCACATGCCAACAGCATACATACTCCACTTGGTTACCTTGTAATTAAGATTGAGTAAACTAATTAGGAGTAAAATGTTTCTTACACTTACAGGAAGGGGGAAACCCAATTATTACAATGGGGTGCAATTGTATGCAGTTATGATCTGCTCTAGGTTTGAATCTTTGTGAAGCTTCTGGTTCATGTGGTATACATGAGTGCAAGGCCAAAGCTAGAAGATTGTAATTGGGTTAAGCCCAAGAGCACAAGCAGCCTATTACGTTAGTGAGCGCTTCCCTTAATGTATAAGGGATCAACGGTGAATAAAAGTACAGGCTGGCAGTCCAGCTCAGTCAATATTTGAATTCAAAAAGGTTGATTAAGTTTCATGGACCTTGTGTAATGAAGTAAATATTCTGACAGAAGGATTAGTGTTGGGTTTGAAGCAAGTACCCTCTAAAAGTCAAAGAAACACAGCTTGGTGGCAAGAAATACATATCCAGGGAGAATGATACAGTTGCAAAAATGATAAAGCAAAATAGTGAATGCATGATTTATATTTTATAGATGTGAATGTGTAAGAGGTTAGTGGTAGCAAAGAGATTGCTTGTGGACCAAAGATTTCTTAAGGATGTATACCCTACTCAACTGGTAGAGGAGAGCCTAGATGTGTACTTGTTACCTTACTGTATCAAAGTGCCTGTTGCCTTCATAAAATTAGGACAATATTATTATTTTTTTGATCATTCACATATCTATATTTCAGGTATACTAGGGAAAATAAATCTTAAATTTGTGATCAGCAGTGGAGCGAATGCCCTGTTCTACTTGCATACTTGCAAATGCATATATATTTATATGAAGAGGATACAGAGAGGCGATGTGTGAATTACATGGCACATTCACAAGGATATATCAGAAATATAATTCAGCTAAATGTAGCACTTAGGGAGAGTTCATAAATAAATGGGTTAGCACATTTGTACAGTACAAACCCTGCAAAGTTTCCTTGTCCACACCTGAATATTATGTTTAATAAACCATAAAGGTTCTAAAGGAACATAGATGAGTCATTTACTTATTTATGCAAATTAAACAAATGCAGTTGTCTAACCAGCTGTTTTTGTAGGTTTCCAGTTTTATTGTATCTGCCTTTGAATATATAAGTAATCTAAGCACACTGAGGTTGTGGCTGCAAAACTTCACACATTTGGAAAAGCAAAAAAAAAAAAATTCTGAAATCCAAGCTGCAGCAGTGGAAATAAAAGTGAATCTGAACACAACTCGATTTTTATTTGTTGACTGTTCAGTATATTAGTGCAATGTAGGACCACTAGGGGTATTGAACTGAAACTTTGACTTGTGTGGATTATTTTATTTCAGCATATGTTGTCTTGATGGAATTACCAAAAAATTTTACAGTAGATGTTAAATCTGTGTTTACAGTGCTAGTACTGTACCTTCAGTTAATTACTGTGCTATCTTTATCTTTGTGAAAGCCAGAAAGCTGCTGTAAACTGCATCCATGGTTTCCACTAATATTCTACTTTTGGTGTGATTGCATGTTTGTCACGTTATTATAAAGACCTTACGAGACTCCTATCAACAAAACTCCATTGTCAGATTGCACACCAATGACCAGATATTATTTTAGTGAACCCAGGGTGTGAAATCAGGCAACTGTGTTTTTTTTTTAATTTGTCATTCAAAGTTTTAGCCTGCTGCATCAATGTGATGTTGTGGGGCATAACTATATTTGGTTGGATTGGAATGTTTCTGGACAAATATTAAAGACCTATTTAGGCAGTTGTGTTAAGTGGTTTTATGAAGTGACACAACAACAAGACTTTTTTTTTTTGTTTTTGTAAGGTTTTTGAAATGTGCAGTCTTTACTTTTATTTGCTTGTAGACTTAAATTGTGAAAATGGAATTCTATTTGCATGAGCTCCAAACCTGTTGATTGTTGGAGGATTAATAAATACCAAGTGGTGCTATAAGGCCTAATGGGGCTGCTTACATTGCTGTTAATTGGTGTGAATATATTAAGCATAACTGAGGTTCCTCACCTGCTCATAACATAATATACTAACGCATAGGTGTATTAGGTAAAACAAGGTTACTGTACTTCAACATTTTGCCCTTTAAATAGCACATTATTTGATTATATAAATGAAAAGGGTAATTGTAATAATATCTTAAGATTTGATGCATTTTATTTGTCTTGGAATCTTTAAAAAGATTCTTATTCTTAGAGCTCCCCAAATCTGAGCCCACCAACCCCTCACTCCCACACGCATTTAGATCAAATGTCTGCCTTCTTCTTGGTATGTCACTTAAGATTATTTTAGCAGGAACCTGATTTGTTTACTGTAGCACCATTCCTGGGAAATATGCAGGATCTGTTAAAGCTATTGCACTGCCACTTTCTGTTTACATGGAAATTTCTGGCTTTTTCTGTGACTGTTCCTGTCTATTTTATGTTTGGTCAGTGGAGAGCCTTCCTTGATTAATTGTTAGGGGGAAAGTATTGGTTCCCATGGCTCAGTCTTCAGACAGTAAATCATAATTGAGATGGGCTTGTCTAAATCTGAACAGTATCCATAGATATTCACAGGGCTTATGTGTTGAATTGAAAGGGATGGCTGGGGAAATAGGATCAGATGGTGATGGGGTATAGCCATTCTTACCACAACTATTTGCATTGCATAAATAACTCCTTTCTTAAATATAGGTGTTGGAATATTTTAATCTACAATAATACAACATTACATTTTATTTTTTAGTAAATTATCCATGCAGATTTTTCTCTGAAATATATATTTTAGAATTTTAAATATGAATGCAGCTGGCCTCCTTCTGGAACAGTCATAACAGCTGTGTGTCATTTATATTTCGTATGGTAAAACTGACATTTATAATTGCTAAAAAACTAATTTTACATGCCGTTCGGGCCAGCATTTAGTGGACCTTGCATGTCTATCATCTAACTTGATAGAACTCTGAAACAGCAGAAAACAATGCCCCTTTTCACATAAATGACTCTAAAGTCAGCTGTTGGGATAGTTTGTTTGAAAGATGGATTTATTGCTAATACAAATGTGATGAAACATCAGATCTTTTTCAAGCCAAACCATTGTATTTTGCACAAAAATGCAAGGTAGTTTAACTCTACTAAGATACAATATACAAACACCAAGGTCAGAATTTTATTTTTCTTTTTTCTAAAATATTATGTTGCTTTATACACTGTTGCTTTACATAACATAAAGTATTTTATTCAGAGCTTTAACTGATTTCTTGTAAGATGCTTTTGTACATGAACTTTTATTATGCTGTTGGTTGATGGCTTTGCCAATTACAAAAAAAAATATTTTCTTTAACATTTCATTGTAGAAAATGTCTATTAGGTGATTCTGTAAAACTGAAAAAAAATGGCTCTTATTTAGACATGTAGCAAGTCTTAAAGTGTGAAAATGACGTGGGAAAACATATAGAAATATATGTATTCTGGTTGCTTACAAAATATGATTGTGTAGATTATTTGCAAAGAGATAAAAAAAAAAGAGCTTGACTGTTGCAGTCTTGCAGCTTTATGGAAGGTTGGGTCTCCCTCCTCTTATCATATAAACATTGCCTTCTCTGTTGTAACAAACTGCTTCTTTGAAAAACATTGACCATAGATCATCTTGAACAGGCAGGAAACCAGATGATACACATGCTGTTTGCATCCATGCTTGAGAAAAGAGATTGTGAATTTTGTTTACAGCATCCAATATTTGGATATTTTTTGTAAATAAAAATAATATTTTTTCTAATTCTTGTCTCTTGTCTTGCTTTTTTTTATATCAGTCTGTGCTATACCAAATGTAAAACTTGTCTTTTTTTACTATGCTGGAAACAACTGTGTTTTCATAAATTCTTTCTTATAGACAGTACTTTTTTTTACTCAACAGTATATTCAGGGACCTAGTAGCATGGCAGTAGGAGGATTGTTGCAGATCTCTGCACTCCTAAATGGAGAGCAGCGACCTGCATTCCCCCATTGAATGCAGCATGGCAGGCATATATGGCATGTAGGGCCACCCCATGTCCTTCCACCTCCTCACTATTATATCATTCAGACATGCAAGTTAAGGGTTGCTTATAGGCACATGCGGCAGGTAGTAAGCACATGGCTGCCTTGTACCTGCCAGTGTTGCACTCTGCACCCCATGCCAGACTTGGGGTGCAGACACATGCTTTTTTTATTTTTTTTTTTAATGAGCTTTTAAGAGATTTTATCCCACACATTGCTCCTGCACTTGCCTTCACATTCCCAGTAAATGTGCCCTTTACTATTAGGCTCACAATCTGTTGAATAAAAATGTATTATAAAATATTATATATCTATATAATATCAATTGTATATCTCTCCCAGCACCTTCATAACACATCTTCAAATGGATCAAGGGACCTCTGCCATTGACTGCGACAGGTTTAAGCAGGAGTATTTTAGAATTTGTGCTTTTTGCCTATCATGGGGCATAATAAATCTCAAAAACTGAAACTACCCTTGAAAAATTTTACATTTTTCGGGAAAAAAAACAACTGGACCTTGAATAAATAACCCCCTAAATGTTTTATTATTAAGGGCACATCAACAAAAAGTGTTTCTCCAGCCAGATGCGCGAGCTAATGGAGCCCGCACTCTGGTTGGGGAAACAATTGCCTTTTCCACCAAATATTCACCCTCCCATAGTGCTAGGCCATCTGCAGCAGGAAGGAGCTCCTAGTGAGGATGGACATGTTGTGGCACTGAGAATAGTGTCACAGCTTCCACTAGTTCCACTATACATGGCTGTCTGCACTGGGAGGTTCCTCCCAGTGTGGGCGGTATATCGCTTGCTAGGGCCATTTTTTTTCTAAAACAAAACTATTGTTTGCCCCAACCCGAGTGCCAAAACCAGGCCTGTATTAGCCTATACCTCTGGTGGGGGAAACATTTTTTTGTGATAGGTTCCCTTTAAAACTAGGAGCATTAACACTATATATTCAAACTACTGCTTGTCCAACTTCTTATTCTCCCCTTATTCTTAAACAACTATTGTTCTTCTCAAAAAATGTTTCACTATATCTTATAACATTGTCAATGAGATATGCTTCTGTTAAACTGTCCGTTACAATTCATCCCAAAAGTGTTCATTTGGGTCGAGTTCAGGGCTGTGTGCAGGCCAGTGAAGTCCTTCTATCTCAGCAACTCATTCTATACACACCTCACTTTCTTTATGGGGGCATTGTTGTGCTGAAACAGGATAGAGCTGTCCCTAAACTTTGGGTATTTGTCAAGAATGTAATTGTACACTGTAGCCATAAACTTAGTTTTGTATGGAACCAGGGGTCTTAGCACAACCCACGGAAAACAGCTCCACGCCTTTATTCCTCCACTGCCAAACTTCACAGCTGGCATTATGCATTGTCAGGCAAATGAAAAAAAATCTTTCTCACAATGTGCAAAAAGGCAACAATCAGGAACACAACAACATACTTCTTGGAAAACCACTTCTAACGTCACAGCAAGTTTTTTAGGCCACATGATGGCAAACATAGACTCGATATCATTCCCTAGGCTTTACCTCAGTCCTTTACAATGGTATATCTACAAACGATGCATAACCATCAACACCTCTCAAATTATCCATATAAACCCTTTCCACCTTAATTAAAGGGGTTGTTCACCTTTCAATTAACTTCTAGTATAATGTAGAGAGTGATATTCTGAGACTATCTGCAATTGGTTTTCATTTTTTATTTGTGTTTTTTAAGTCATTTAGCGTTTTATTCAGCAGTTCTCCTATTTGCAGTTTCAGCAGTCTGGTTGTTATGGTTCAAATTATTCTAGCAACCATGCATTGATATCAATGAGAGACTGTAATAAGAATATGAATTGTTGTGTGTGGCTCAACCACCTCATAAACCTTTGTGTTGGGTGCAAAGCAGTCTGAAAACACTTGTCAGGGGATTAAATGAACATAGTAGAAATCACAACGCTGCAGCACTTGGCTTGAGATAACCACTTTTGCAGTGTTGATTTCTATAGTACATGGAGAAAGCAGGCAAGGACCCAAGAAGAGTCAGGGAAGTTTATATTGATCAGCTGACTACCATAAGGCAAAGGTCACAAGAGAGACGGAAAAAAAAATATTGCATTAAAGGCACTAAGGGAGACACTGTATCTGACAGTGGAGCTACACACAGCAGCGGATGGAATCGGATCATACTCCAATGTATCCTGGGTGAAAGGGGATGAAGATAGAGTTTTTAACAATTAAATAAAATATATGATTCATTTATAATTACTACCATGGTCAAAAAAGGCCATTAACTGTTACTTAAAGGAGAACGAAAGCCTAACTAAAGAAGTAGGCTAGAAATGTTGTACATTATGTTTTGGGCTTCTGTACCAGCCCAATGCAACCACAGCCCTTTAACAGTAAAGCTGTGGGCCTACAAATATGCGCCAGTAACTCCCCATCTTCTTTTCTGCTGATTCACTGCACATGCTCTGTGCTGCTGTTACTTACTGAGCTTAGGGACCCACTCACGATATACTGTACAGTACGCATAGAATACAAATGTTGTAATATAAAGCTAATTAATAATTAGTAATTAATACAGATAATTACTATATCGCAGCTCAGAAACCATTGCAAATAGCAGCAGAATTTAATAATTAGCCTTATAGCATCAGCTTATATTACAGGCCATACTCATTTTCTCCTTGATAATTTGCGACAACACCTAAGCTTAGCTTCTGAACATCTGCTCAGAGTCCACTGAGCATGTGAGTATCGCAGACACTTTCCAAGATGGTGACCTCCTCTGACAGGTTTGAAGTTCTGGATCATTGTTGCTATTAATTCACAAGATAAAACATTAGGCTGGTGCAATAAATTCAGTATGTAAAATATGGCATTTTTAGCCATATTCATTTTTAGGGTTTAGTGCTCAATATAAAGAAACATAATAAAAATGTTATTCTATCATTTCCTGAGACCAATTAAAAAAAATATCTCCAAAATAAAATTAGAATTAAATAAAACAAGGTGCTTATAGTGCTTGCTTCAAAAGGTAGCAAGGTACAATGGTGTTTTCTTCAAACAATAAAACTCACCATGTGGTAGAATCCATCTCTTTAAAACTCACCATGTGGTAGAATCCATCTCTTTGTATTGCAAAGGTTCACCTCCACAATCTGTAAAAATCACTATATCAGTTTCAAACACACAAGCGAAATCTGTGCATAGACTTTCTATGGTTCAAGACACACACAGATTTTTGTTGTAACACCCTGGTGACTGTGCTGAATGTTAACAATATAGCGTTAGGATTTGTTACTTTTTTTTCTCCATAGCCTGTGGCTCTGATCTATAATTTTATCTTGATTTGGTAGTAAATACCAACTACATACATACATACATACTATCCCCCATATGTAATAAAAGGCACTAAGTTTGCCTAGGTGCAGTAACCCATAGCAACCAATACGATGTTTGTTTTTAAACAGGTGGCCTGCAAATGCTGCCTGCTGAGTGGTTGCTATGGGATACTGCTCCTGGGCAAACTTTGCGCCTTTTATTAGATAACCCCATAAGTATATGAAATTTGTAAAGAAAAGAAAAGAAAATTTTGTGTTTTTGACATAAAATGAGTATGCTTATAATAAGATTTATAAATAATGCTTTCCGCCAACAACATAGAATTGCATTTAATGAGGTTGGGTGTATAGGGTGTTTGAAGAGTAATTAAAATAATTCAGACAACAAAACTACTAAGCTTGTCACACCCACTGTAAGGACTGGTTTATTATTACTGAATCATTGCTTCATGTTAAACCAGCACACTGGAAGTAGGTTGTAATTAACCATGCGCAAGAATTATTTTAGCTTTAAATAAATGTGGCCAGTTGCAGTCAGGCTATGAATTTCCTTTCAGGTGTTAGCTAAAACACTCTTTCCTATATTAACCCCACTTATATTCACAACCATACCTTGTATCCCACTTTGGATCACACCTGGTTATGTTTCTGTCTGCCCTATTTAGACTTATGTCATTGTCATTATGGTATTTATGTAAGAAAAAATAAAATTAAAAGAATTCACTCATGCTTAACCAAATTAAATTTTAAAGTTACATGTTTAACACATTGTAAGGTTCAGATTTGTTTTGGTCAGGCTCTTGGCCAAATCCTGCTAAAAAAAAAAAAAGGCTCAGATTCGGCAAAATCTCTTACCAAATCCAGGATTTGATGCAGTGCATAGACCCAAAACAATGCTGGACAGACAATACCATGGAGATTGTGCCTGATCAGATTAAGGCCTGAACAACTGGATCAGCCTAATTGAAATGAAAGTGAATAAATTAATATAGAACTAACTTCTCAACAGTTATTAGGTTTACGCTGCATAATATGTTTGGTTTTCATATCACAGGCCCTCAGGTATTCTTCAGACATGTTATGGCATAATATTTAAATCACCTATCAGGCTGGCAATTCAGGATTGTGACATTTTGTGCAAGTACAGGGAACACCTTTAGGCTCAAATATGTCTTAACGAATGTTTAAGTTTACATTAAGATTGCCAGATCACTTAAAATTCAGGCACATATGTAGAAAGTCTAGCTGCACCGATTACTACATACGTTTATTAAATGTGCCCCCTGAAGAGATCTGCTAACCCTAGTTTGCATCAGTTCATTTATGGGAATTTAGATCTTCTTTAAGGACAGATGGATAGATTTATTCACAAATTTCAGCTGAATCTGTGTTTTATAATTTGTGACATTGCAACTGGGTGTGGATGGGAGGTGTAGAAACATTTTCATCTCATCTCCACCTCATTAGTCATGGCTGCTGTTATACCACCGATATGGCTTAGAAACTCTTATGCATGGAATTTAAATACTGTATATATATTATAGATATACTACTTATAATTTTATAGTCCTTGTAATTGACTCCTGGCTTGCATTTTCTTCTAAATCCCTATATTAACATGTTCCTGGACATTGCCTCTTCTGCCAGTTCAAAAGTACCAACGTTCTTCCTATTTTCTACTACCCAGTATTGATTGCCTTGTGGCACTGACACAAAAACTGGTCTGCATCTGGTTTCAGGACAATATAGGGAATATTTCTGAACTTGTGCTCATTACAAGGTAGAATGTCATACAGCAAACTTGAGGCCCACATAGCAAATTAGAAATGAGCCAAAAACAAAGGGCCAGAGTACCAGAGCAAGCTGTAGTTTGTTAGGAAACATACAGAAAGTTACGTAAGGATTTATCAAAGACAAATACTGTATTTTGTCTAAAATTTTGTTTTGCCTTTAGGGTCTGCTCTCTGATTGGCTTCAGTTCAGACAAACTAGCAGTCAATCAAAAACTTAGCTTTTTGAAATCTTCTCCCAGATGGTGGTTTGGTATAGGGTCCCCTTCATTTCCATTTGTTGGCAAAGAAGAGAAACTTCCTGCTGGGACTATTTTCTATCTTCTGTATGAGTTTTAGCACCCTTTAATACCCTTTGATCTACTTTTTTTATAATTGGAACATCAAAAAAAATTAGAACTTCGGTTCATGTGCAGCATACTATATACATACTATATTCATTTATACTGTATTCATTTTATTGAATTTACATTTATATGTCCCCATGTCCCAAAGCCACATTTGTGATTTTAGGGAGGGAAGGTCACACAATTATGTCAGGGGATCATACCAACAATAGTATGAAAATGCAAGCCCTAGAAATATAACCTTGAGGGTGAGTCAAATGGACTCATATCACACCATTTACAAGGGACCCTGTTTATTGTTTATGCCGTACATGGATCTTAATCATGTTAAAAGAGTGTGCAGTGGAAACATTTTAATTTCTTTTTTAGGTTCCCAATATCTGCTGGAAAAACCATAAGACAGAACTGAAGCCCATATCAAGAATTTAATTTTCAGTGAAAATCATTGCTTCTAATATTTTTTTAAATCAATAATTTACTTTTTTTTTCTTCATATAGCTTCTAGATATGAAAATTATTGGCAGGATACCTTGGTGTTTCACATATGTTGTCCTGCTGGAATAACTTCACAGAATTTGTAAATAGTGTTTTGAACAGGTGATGTTTTGCAGGTGTGCCTTCAAGCAGTTTCCATCATCATCTACTCCATCTTTACCTTTAACATGCAAGATTCTAAATAGGGTTATGCCACCTGGAAGTATTGTATTTTTGACATGTAGTTTTGAAATCCCTCTGGTTTTAAACTACTAAAAAATATAATTTTTTTTCATGATTGCTAGGAGACCTGGAGTTTAACATCTTCCCTCCTGAACTCAAGTGAAGTGTTTTATTTTGCAAGTAACTTCTAAAATAAAAAGGAAACACAAGTACCCAAGAGAGATCCAGATACTGAAAGGGTGTGCTTCCCTACTTATGTTTCTAGCGTTAAACTGCAATTAACCACCCATTATTGAGGATTATTCACAAAGGTGGAGTAAAGTAAAAGAGTCAGTGTAAGCAAGATTGTCACATCATGAACATAAGATTTATAGAAGCTTCACTCCTGTTTAGTAATGTAGCATTTTGTGTACTTTGGCAGTAAATTGTCTTGTGCATTACTTTCTTGAATTTGCACTACCATATACCATAAAATCAAATAAAAAAAACTGCAGCAGTTTGAAGTTGTATGTATGACCCTGAATTAATTACAGCTTGCATATTTTATATATTTCTGTTAAAAGAACTGTAGTTTAAAATACTCATATATTTGTATGTTCTTTAAGTTGAAACCCTAAGCTGCAGTAAGAGTAGTATTTTACCTATGTAATTTGTGTACCAGATAACCCCCAATAAAAAATATAAGTCATTTGCCTGTTGAAGTATGGAAAATGGGCAACTCATAATTGAGGAAACAAAAATCAAACAACATGGAATGACCTCCTCAGGGATGGCATCCATAAACAAAATAAGCTCATATTCTAAAGAAAAACATGTCAACTCTTGGGCTGCCTACGATAGTCTTAAATGGCAATACTCGTGTTTTTGGACCTAAATCTATTTTCTTTAGTTGCACACAGCCTGAGCAGTGTCAGGCTTTCCCTACCACTGTAGATATGCCAGCAGAGTTTACTTCTGGACATTAGTGCTGGAAGATGAGATTGGATTGGAGCTGAGATCACTGACAAAATTGAAAGGCTATACAATTAAAAACAGCTAAAGAAGCATCAAAGTACAGTACACACTAAATGCCAAGACTGAAAAAAAACAATGGGCAACAAATTAAAGAAACCAGTTTATGTTCAAATACCAAAGAAAGGAGACCTGAAAGAATATGTATAATAGTATACAATTTCCTATATATAAGCACTGTAACATGTTGCTCACAAAAAAAGAAATGTTGATGATAATCCATGACAGCAAGATTACATTTAAGATTATTTCATGTAGAGTAAAGACATTTAAATTGTCAAATGTACAATTTGGGTTTAGAAAAAATCCAAAGGAACAATAGACATTTTTGGTGATACAATAATAGAATAATAGAAAATGCCAAGTAATACAAAAAGGTAGTCAACATGTATTTCTTTAGCTTCAATAAAGCTTTTTTGTGTTGACCATGTAAATCTGTGCATTGTTCTCAGTACCCTGGATATGCCTGAGCATCTCATTGTTCTCATGAAGAAACTCTGGACATGTCATGACAGTAAATGGGAAACAAAATGTCAAAGGGGTTAGATAAATTTGTACACTGAACATATACTGTAACAATAAAAGCAACATTGATGCCAGATAATTAAGATTTCAAAACTGATACGGAGCATTAAGAACTTTCAATATGTACAGCATATGCCACAACACTCTAGCTGAGAATTAAGACCCTTATAAGGAAAGTTACATAGTTAAATTGGGTTTAACAAAGAACAAGATACTAACCATCTGTAGATCTTGAGATCACAATAGCCTTGGGTATTACATTTTTTCAAGAAATCATCCAAGCCCCTTTTAACGACATTAATCGAATATGTCATCACAAACTTCTGGAAGATGGTAATGCCTCTGCTCTCCAAGGTTCTACACTACCCCATCCAATCCTATCCACACATATTTCTACTAGGTATGAAGATTTGAACCATACACTTCAAAAGATCCTACAAACTAGCCACTCACATTCTCACAGCAGCAAGATATCTAGTAGCAGAAAACTGGAAACAACAGCAAATTCCAGGAATATAAACATTGATGAAGGCGAACTTTATTAGAGCAATGGAATCTGTTAGAGACAAACTCCTTGATAGCATCTATGAAGGGGAGCTGGAGTGGTTTTCATCTGCCCAACACCTGGAGAGCCTTCAACCTGGAACTGATAATACGACTTAATACGATATTGTACATTGAATATAATATGTACTGAACTCCTATTTATACCTAGAATGGAACCTGCTTATGCTCACTCTTCCTCTTTTCTTCCTCTCATTCCATGCTCTTCTTCCTTCCCCACCATCTCCCTATTCACCCCAACTTTAACACCCCCATCAATGTATCATGGCACTTCTATTAAACGGCGATCTGAGTAGTTGTTTGGCTATGCTGTTTAGTATTAACTGAGCTACTGTATCTGTCATGATACTGATTTATGGCATGATACATACCTTATGATATACTGCTGCAAATATGCGCTAAAGTTGTGTTTGTTAATATCCTTCCTCAAAAATCAATAAAAATTTTAATTAAAAAAAATCTGCTGTCACAGCATCACCCAGCAGGGCATTCCACAGCCTTCAAATGAAAGTTCTGTTACTCTTATCTAAAGGGGTGGCCTCTGGTGCATTGATCTTTTCTATAGGAAAAAAGATCCTCTGTAATCTGTCTATAATGTCCTCTAATATACTTTTAAAAAGTAATAAAGTTGTCAGTCTACCCTCATATTTTAAATTCTCCATTCCTTTAACCAGTTTAGTTGGTCATCTCTGCACTCTCTCTAACTCATTAATTATGCTTGTTAAGAACTGGAGCCCAAAACTGCACTACATCGTCAAGGTTCCATCCCTTGAATTAATGCCCTTTTTATGCAAGACAGTACTTTTTTTTAAATAGAGTGAAAATCTGAAGTAAGCAAAGATAGAAAGTTTTTGAGCTGATTGTGAAGACATGGAAGTTAGACAGTAGATAGTCTGTCCCTTAGAGCAATTATTAGCAACAAAAGATCTTAGTCATGAAATGCATTGCAGAGTAGCACTTAGAAAAAAAAACTTTGAAAGTATACTCAAATGCAGTGATGTGTTCAAAAAGTCAATTGATCAAGCTGTGGTATTTTCTGTGGTTCTTAATGAATGTAAAAGCTGGAAAATATAATTGGTGAAATATATTATTTCAGTTTTCCAGCTGACAGCTTCTAATATTAAATTACCTCTCCCCCAACTCTCCAACCTTTGGGACAGGCCAAATTACATTACAAATTGTTCTGTTTATATCAGTAATGTTATACCAGATGAATGGCAAATATTTTACACTTTTTAATTTCATATATTTAAACATGGGTACAATTTTAAATCTTAGAATGCTAGCATGTATGCTTACTGTAGGGTTCCAGATCTTCCCCATTATAACCAGAGACACATACAATCCACATGCTATATTGATAGTTGTCAATTAGAGGCCCGTCTATTAAATATCGATTTTAGTGGCATTAGAGCTTGAATGGTATTCGAATTTTTGGGACCATTATTAGCGGATAAAAAAAATCTGAAACCTGTGAAGTCTGGATGGTAACAAAATTGTCCAACAGGATTAGTGCAGCTCCCATTGACCTCTATAGAACCTCGACTGCTTTTACTTACCAAAGTTTTGTATTAGAGTTTTTTCACTTAATAGAATAAAAAAACAAAAATTTTTAGAGGAAAAAAATACAATTCGTGAAAAAAATTAGACAGCATAAAGCCTTCTGAAAATAGAAGGTGTCTACCTGCCTTGTGCCATAAGTACCGCACTGCCTTAATACCAAAAATGAAAATTTAACTCTCACATAGGGCATTATGGGTGTAGACATGCAAATCACTCCTTTATGTTCCTTTGACTAACTATGCATCCAGAACCACTGGTTTTATAGCACAGATACAACCTAATGGTTCAGTGCCAATTATTCAAACTTGCAGACAGCCTGTTTCAATCTTGTTAGATCTCATCAGTACATGATATTGGAACATGGCTTTTGAGTGGGTAGGACTTATGGAATAGCGAAGCAAAGAACCTAGCCTGGTTAGGGTGAGACGGATTAAAAGGAGCCAAAAAGCCCTTCATATGCAAGACATGCAGCATAAAGCCTCCTGAAAATAGAAGGCATTTAATTGCTTTTTGCTATACATAGCACTGCCTTAATACCAAAAATGAAAGTTTAAAGGGATACTGTCATGGGAAAAAAAATTTTTTCAAAATGAATCAGTTAATAGTGCTGCTACAGCAGAATTCTGCACTGAAATCCATTTCTCAAAAGAGCAAACAGATTTTTTAATATTCAATTTTGAAATCTGCCATGGGGCGAGACATTTTGTCAATTTCCCAGCTGCCCCAAGTCATGTGACTTGTGCTCTGATAAACTTCAATCACTCTTTACTGCTGTACTGCAAATTGGAGTGATATCACCACCCTCCCTTCTCCCCCCAGCAGCCAAACAAAAGAACAATGGGAAGGTAACCAGATAACAGCTCCCTAACACAAGATAACAGCTCCCTGGTAGATCTAAGAACAGCACTCAATAGTAAAACCCATGTCCCACTGAGACACATTCAGTTACATTGAGAAGGAAAAACAGCAGCCTGCCAGAAAGTATTTCTCTCCTGAAGTGCAGGCACAAGTCACATGACATGGGGCAGCTGGGTAATTGACAAAATGTCTAGCCCCATGTCATTTTTCAAAATTGAATATAAAAAAATCTGTTTGCTCTTTTGAAAAATGGATTTCAGTGCAGAATTCTGCTGGAGCAGCACTATTAACTGATTCATTTTGAAAAAAATTTTTTTTCCCATGACAGTATCCCTTTAACTCTCACATAAGGCATTATGGGTGGAGACATGCAAATCACTCTATGCAACTATGCATCCAGAACTGCTGGTTTTATAGAATAGATACAGCCTAATAGTTCAAAACTGAAAAAAAAAATAGAAATCCGAATGTTAGTACCGGTATATCAGCCCCATAATTTAGATGTATGCTGCACACTACTGATTTCTTTGTAACTATAAAATATGTATCCATGTGAAATAATGAGAACTGATCCATTTAATTTCTAATATTAATGAAATGCATACATGATACAATAAAATACATTTTCTGTAAGTGTTGGTAATTAAAGATATGTGCTTTAAAGTTATAAATGGCACATTCTGATGTAAGTACACTGTGTTTATAAGGATATAACTTATTGCTTTGCCTATAAGAAAAAGTCCAAGATGTAGATTATATCCATTTACATAGTACTTAGTAATGTCACTTGAATTATGTGATTCCCTGAAACTTTTGTATTAGAAATAATGTACCTATTTTTGTAAAATATGAGCATAGTAGGTTCAGAGATCCATGACCTCCGTAAAATCACTTGTGGCAATGTGTTTCGCATTAGCGTAACGTTAAAGGGGATGTAAAGGTGAAAAATAAAATCAGTTTTTCCTGTTTCTTGAACCATACCTCTAATATTTAAAAAATCTGTAACGTTTTTTTATAAGGAAACCTGCTTTATGGAGTTAAATTCCCCATTGGCTGTACTCGCTCCGAGGACTGTGGACACAATTCTCTAGAGATGGTCACTGGCTGAAATTAACAGTGCTGTCTGAGTTTTGCATGGCTGTGTAAGAGGGTGTGGGGGTTGTTTCACACAGAGGTTAGCAGAAGTTGCCAAAGGTTAGCTAGGTTAGACAAATAAAAACAAAATAACCTTGAACAATGCTTCCCTGCCATTCCAAAGTGTGATAGTTTCCCTGCAGAGCAGCTGGGGACCATCTAGAGATTTGTGTCTGCAGCAGTCATAGAGAGAGTAAAGTAAAGGAGGAATTGAACTGCATGAATCAGGGTTTATTTTGTGAAAGCGGTACAGTTTGTTTACTAAAACCATATCAGAGATAGTTTTTTAAGTAGAGGAGAGGAAAAATTGATTGTATTTTATTACCTTTACATCCCCTTTCGAACTGGAAATGTAGATACAGTACTACATTCATTAGCATGATATGGGTGCATTGTAGACTATAAAGTATAATATTCCCCCTGCTAAAAAGTCATCTTAGGGTTCTGTGACCTTACAGTATATGGCCATGGAATTCCTTGGTAACTTTTAATACCCTTATATTTTACAATAGGGGGTACACTATTTCCCATATATACCTGTATAAATATATATTTGTGTGTTTGTCAGTGTGTAGTGATCAGTATTTCTTTAAAATGCACATGAATGCCTACACTGCAAAATGATTTGCAAGGCCTAGCCTGCCTTTATTCTGCCCGTTCATGATTTAACAAATTTAAAGGACAAGGAAAGGCAAATAAATACAATCCCATTTTTACTTTCTTTAACGACAAAGAAACCTATCTCCAATATACTTTAATTAAAAAATGTGTACTGTTTTTATATTTCACCTATGCAGTGAAATTCTCCCTTCATTTACTGCTGTGGATAGGAATTGTCAGACGGTCCCTAACTGCTGAGCAGGGAAACAATCATACTTATGAACAGCAGGGGGAGCCCCCGCCTTACTTACCAGTCATGCAGAATTCAAGCAGCTTTGTTTATGATGATCCCTTAGCGGCCTAGACCACTCTGAGCATGTGCACTTAGTCTTAGTCTTGCAAAAAATGTTTAACAAAGTTACAAGATGACAGCCCCCTGTGGCCAACTTTGAAAGCATAAATCATTTGTTTGATTAGGCTTTGTGGTGCAGTAAGTTCATGCTTATGTTTAGTATACAAAATACAGCATTTCTAGCCTTATTCTATTTTAGACTTTCCTTGTCCTTTAAGACATTTTTGCAGAAACCACACAATGTTATGTTCCTTGGTTTGGCGTTCTATATTTGTCAGTCTTTCCACATGTTTCATTTAGTGGAAACATTGAAAACAGCTTTGTTTGGATAATACCATGTCAATAAGCTACTTCAGATTATGAAAAATTTCTCTGATTTCATGTAGTTAATTGTGACACTTTCAAGATAAATTCCTAGTTTGTGTCGGGTTCCTAAAATTAATGTAGCAGTTGTAGAGGTATTTAAAATGATGTATATTACTATTTTTGAAGGGAAGAGCACCACTTCAACTGATTGCCATTCTCTTCAAGTAATAGTATTACTTGCCAAAACACAACAGTTTTCCGTTACTGGTTCAATAAACTAAAAGTCTGGAAACAGTAACAATCCTTTCTTTCAATATTTCCTTATTCTTTCTTTAACTTTTAGAAGTGCTCGCAGACTCCAAAAAGCATTTACTTTAATGAATTGCTGTGATTTAGTGTAGTCCACATCGTAGTCAGTCGGGTTAGCTTTGTATTTAGAGGTTACACTACTTGTGTTATATATAGGTGCTATGTTACTTCCATAACAAAGATTACTGTTGTTTTTGTTTTAAATACTAATAAAATCCCACAAATGTACATCTTTCCACAATGTAATGGGGGATATGTATGCCCTTGCACTCATTGGGACAATATGTGGCAAAAGTTAAAGAGGTTGTTAACCTTTGAGATATCTTTTATTATGATGTAGAGAGAGACAATTTGCAATTTTTCATTTTTTATTATTGAAGTTTTTTGAGTTCTTTAGCTTTTTATTCAGCAGCTCTTCAATTTGCATCTTAAACAATCTGGTAACTAGGGTCCAAATTCCCCTAGCAACCATGCATTGATTTAAATAAGAGACTGGAATATGAATAGGAGAGGGCCTTAATAGAAGGATCAGTAATAAAATGTAACAATAACAATACATTTGTAGCCTACAAAGTATTTGTTTTTTAGAAGGGAGTCAGCGACGCCTATTTGAAAGCTGCACAGAGTCAGAATAAAAAGGCAAATAACTATAAAACTATAATGAAAACTAATGGAAAAGTTGCTTAGAATTGTCCGTTCTATAACATAATAAAAGTTACCTTAAAGGTGAACTACCCCTTTAACTGTGGGGATCAGTGCTAGCCAGCAGAGCCACCCAGGTGGCTTAAAATACCCTGCTCATCTTTATGTACATATAATCTTGATTAACCTTCACCAGTGAAATAAAGAAAAAGGTGGTCTTTGGAGGGACCAAGTATGATTAATGTAACCCAAGTGAAGGGACTATGATTATGATATTAGAACCATTCTGCCCCATCTCCAATCTTTTAGTAGTTTCTCAATAAGTTCTCTGTTACCATCTGGATAACCATCGGTCCCTAAGACTCCCAAAGTGAATTGGGTTTTCATTCCTTTTATGTTTCATTTCAAGTCAGTTGTTTTTTCCATGTGGTTGCAATCTGTAAAGTGTGCTGGGAGTCTTATGTTTCATCTTAAACTACTCTGAAGCACAGTCCACAATGCATTTTACCGAGATTATGTAGTAGGCCTATATGAGTCATTTTGAATTACGAGTCTGCTGTGTTCAGGATTTTTTTTTAAATTACTCTGTCTCTTTCACTGTATGTATTTAAGCACATTAAGAGTCAGTAGTGAAATGTATTTACAGTATTTTTGCAGTAAGTAATTATCATCTGGTGAAGCTCTTGGTTCAGTCAGATCATGTAAGGATGTCTTGACTGCCAGGCATTGCTGATAGTGGGGCATTGCGGTTTGAATGACATGTCTAGAAGCTTTACTAAGCTGCATTTGTATCAATCTCAAAAACTTTTAGGAAGCTTTGTATTGAACTAGAGGTTGTGTTATAGATTGTTGTTATGTTCCCTTTCTCTACTGAATGGCTTTGGAATAAGTCAAGTGCAGTGGAGCTCTGAAACTCATGTCTGAACAGCTTCCAGGGCCAGCTACACCTTTCTGTTTATACAAAGCTTATACATATATACATCATCTTGTCCATGAAAATTCTTCTGCTAAACTATGTTAGGCTCCTTGTCTAAGTGATTTACATGATATTATTCCCATTACAGCAATCGAATTCAGTTCAATTTTTCAAGAATTCATTCCTCTGCAATGAATCCACCTTTTGTTTAATGTTGCTGCTTGCTTTTAACTCAGGTAACGGTCTCCTCATGTCTTCTACTGTCTTCTACTATTTTGTTTTCATGTCAAATAGACAAAATGTACATCAGTGCTGAAACATAAAAAGATGGGACCATGTGGCTATTTTTATAACAGAGCATAAGTGCATTCTACAGGCAATCAATAACTACATGTAAGAGTTTAATGTCTCCAGGAAAAACATTTTTGAAAATAAATCTTTCTGGAATTTCTCCTCATAGTTCAAATGCTGCTTTACCCATGAGCAAATACAAATGTGATTTAAGTAGTTCATTTTAGAAGAAAGTAATGTGTTTTCTTATTGCTCAGAGTACAGTAAGCAAAAGCATTTTCTTTTAATTTAGGATTTAACTTAGCAATAGTGATGCAAATGTAAAATAAACTTGAAACATTTTAGGTTCAATGCATAAAGCATTCATGTGATTAAATACCCTCTTATGTGAATCTCATCCATAACATCACATTTCCCTTTGGACCAACATTGAATTGTGGTTTGAATTGCTGAATCCTCCCAGGACAAAGAAGTTAAAAAAATAATAATAGAATTATGCCAACATTTATGTGTTAGAGAGTACTGTCAGTTAGGTACTTTATAAATGTCATGGCATGCATAAAATCAGAAGAAGCATAATTATTATAAAATATTTTATGGAAAGCAGAAAAGCACAATTAAGCATCCCCAATGTGAAACAGTTTACTACAAAGAAAACATTGGAAGTAGGTGCCTTACAACTACAGTATATAGCTTGTGACATCTTTCCAATAAAAATAAAAACATAAAATGAGCAATCATTTTCAAGCATCTGATATAATAGAATATGCTTCTTTTTATCACCTTCTATATCAAGTATCTGACTGGACACCCATGCTCCAATGCACAAGAATGATCAGTGTCGTTATGCAACTAGGCATGCTATGTTATGTGTGGTATGGGTCAACCCTTGCATTTTTATTGAGAATGCATCAGGGTTCCAGATGTCCAGTAGACAGGCGCACTCGATTATCAGTAAGGCATGGAGATGGAGAAGAGCAAGAAACAAAGAAGAGATTGGAAAGAGAAAAGTACAAAAGGGGTTTAATATAATTAATAATAATAAGTTATAATAATATAAGTACTAGCAGGAAGAGAATTTGCATGCAACAGTAGAGAGATGTTCTATGAAGTTTTATGGATTATATATGGGATAAATTTGAGGTCTTCTTTTGTAACTGTTTTATTTTTGTTATTACTTTTTCAGATACAGAATTGGGGCTGTCATATAAATTAATGCTCTCAATTTCACTGTGAGTGGATTGGACCATTTTGGAAGATAAGGGCAATTTTTTGGCTACTTGAACTTTGGAATGTTGCTCATTTAATTAATATTTGAATTATGTTATTCTTTGTAATTTTGTACTTTGATTTAAACCAGGGGTCCCCAACCCTTTTTACTCATGAGCCACATTCATATCAAAAAAGAGCATGAAAAAACGTGCCAAATAAGGGCTGTGATTGGCTATTTGGTAGCTCCTATGTGTATAGACAGTACAAAGGAGGCTCTGTTTGGCAGTACATCTGGTTTTAGCTAAACTTGCCTCCAAGCCAGGAATTCAAAAATAAGCACCTGCTTTGAGGTTACTGGGACCAACAGCCAAGGGACAGCTTCTCATTTAAGGCCCGTCTCCAGGTTCTCTCCTTCAAACATAGGCTCAACTTTCTCGAAGGCCAGTATCCCATAACACAACTGCCACTTATTTATCTGGCCACAAGAAAGCCTCAACCCCTTCATACCATACAGACTACAGGCTTTTTTTATACAGCAGAATATATATATATATTTCAGCCATATATGTCTGTACAATTACTTGCCAAACAGGGAGGATTTCCATCCAAGCACACTGCATCACACAATTACTTTTAAGGAAAAAAGAAAGAGAAAATACTCTTGACTTTTACTATTTTCAAGCAAATTTAATTCTACATTGTTCTTGCCCTTTACTGAAATAGGTATAAAGTGGATTAGGAGTCGCCAGAGTTAACAATTTGATAAGAAAATGTTATAATATACTTGGCATGAAACAATGAATAAAGTCATATTCCAACTACAAAATAAACCACATTATGTTTTGTTTTTTGCACTGAGCTTTGTGCTTTGATTTACAAATACACATATCAGAATATTAAGAATGAAGAAGGAAATACAGATCTGTCCACATCTGGAGATGAACATTCATTGCCTTAGGAGGGAACAGTTGAGCTCTGTTTCTTTGACCGATATTTAGTACTTTGAGGTTGCAGGTTGCTAAAAACAGGCTACCAGACAATATTCCTCTACATACTTCCTTACCTTACAATTTAGAGTTGAACATGTGCCTTGAACAAACAACTGTAATTAGAACTAGTTTTTCACAAAAGGTCTCTCTCTCTCCCATCCTCTGGATACTGATACACACACACATGAATAATCTTAAGGAAACATAAGTAGGTTCACTCTGGCTCCAATACTCTAGGCCTGCATTAACACACTACCATTACTGCCACCATCCAATTCAGCCTGGTATTGCTGCATATACTGTCTGACTCCAGTCTCACTTTGTAACCTTTTCTACATTGTCACTGGCTATTTTGGGCTGTCTCACAGGGTAGCTGTTAAGTGTTTATTGGAGTTATAGCTTAATTGTGGCCTTTATATTTTCTGATGTTCAGTAAGGTAACAGAGTCTCCATTGTCCCTCTTATGGAGAGAAGGAAAGAGAACACTGGGTTTCTTATGCTGAACACTATCATTACCTTTCTCCTTGACTCATTTTGTTCTCTAGATTCTTTAGCTTACTCATGGGGAGGGGCGGTTTTAATTCAGCTGTATAAATATATCTGAAGTCATACATCTATTCATGCTTTCCTTCCACGCTCAGTTCCTCACTTAGTCTTATACCAGTCCTTTAATCAGATCTCTAGAATCACAGGGATTATGCATCACACACACAGATGCTGTATGGACTTGCAATTATAAGAAGTACAAGTATTAGGCAAATGTCCTGCCCAGGACCTTGGTATTAATTTAAAGACTTGAAGAGAGTCGAAACCAGGGAGCAGATTTATCAGAGGTCGAGGTGAATTTTCGAATGCAAAAGAATGCGAATTTTGAGCAAATTTTTTGTGTACTTCGACTAGTGAATAGTCCAAATTCAATTAGAATTTGAAAAAAATTTGAAAATTTGAATATTGAAATTTATCATGTACTGTCTCTTTAAAAATTCGACTTTGACCATTCGCCATCTAAAACCTGCCGAATTGCTGTTTTAGCCTATGGGTGACCTCCTAGAACCTATCTGGAATCAATTGGTGGACTTTGAAAAATTGAAGGTGTGTTTGGGAAAAACTTTGAATCAAATTTGATCGGATGCACGATTAATTAGATTCGTACGATTCAAATTCGGCTGAATTCTGACCTATTCAATCGAAAACAGACCTATTCGACCAAAAAATACTTTGACTTAATTTCGGTTGGTCTTTTTGAATTTCGAGGTTTTCAAATACGAAAATTCAACCCTTGATAAATATGCCCCCAAGTGTAATATCAAGATTATCACGTTTACTGAAAAACCCAGTAAAAGCATTTTTATATTGATTTGTGGAACTATAACATTTAAAGACTCATAGGATGGAAGTTGACATCAGCTCGCTCCCTAGGGTTCAGCACTGACACCATTTTTAATAACTAGTGTTTTCATTCAGCTTTTCAAATTCATCTGTGTCTTATGGCATGGGAACTAGGGGAGTTCGGAGAGGGCAGTCATTCTGCAGGAGTCCAAATAAGAATACAGAAAATTAAAGATGGTGAACACAAGGTGGGGAGTATCCCTGGAATTCAGAAGTTCTGTTGAATGGGAGATACAAAAAAGAAAACTAGTCATAGTAAAACCACAAATATGAGACTTGATTTTCAGACTGAACGCAAGCAGACTAGATAAACTATAAACATATAAAAGGTATAGAGAACAGAGTATGGGTAACCAGGAAACAAACCATGGAACTATATACTAAATAAGGTTGCAGAAAGTGAATGTTGAAACTTGCACAGACTGTCGCCCCAACTGCTGAGCAGAGTGCAATAAAGATGCATTAGAAATATAATGATTTTCCAGACCATATAAGTCTGATCTCTGGGCACAATAAATTTACACTAATTCAAGAACATTAAACAAACATAATTCTCTCTCTCCTGCTGCCACGTTCAAATTGATTCTTAAAATGCTATACGATGATATACAGCAAAGGAATTTTTAATCAAATGTATTAGCAACTTTTTCCTTTTCTTATGTTTTAGTAGGGAAGTTCACCTAAAAATTATAAAGAGCAAGGCAACTTTGTTTGCCTCTAGGTTTAGCATTTTTTAACTTTCTATACTGCATTATTCTGAATGAGAATATAACCCTTAACTGCCATAAAACCAGAATGTCCAAGGTAGCCATATATTTTCTACATTTCTGCATTCAAATGAAAAAAATGCATTGCAAGGCAATGTGTAGTTTGAAAGCATGGAAGCTGAATTTAAATAAATAGTAATGTTTATTTTGGAGGAGGATAGCAATAGATAGTCACGGGGTTGATCACTAGTTAGGCTACACCCAAAGTTATGACTCAATCCAAAACCAGTGGTTTAGGTCTTAGAAAAAAATGGTCAAGGGTTACAAATACAGTATATATCCATTCATACCCACAGGGTGTTTGTTTTATGATAAATAGTGACAGCTTGTCTGTAATCCCACTCCTCCTGCCAGTGTAAGTCAGAGATAGATCTCTTACCATAGGGCAAATGCGTACTGTCAACGTCTAGACATGTTTTTATAATGTTATTAGTGATATAACTGATAATGGCATTTGCCATCATCCTCATCATTTATTTATATAGAGGCTGATTTATCAAAAATTTAGTTGCTGTTTTTTTGCTCAATTCAAGAAAAACGAGGAGAAGGGACCTTGAGTCCCCAGAAAAACTTGTCAAGTAAAAGCTAGTGAGGGTGTACAAGAATGGGATCCGTTATACGGAAACCTGTTATCCAGAAAGCTCCGAATATATGGGAAGGCCATCTCTCAAAGACTCTATTTTAACAAAATAATTAATTTTTTAAAAAAGATATCCTCTTTCTGTCTAATAAAAAAACAGTACCTTGTACTTGATCCCAACTAAGATATAAGTAATCCTTATTGGAGGCAAAACAATCCTTTTGGGTTTAATTAATGTTTAAATAATTTTTTAGTAGATATAAAGGAATGGTGATCCAAACTACAGAAAGATCCCTTATCTGGAAAACCCCAGGTTCTGAGCATTCTGGATAATACATCATATACCTTTATAGAAGTCAATAGAAATATTATTTAACAGCTTTATTTATTTTCCCAGTATATTAAAACATTCAAGTTTTTCAGCTTGTTGAAACGTAATGGAACAGAGGTATTACAATAATGTTACAGAATAAAATAGTATTGGAGAGCATTGCTTATAAGAGTTTACAATCCTAAGGTAGATTTAAATGGGGATTTCATGATACTGAACCAGTAATTTCGCTGTTTTATAGTTAAGGTTGAAAGTTATTTAACTGGCAAAAATGCTCTGCTTTATAAACATTTGCTGTGCTTTTGGAGTGTTTTCCATTTAATATTTTTAATGAATACATTCACATGGTATGCATCTTGAATCCACTTGACTATTGCTACCGAAGCTCATAAATAGTTAGTATCTACAGCCTACTCTTTGAGAACAAACATGCATGACGCACTTTGTAAATTTGCTTTGTGTTTGCTGTCTCATTATTAAAATTCATTATGTAAGCGGCAAACATATATACAGACACAGGTAATTGAAGTAAAATCTGTAAAGTGTATAGTATACTGGTTGTATTTATTAAGAATACCCAGACATATTTAAAATAATATTCCTGTTATCCCCTGAATCTGGCTTCCTAGATGATGACTTTTTTTTTCAGTAAACAGTTGCTTGAACTTCTAGGGGGGGTAATTTACTCAACTCTGAATGCAAAAATCACGAAAAAGTTGTGATTTTTTTTTTATATAAAATATATATCTTAAACCTGATCACAGTCCCACAAGTATAAGCTATTGTTTAGCAGTTACTAAAAGCTTCTAACTAAACTGTACACTTGCAGTCATCTCATGTCTATTTGGCTTAGTATATATATATATCATCAATATGTGGCAGATTATGGGAGAAAAAACTATAACTTTCTTTAACAGTGCTTGATTTCTGCTGTTGTTCTCAGTCTGCTTAAAATAAGAAATATGAGTCATATCTAATGAAAACGACAATAAAATAACCCAAAGAGAAACAATAAGATCTCATGGGAGCCACATGGAAACAATTTTTAACTGTAACATATTTTCTGCAAATATGATAGTCAGAGCCTGAAGACAATAGCATATAAACAAAGTATATGCTTTTATCTTCCACGCAGTAAATATTTCTAAATGTTCCTAGAAGTGAACATATTACATTAAATCTTTGTTTTCTGTGCTTCATTCATTCCACCACTGCAGATGGATTCAGAACTTACAGTGTAGTTGTACAGTGTTGTTGAACTATCTATAATAGGGCTAATTTACTATGGGCAGGGGTGTGAATGCCTAGCTGGGGGGTCCTCAACCTCTTTTACCCATGCAAATGTAAAAAGAGTTCAGGAGTAATAGAAGCATGAAAAAGTCCCTGGGGATGCCAAATAAGTCTCCAAGCCTGGAATTCAAAAATAAGCAACTGTGTTGAGGCCACTGAGAGCAACATCCAAGGAGTTGGTGAACAACCTTGCCTAGTACAATGACCAGAGTGCCTGCCCTGGGCAAACATTAAGTACAGGACTCTGAAGTGCCTTATATTTCCTTATATTGTACATATTTACCAACCCTCAGGTGCTGCCAGTGCTACATATATAGATTGTATCTGTGAGCATTAAAAGATTGTCAAGAGAGGTCTGTAGCAATGTCAATTATAGGAAAACACTGTGTACTTGTGTCTTTTCAGTGCTTTATACTATAGGTATAGACAAATAGACTTTTCTAAATAATCTTTTCCCATTGTTCCCACTGGCATTGCACTCTGCACCTCATCCTGAATTTTTATTTTTTCAGGTGTGACCCGAATACAAGTATTTTATGAATCAATACTAAGGAGAATTATTTTGGGAAAGTAGTTGGGTTTTTGTGTGTAGAACTTGGAGGTGTTGCACCCAGCACAATTGAGTAAATGTATACTGACTAACTGGCTTGCCACAGGGTATTAATTATTTTTGTTCATTTATAATATAATATATTGATATTTAGAACATTTATACTAATTAATTTGCTGTATCTTCATTACATAGTAATAAAGTGTGACATCTGCCATGCTATTTCTATCATCAAACAAGTTGGGGGGGGGGGCATGTGATAGTGATTCAGTGATCCTCAGCAGAACTGTAAAAAATAAAATATTAAGTCATATGTTGAAGGTAAATTTGAAATTCAATAAAATCTAGAAGGCCTGTGTAGTCTTACAGAACCTTTCTGTTATATGGTTAGCAATAAATAATAAAGGTGGCAGCGAAGTATACAATGAAAAATCCTCTGCACTGAAACAGTTCTTTAGATGACAGCACAAACATGCACTGCTGAGAATAATGTGTGCTTGCATGCCCTCTCTAAGGTTAAGTACTATTTTTTTTATGACGACTAGTGATGGCTATGTACTTCTGTGTCCATCGCCATGCCCATAGTTCTCATTATCTAGACAAGATTACCCAGTAATAATGATATGGATTATATATTTGCAATGCAACTCACAAAAGGGATTACATTTTTTAAGTATAGAACTAGTTGCCCATCGCAGCAGATTTTTTTTATATATATTCTAGCTTACAATATCCAGATCAAAACTGTTGCTGATTTGTTGTTTTTATAACTGCACCAGTGAAATCTACCTCCTATGTTGGTAAATCAGCCCCAAATCCCTTTCGTAAACAAAAAATAAAGTACAATAATGGACTCATTTTTGGTTGTATCTCTGTTTAGTGCTTTTTATTTAATTCTTCTGTAACCTTTTGACAGTCCTGTGTAGGCACATGTTTCTGCTGCAACCGAGAAAAAGCTGCTTTGTTTCTGCTGTGCTTGCTTAAACTTTCTATTCAGCATCAGATGACTACTGAGTTCAGCTGTGCAATGTCAACTGAATGTTACCTGCTTGGACATGTCACTCTAAACAGGACAACTCAGTCAAATACTAAAAATAATTAATAATTACCAAAGTTCTCTCAAATCTCTGTGCCTTGGGCAAAGTTAAAAAGAGAAGCCTTCTATTCAAAGGCCACATAAGTTAACATGTTGACTATTATTTGTTCTTCACAATATGATAAGCCTTAAGCAACAAAAACCTGTTGAAGTTCTGCAGGTGGGAACAACCATGCATTTCATATGTACTACTAATAAAGCATGAATGTAGTAAGGTAAGCAACAGGAATGTTCCTAATCTCTTTACATATTTTTAAAGCAATATGGAGTGAGCAAATGTCTGCACGCAGGCCTGCAGGTAGACAGCCTAAAGTTTACAGAAATGCATTGTGTTTTGCGCAACTTATGGAAAATATATAACTTCACTTTCTGACTTTAAAGTTACAAGATGTATTTTTCCATGGTTCTTGCTCTAAAGGACATCTATTATGTTTTAAGCTCATTGATATAGCTGCATATTGCTGGCTCATTATGAGTTGAGAACACGTACAGGGTGTACCTCCAGCATGATGCAGACAAACCATTGTTATGTGGTTCCACAAACTATTTAGGGATTCACAGAATCCATATTTTTAGGCATGATTGAATACCAAATCCTTCACAAAATACATGGCAAATCCAAGCAAAATCCAGACCCTAATTTACACATTCAAATTTTAAAACAATTAAGGGTTATTAATCGGTTTAACTTGGGCAATTTGGGCAAATCTGAATCATGCAAGAAGTGGTAAGTAAGAGACCATTACACCCAGGGTAAATTCAAGAATGAATTAATTTATTAACAGCATGCAAAGTTCATTTTACTAATCTGTATATATGTTCTTGGTTTAGTGTTTTGGCCACTATTATGGCAGATGAATCCATTAAACTTGTACAGGTATAGTATCCCTTATCTGGAAACCCGATATCCAGAAAGCTCCAAATTATGGAATGGCTGTCTCCTATAGACTCCATTTTATCCAAATAATCCACATTTTTAAAAATAATATACTTTTTCTCTATAATAATAAAACAGCTGCTTGTACTTGATCCCAACTAAGATATAATTAATCCTTATTGGAAGCATAACCAGCCTTAGGTTTATTTAATGTTTAAATGTCTTTCTAGTAGACTTAAAGGATGAAAACCCAAATTACGGAAAGATCCATTATCCGGAAAACCCCAGGTCCCGAGCATTTCCTGGTTCTTACTTCCTCAACAGAGAACTCACTCACAGCTACTCCACTTTCCCAAGTAATGACTCATCAGTCTTAAAACCTTTACTGGTTTTTCCAGCTTTAGTGAACACAGTGATCCCCTGTTTGACTCCACATTTTCTCTGTCTAGCAAAGCATTCTGGGATAGATATACCTTCCCTTTAGAGCAGTGATTCCCAACCAGTGGCTCATGAGAAAAATGTTGCTCACCAACCTCTTGGGTGTTGCTCCTAGTGGTCTCAAAACAGGTGCTTATTTTTGAATTCCAGGTTTGGATGCTACCAAAAAGCCAATGACATTATTTGGCATCCCAGTAGACTTTGCTTGTGTGGCCCCGCAACTCTTTTTACACTTGAATGTGGCTCATGGGTTTAAATCTCAGATGTTTTATTCACATTCATAGTATTTGCTACTGAGGATCAGAGGCTGAAATGACTCTTTGAGAAATAATTTGTGCATGACTCTGGAATGCATGAAGAAGTACATTTCTAAGTGCTTTGGTTTTACCTATATTGATTACTTTTTCTGGGAACTGTGCCAGTATGCTGGTTGCTAAGTATGTGGAATTTGTTTATATGACTGGCAAAAGGGCAGGCTTTTATTCTTCAAAAGCCTTCTAATGAAGACGGAAGGACCTTTATTGGGCAGATTGAATCATTTTTACTTATAGAAGTTGCTCAAGTTAATGTATTTCAGACCCAAGCATATATGACTCGTGTAGGCTCTGATAAAACAATAACCCCAATCTCTTATAAGCAGTTGACTGCACTGAAAAGTGTAGGGCTCCTACATGCAGGAATTCACTAAAATAAATTTTGCTAAGTATTTTCCCACCAGAATGATGTTGCTTCCTGTCATGTGACATGCCCAAGACATGCAGAATGTTCTTTTGGCTGCATTTCATGCCAGTTCTGTAGACCTCACTTTTTTGTGTGTTTATTATCTTTAATTCTTCCTCTTTCTTGTTGTCTGTTTGTTGCCATGCTTGACTTTTTCCTGTGTTTCTGAACTGAGATTCTTGGTGTTTGCCTTGACTTTACACTTTGCTGACTTTTCCAATCTTGATCAAACTGTATGCATTACTGACAATTTTTGTTCCAGCAGTATGATTAACCTAGGGGACGTTTTCGAGCCTGTGCTTTTGTCCTTGATGAATGAAATATTTAGGTGCCCTAGGCACCAGACCTAAACACTCCCCCTACATGAGGCGCATGACATCAGCGCATCGTGCAACGCGCACGCGTAGCGTTACTTCCACCAACCAGCCCGGCCCCATACCACTCACTCCCCCCAGCTCATTCCCCGGATTTCCTATGGGTTAGGCAGCACCGGTGGATTCCCAAATAAGTAAATGTAGCAAACAGCTTTAACATTAAACAGAATAAATTTGGGGTGAATGCTGACTTTGAGACATGGAGACTGCTATTACAATATATTTGTCTTTCCTTGATATGAGCTGCAGGTGGCTTAAATAATGTTGGACCACAAATTAAGCATTGTATGCTAGAAAAATATGCAGCTTTCTGCATTAACAATGCTAAGTTCAAAACTAATAGCTTTGTAAAATCAAGCAAGCATTTTTAACAAGGTTTTATTTTGTGTAGCTACTGGATTAATTTGGATGAGATTTCCTCTTCAAAAAAAATTCTTTAAAGCACAAATATGCTTATAAATAGTGATGAGTGAAACATTTTGGCATGTACAGATTCGCCGCAAACTGCCGCATTTCGCCGGCGGACAAAATGATCTCAGATTGTGTAAAAAATTCACCCCGAGCTAGTTTATCTTTGTGCGACAAAACAGAAAAGACGCACGACAAATGCATACGTTATGTTATCCTTCCCCCTCTCCTTCCACATCAACCAAAGGGATCTGAGCCGCCCCACTGTCTATATACGGACACTAGTGATGGGCGAATTTATTCGCCAGGCGCGAATTCGCGGCGAATTTGCGCGATTCGCCGCTAGCGAATAAATTCGCGAAACGCTCGCGAAAATTCGCGGAAAAAATTCGCCGGCGTCAAAATTTTTTTTTTCGAAAAAATGGACGCCGGCGTCAAAAACGGGCGCCGGCGTCAAAAACGGGCGCCAGCGTAAAAAACAAGACGCCAGCGTAAAAACGAGACGCCGGCGCCGTTTCGCAAATTCGCAAATTCGCCCATCACTAAAGGACACATACATATATGGTTTATTCATTTTAATGTGGATAAAAAGCACCCAGATATTATCTGTTGATGGTCAGATTTATTATTAGTTGCCTATGTGCAACATAGTGTAGTAGTAGATATCATTACCAGTCTACCAGAGGTAATGTAAAAAATATGTTTTTGAGAAATTGGCAACTTGGGAGCCTTTTTTGTAGTTGTAGCACCATGGATAGAAGGTCCTCTAACAATGTAGGTCATGTGTGTAGCAGTATACTGAGTGAAAAATACATCTGCGTTTGCCCTCCTTAAGCAGAAACAATGTGCTTTAAAAAAAAAAAGTCCATAGGCTCTAATGTAGTTTGCTACAAAAAAGTAAGTGCGACAAAATATGTGACAAAAAAGTTTTGCAAATTTTTCGCTATTTTACATATTTTTCAGCAGTTTTATGAGTTTTTCAGCGAAATGGGACAGAATCACTCAACCCTACTTATAAAGAAGACTCTGTGTGTGTCAAGGATTAGGTAGGGGGCGCTGTGGGAGTCCTTGAGGCAGGAGCAGTACATGCCTAGGGAACACATAAAGGGACGGCAAGAGGGCGACGATTCAAACTGGAATGGGTGAAGGGGGAACAGGACGGAGAGGGTGAGGGTCAGGACTGTAACTGACTGGATAGGACAGGACGATGAGGGCATAGATCGGGGGCAGACTGAAAGGATGAGACAGGACAGTGCGGGTGTAGATCTGGGGGACAGGATAGCAGGAGGACAGGATACAGAAGGAGACTGGAGCAGAAGGAGATAGCAGGAGGACAGGATACAGAAGGAGACTGGAGCAGAAGGAGACTGGAGCAGAAGGAGATATCGGGAGAACTGGATACAGAAGGAGACTGGAGCAGAAGGAGAGAGGACTGGAGAGCAGGAGGGGTTAGGTAAAAGGCAGAACAGGGAGCAGAAATCAGGAACAGGCAAAGCAAGGTCAGTTCAAGGTGAAAAAAGGGGGAGTGTCCCCGAAACGTTGCATCACCGCATATAAAACGAGCAGGTTGTTCCCTGCAACGCTAGTTGCCTTGTGTGCTGATATCCTTCTTCTATTACCAATTGTGAGGTTGCTGATCCTCTAATATTGTGCACCAGGGTGATTTCTTTGAGGGTGTACGATTTTTCTAAATTGCTTGTGCAGTTCAAGGTGAAGTCAGGGAAAGGTACAGGGTAGAACAGGCAGCAAAAATCAGGAACTGGCAAGGCAGGGCAAGGTAAAAGTAAGACTGGTGCAGAACTGGGAGGGAAAAGACAAGGCAGGAACAGAACAAAGAAAGATATGGAGGAAAGGTTCAAGGTAGGGCAGAACAGGCCAAGGCAAGGCGGCTAGAGCTGAAACCCTTAGCTAGGGATAATGCCACACTGCTAGTCTGGGAAACAATGCTCCAGCAAGCAGTGTTTGGAGGGCTGGCCTTAAATAGGGTCAGACCTGATTGGCTGATTGCAATCAATCAGGCTGCTGCTGGGCTGAGGCTACAGAGGCCAGGTAACATATCGTGAGCAACCCTAAAGGCTGCTCATCTGGCCCAATGGATAAGGCATTGAGCCAGAAACCCAAAGGTCCCTGGCTTGAGCCTGACAGTGTGCTACATAAACTTTGGGGATGGCATATAGTGCTCTGTACACCTTTGAACTGTGTTTTTCTAGTATTTACCTGTGACATACAGGGGTTGAATTCCTGACATGCCAAAAAATGACATGGAAGCCTAGAGCTTAGAAAAGCAGAATTAGCACTTTCTTATGATGATGAGTTACTGCCCCAAGAAGTCTGTGCACCTAAAAATAACCTTTTAATATGGTGTAGACAGCCAAAATCTGTGAACAGCAATTGGTTTTCGTGTCTTATTTATATGTGTGTTTTTTGAATACTTGAATAAGTGATTCTTAAAATCAAAAAGAAGATCAATCGATAAAGGCCTCAAAAGAAAACGAATCAAAATAATTTAAAAAAGAACAAAACCACTAAAGTCTCAATGACAACAACCAGACAGCATGTAAGCTACAAGCTGTGAAGATCCAGAAAAGAAAGGCTAATAATTAAAAGAAATAAAGAAATAAGGCTAATAAAAAAGTTGCTTAAAATAGGTCCAACTAGAACAAAGGTAAGGTAAAGGTATTCCTCCCCTATAATGTGCATATAAAATAAATAATTGTATGTTAGAAGGGTATCATTAATGATGTTAATGTTTTATGCTAAAAAGAAGTTAATGTACTCAATTAAATAATAAAAAGCAAATCCACGCCTTTGTCCACATCATCAAAGAATTTGATGATCTCAGACAGAGGTTTTTTGCATTCCACTTTACAAATAAATGTTTATGGTCTTTGAATCAAGGTGTGATTTAGGGCAGAGACAAATAGTCAAATTCGAGGAGATTAGACGCCCAGCGACAAATCTCCTCTTCTTCAGGGCGACTAATTTCCCCGAACTGCCTTCCCCTGCCTTGCTGCCTACTAGAATGCAAGTGGGATGTCACTTGGAGAGCTTAGTTTACCGATGTCGCCGGGTGACTTCGGAAAACAAAGTACTCCGATTGCCATACAATCGTGGAGATTAGTCGCCCCGAAGAAAAGGAGATTTGTCGCCAGGTGACTAATCTCCCCGAATCTGACCTTGTGTCTCTGCCCTTTAAAAGAATCCAGGAAGCTATTCCATAAGGCGTGCAACCTAACCTATCCAGGATTTGTTAATGGTGAATTTAACAATCACCTTTATCGTTTATAAAGGTTTAACAAACCCTGGGGAATAGTTCAATGCCATATTTTCTCCTTAAAAGTGTCTTGTCAGCTGGTAGCAAATGAGGTCTCCCTTATAGTTAGAGTAAACTGTTGTCTTAAGATCTTGTGAAGATTGCCTTGCAGAAATGAGAACTATCATCTGATAGTCAAGTAGCACTTTAAAGCACTGCGTAAGCCATAATCATCTTCTTGATTACTAAGTCAAAATGCTCTGGGTGTTAACTGTTCACTTAACAGTGTGTGTTTTGTAAATAACTCTTCCAAACTGTAATGATGGATACTTCTCATGCCAGCAATATCTTAAAATATTAGCTTGATTCACATCTCTGTATGTAAACACTGAATTTCATGGTAACAGCAAGAATCTTGTAACAGCAAGAAACTTTTAAGTGGCCCCTGCATGGTTTACAACTCAAATTCAGACAATAAGCTTGACACTTGTATTCTCCCCTGCATTGTTCACACATTGCACCTCTATTGTTCGCACTTTTCCTGTTTACACTCAGAGCCAGACTGAAAGTGCCCAAATTGTTCACCTGTTCACACATCAGACCAACTGCTGGAGGGATACCAACATCGTGTCACTATATGTAGTCCAGTATGAACTGTTCTTCTTAGAGTGGTCCTAATAGGTTTCCCTGTCTCCTGCTGTGTTTTGCCTTCCCTATGCTCTCTGTGTGTGTCATACTCTGCCTTCCCTATGCTCCCTGTGTGTGCCATACTCTGCCTGCCCTATGATACCTGTGCCTGCCATACTCTGCCTGCCCTATGCCTCCTGTGTCTGCCATACTTTCCCTGCCTCATGCTCCCTGTGTGTGCCATGCTCTGCCTGCCATATGTTCCCTGTATTTGTCATGCTCTGTCTGCCCTACTCTGCCTGTGGGAGGTGAACCTGGTGGGGGTTTCTTAGCATTTGGTAATGCTTGTTAGGGGTCTCTAATGAGTTTAATTGTATGCTGGGGGGGAGGTGCTGTGTTATCCACATGTGTGGAGGATGCATTTGGATTAAAGGGAATGTCTTAATAGGACTTAATAAACCTGTTTCACATATGAGTTATGAGTGATATCCCTGCAGTGAGCCCCAACCATTAGGTTTTATGGTGTGCTACCACCATTACTGTAGGCATGGTCTTAGTTCTTGTAGTTACATTATATTTTCAACCTTTATTTTATTTTAACTGTTAACTTGGGATTGTCTTAAATTAAACGACCTCCCCTAACCAGAGAGTAAATTAAAGGCCTCCCTAGTGTTTATTGTAGAACACTGATCCCATTGCTATGGTTAGAATGGTTAAGTTTAAAGATGGAGTTCTAAACGTCATTACTCTAAATGGAATTTAAAAGGAAGCAACTAGTTTAATGCCATTTGTTCTTGTTCAAGCAAGTTATTTTTGCTCTGCATTGACAAATTAATATGTAGCCTAGCATACCTTCAGGGAAAGCATTCAGCAATTTTTCTAGAGACAAAGATTTATTTTCTGTTATTTCATAGTACCTGACATTCACCTCTTTAGCTGTTGTAAGACACAGCAAGGTGTAGTATGAGTTTGCAAAGGCGAGTTGCTCTTAGCACTTTTGAAGGGTTTCCACCAAATTTGGAAAAACAAATAAATGCAAAAGGGTGAGAATGGCATTTGTTAAGTATTTGCATTGTATACCCAGTACAAGTGACTAATACAAAGTCAGTGCTTTATATCAGCAAATATTTGTTTTTATCTTTTGGTGCACTAGGTTTCCCCTTTTATGATTGGTGTCATCCAATAAACAAGTAACAATGGATTCAGTCTACAACAGACTTTTATTACACCTTTAAATTACCCAGTTCTTTACATGAATCCAATGAGATAAAGAAAAAGAATATTCACTTACATCATTCACCCAAAGGAAGGTTGTCATTCCACACGTACACCTGCATTACATTCAGTGTTAGAGATTATTTAAACAAACAGCAAACATAAATTAAATCATTACAGTTTACTCCATTACAGGGAGGATGTCAGGGAGTTTAAGAGAAAGGCAAAAGCATGTAAGAAATCGTTCAGTTTAGGATTTTATGAGAGGGAAGGAGAAGCGTGAAATTGCAGGTCTTGTTGAAGATCATTAGAGTGAAAAATAATAAAAGTCTTATTTACGACTGCAGTGCAGAGTGCAGTCATAAATCATCATTTTTCCTGAAAGTCCTAGCATAATTGGGGCTGCTCTCTAAGTTGCATGCACTGCAAATGTGTGTGGTTAATCAAAACAACTGCTATTGCATGTAAACAGTTATTGCAAATAGCTGAATGCCAGTCTGTTGTGTCTATTGATGCAATACACTATGGGAACCCTAGCATTACCACCACATATCAGATGCCATTAACTCCAGGGTTTCCCGTAGGCACACCTTCACACTTTCACTACTACTGCAGAAGAAGCAGGATGGATGGCTGCATTGGTGGTCACCGTAACTATGTGAAGTGCAACAAGTGTGTTTGGACACATATTGAATAGTGTCAATATGTGCACAATTGTGTCCATTTTAGCACCTCCATACTTGCAGTTGTAAATGAGCCTTAATAAGTTTTGCATGAGGTTTAGATAACACTACAACATTATGGGACATGCAAGGACTGAACTGCAGCAACATGTGTCATATTTTTCTAGAGGTGGCACTGGAATCAAATATGTGGGTACATTCCGAAATGAAGTTTTTATATATGGGAAATCTAATTGGACAAAAATATGAAATTATGAATTCCAACCTAGTAAGATGATGAAACAGCACATACAAATATATATATCAGTTATAAAATGTGAGTAGTGATGTAATTTCTGTCACATGACTCACTGAAACTTGTGTATTATAATAAATAAAGTACCTCCTGTTGCAAAATATGAGGATATTAGAAGTTACTTCAGAGTTCCATGACCTGTATAAAAACAGGTTATTTTATATGGTCAGGAAACTCCTCGGTAACTTATAATATCCTTACAATTTACAAGCGGGGGTACTTTATTAACTATTTATATATATATACATGAAAAGCACTCACAGCAGCCGCCATTAAGCGTAAATCACTATATCTTTATTTGTGCATGGTGCATCAACGCGTTTCGAGCCATCGTGATAACGGGTTGATATTCTTGCTTGGTAAAAACCTTTTTTGTTACACATAGCAAGTTGTCTGGACTTTTTTGTTCATTTTTATATATATATATAGAAAAGACCTTGGTGTGTCCTCGACGTTTCGGTCCACTTCTAGGACCTTTATCAAGAACTTGAAGAAGTTCTTGATAAAGGTCCTAGAAGTGGACCGAAACGTCGTCCTGTTTTTTAATTAACTTAACTGGGTCATTTGCTTATTCCAGTTTAATTAACTTAAATAAAATGAAGTTTTAAACAAACCTATTGAATGGTTCCCAGTGTGCACTCACTACTTGCGGACTGTTTTATATATATATATATATATATATATATATATATATATATATATATATATATATATATATATATATATATATATATATATAGAATGGTTAAGAGCACTCACGGGTATTGTGACAAAAAGCTTTTATTGGAGTATTACAATCTACCCCACATCAACGCGTTTCGGTTCTCTCTGAACCGTCGTCTCTCTCTGAACCGTATGTTTTTTGTGGGGGTAATAGCACATAACACTATTAATTATATCTAGAATTATATATACTTCAGCTTTAACTTAGCCAGCTTCAACTTTGAGTCATTGTGGAGAGGAACCATTTGTTTAGTTTGAGAAAAAAAGCATTTCCAGTGATCACTGGTGAGTACCACCTTTCTTTTATATGTGAACTTTGACTGTCTTTCAGGCTCAAAATGCATGTATTTGGGCCACTTTCTTTGTTTGAGTGTTTTAGGTGTCTATTTGTTTTAAATCTTTGACAATTTCTCAACTAGAACCTCCCATAATTTTACGTTTGACTTGGGGCCAGTTCTGTTGCTTGAGACCCGCTATTTTCATATAATTTATGTTTAGGTTAAAACTACAGCAACTGCATTTTTCTACCATAGTCCTATGCTTGTTTGGGGGAGTGAAATTCCTGTTGCTCAGATATCTGAAAAAAATTGCAGTCCTGTCATGCTTTCTGCTTATTATTCAAGATCAATCAATTTCCTTACAAGATTCAGGTCAAAATGAATGATCAGTATAGCTGTGTATGAAACCCTCATGGTCCTACTGTCAAGATTGTCTACATGAGGATAAATTAATGCAGCACCTTAGAGAGTTGCTTACAAACGTGACTGGGTCAAAAGTTTATTAGTTTCCTCCATAATCGTTCAGTATATGAATCCATCATTGACTTTTGTCCTTGTTACATAAATAAAATAAGAAAAAAAATCTATCCAGCTGTGTATGTATATTGCCTATATGGCCTTTATTGCAATAAACTGTTTTAGTATCTTTTACCGCATGCCGATTACAAGCACAATATTTTGCAGGATGTTCATTTTTACAATATTTTTTTATTGAGGTTTTAACGTTTAGGTACATTCCATAGTGTTAGCAAAAATTATTAGAAAATCAATAGAGTAGACATACATTCAATACAACAGTGAATATATACCAATGTATAAAATGCTGCATCATTATCTATTGATTTTTCTCTTTCTCTATTTGGAACAGAAAGTTGAAAGTAAAGAAATACAAAAAGTGGTAAGTTAAAGGAAAAGTAAAGAAAAATCAGAACAGGAAAGATTAAATTACTAAATTTATATCAGTAAATATCCATAAAATGTTTTCTAGTTTTCGGGTTTCCATATCTGAATCTAATTGCTTCCTGAAAGCAGAGAGATCTCAAATGTGTCCGCATGACAGGGATTCCTTTTTAATGCAAAACAAAAATATGGATTTATGGGCAGCAGCCATTGTCAAATACAAAAATGTATTTATATATTGGTCCTTCAACATGTTTTAAGGTAATGGCTGAAAGTTTACAAAAACCATTGTAGTCATTTTGATTATTAGAAAAATAAGCTCACAATCTGCTTCTCCCAATCAGTTTTTTATGAAGTAGGCTAAATAAAAAAATACCATGGGAAAGCACCATTCATTCATTTGTAACCAGAGATTGTTGACATCTTTATTGGTTTTAAAGTCGATAAACCTCACTTGACTTAAAAAAGAAATAAATCATGTGCAAAGTTTTTCATTTTAAGTCTAACAATCCAAAAATAACAAGGGGACTGAAAATGCTTGTACAGAATCATGACAGAATTACCTTCATTACTGAATTCCTTATTACTTTAAATATTTATTGAATTTATTTTATTGGAGTCGTTAAGGGGCAGATTTATCAAGGGTCCAAGTGAAAATTCGAATTTTTAAATTCAAATTTCAAGATAATTTTAGTGTACTACAACTAGGGAATAGTCCAAATTCGAATCGAATTTGAGAAAAAATAGAAAATTCGAATATTGAAATTTATCATGTACTGTGTCTTTAAAAATTTGACTATTCGCCATCTAAAACCTACCAAATTGCTGTTTTAGCCTATGGGGGACCTGCTAGAACCCATTTGGAGTAGTTTTTTTGGAAAATACATCGATTCAAATAAGATCGAATACGATCCGAATTCGAACGATTGAATACAGCCTATTCACTTGAAGTTAAAAAATAATTTTTTTAAAATAAATTTCGGTTGGTCTTTTTTTATTCGAATTTTGAGGTGATGGGAGTTTGCAGGAGAACTAAACCCCCAATAAGAAAAGCCCTACCTACTACCCTAGATAGTCCTCCCCTGCATAGTTGATTACCCCTGAAAGTGCCCCTAACACAGTACACACATATCAATGCAGAGTACACTCAGCTGAGCTCATGGGTGCCATCTTTCCGCTCTTCAGTATTCTTCAAGTCCTCTTCCTTCCCTTCAGCAATTTCCAGCACTTTTGCCGCATGGGCAGTTGCTACGAACTGGAAGACTGCTCCAACTAAGAGCCGGAAGATGGTGCCCATGAGCTTACTCTGCACCGTTATGTGAGTACTGTGTTAGGGGCACTTTCAGAGGTAATCAACTATGCGGGGGAGAAGCAGGGAGGGGGGACTATCTAGGGTAGTAGTAGGGTCTTTTCTTATTGGGGGAATTCTCTTATTGGGGGGGATTCTCCTTTAAAACAGTTCATGTGTATCTGTTTGCAAAGTGAAATAATGCATTGAATACTCAAAAGCAAATATGAAAAGTTCAAAATTCTAAGCGTCTACAAAGCAAAATAAAGATCATGCACAGCTTTAATTGCTAATAAAATGTTTTCTCTTTGCCACAGCCCTTATTATTCAATAGCATGATTTCACAAACTGAATTACAGAACAGCTTAGCACTTTCTTTTCAAAGGTTAATACCATTTCAAGTTATAGTCTACATTGTTCTTTTGGATTTGTAACCACATTCTTTTCTTTTTTAATATTTGCTATAAAATAGAGACTTTTAACAACCATATCTATGGAGATTCAATGTGTCATGCAATACTTAGGGAGTTATTTATTTAAGGTTGTTGTGTGGTTTCTTCTACCTTGAATAAACTCACAATCTAAACAACCTCGCATTTTTGCTTATTTATGAAAAAATCTGAATGTTAAAAACTAGATTGAACGTAATTGGGAAAAAAACTCGAATACCTTGAGTTTTTGAGCAAAAACCAGCTAAAAACATCCAAAACTCATGAAGGCAAAAAAACATCTTCAAATGGTTAAAGGGACCTCTGCTATTGACTTTTACACAAATTCCATAGGTTTTAGCTGGAGTATTTTCAGATTTGGACTTTTAGCAGCTTGAGTTCAATTCAATTTGAGTTTATTTAGTGAAACTAACCTTGAAAAACTAACATTTTTCAAGAGAACACAACTTTAACCTTTAATAAATACCTAAAGTTTATTGAGTTAATAGGTTAAACAACCTCAAATACCTCAAATTTATCAAGTTTTCAAGCGAAAACCAGCATAAAACACCCAGAAATTGTACAGGCAAAAAAAATCTTCAGATGTTCAAAGGGACTTCTGCCATTGACTTTTACATAAATTCTATAGGTTTTAGTTGGAGTATTTTTGCATCTACCTAAAATAACATTTCTTTCATGTGATAACATGCTTTTGAAGTAGGAAGTTCTCAGTAATAAAAGAAGACCATGGTGATTCAGGGGATTCAGGTGATGTCATTTCAAGTGCTCTTATAGGTACTGTTATCCTATGTCACCTTAAAATTATTTATCATTACCAAGTATATTTTAGGAATAATACTGACAATTGACAATTGTGGGGTCATTAGACATTCATGAGCAAGTGAAATACATTTGACCCAGATGTCCTCTGTTTTTACTCTTCCACATCACCACAATTAAGTTATTACTCAGAATCACTTGATTGTCAAAATCAGTGGAAGCTGTTCTTAAACTATATTTGCAAGGTAATTTGTTACTATGTCACTTTCATTTCCTGTATTATCCTAAACTTGTGTCAAACATTAAATTTTTAGGCCAAATTAATCACTAAAGGACATTTATCACTCTTAATTATATAGCTGGAAGCCATATTGCTATACTCAATCATTTTGGAGAGTTTGGTATAAATGTAAGGTTTACCCCCACTTACAGTATGTCTGAATCTAGCAATGCTCTGACAATCTTTGAAACAGGGTTCATCTGAATCCCCCAGACCACACATACACATAATTTACTACTATGGGTTCCATTTACTAAAGTGCATAAAAAAATACTCGCACAATATATAGACCGAATTTTCGCCAAAATATGTTATCGCCAGTTTACTAACCTGCAGTAAATATAAATTTGCAAATTTTCTTGCGCAAGAATAATTGTTCACCAGTTATCACATTCGCTGAAAATAACGCTACGTACACATTTACTAAACAGCGAAATGTGCTAAAGACAAAATTAATGCCAGAATATTCTCAAAATTTTACCGCCACCTATATAGTGGTGTAAAAGTATTTTTTTCGCCAGAAAATTCTCAAGGGGCAGGAAATATCCCATAATACTTTTTTTTTTTTACCCATCATTCTTTGCTGACAGGAGAGAGAGATCTGTAGCTATTGCTTACAGGATGTTTTGGCTTCTGCTTCTATCTGGTGCAACAGCAGCAGTTTCAGCTCAGAGTCGTATTATTGGCAGCGGGCATCACAGTCCAAGGATTCGTCAGTCTCTACGCTTTTTTGTTTTCATTGTTATTGGCTACATTAAACTGTGCATTTCTATGAAGCAAAGAGATGGACTGGTATGATTTCTTGTTCATTCTATTGGCAGAAGGGTTTATATGATGCATATATGTTTGATTGGTGTTACTTTGGTAATGTTGTTGGATGGTATAATCATCAGTTAATAAAGTTTATAAGTTTTGAAGATGCATTTCTGGCCATAAATGTCACCTTAAAAAGTGCCATAATAACCACCATAAAACAAGCATAAATATTCGCAAAAATTTAATTTGTCGCCAGAAAATTCTCAACTCGCTAAAATTACCATTAACTTAAGCTCATTAACGTAGTTACCGCAAGTGATCGCAATGACTTCTGAGCGCATCGCTGTTTAGTAAACTTAGTCGCTGAGAATATTCTGGCGTAAAAATATTCTCAGCGATAACATGCGGAAACTTAAAGTCAGATTTACCGCACTTTAGTAAACAGACCCCTCAGTATAAGGAAATGGATGTGCAATACCCTATTTTATTATAAAAAAAATAAACTATAGTCACAACCAAAGGAGAGGAAAAGACAACTGTGTTTAGTGTCATAAGCAAGTAAATTGCTACTATCTGCTAGGTAAAGCTTCTACCAGTTACCTCTATTTACCAAAATCAAGGATTTTATGTTATCCATAAATAAGAGGATACCTTGCTGCTATTACTAAGGTATCTGTGAGTAATTAAATATATTTTCATGATGTTAAAAATTCAGGTGGAAATTATAAAGTTATCAACTATATCAAAGTGAAATGTTTTTTCAAAAAAGCGAATAAACCGACCTGTTTTTGTTCTCATTTTTTGTTCTCAAGAGTGTGACTTTTTTTTTCTTCTGTTTCCAGAAACAGAAAATATAGTAGAGTGTAGATATCACAAACAAACTGTTAGCTATTCATTGGCTAGTGCCTAGGGATACCACCAAGTGGCAGAAGGCAGGAACCAAGAGGTTGTGGTCTCAACAGTTGCCTACATTAATACTGATAATTAAAGAGACTAATCTAAAAAAAACACAAACCCCAAAGAACTTTGTAAAGGAAAAAAGTTGCAAGAAAAAAGATTTAAGGTTAATGGAATGCAATTGCCCACATTATTTTTTTAAAAAGGAGAAAAATTGGCCAACCATACAACACTTGGTGAAATTCAATACAACCTCAAATTCTTAAAAACAATTTAGAAAAAATATTTGCCTTTTGATAAAGCAACTGGCAAATGCACATCAGGGGAACAGTGGGGTCTCTCTCTCTCCATTTTTTTTTAAATATTGGTTTTAAGAACTTCAGTGTTATATGCCTAAGTGTTCTCCATTTGGTTGATGCATCAAAATGAAGTCATAAATATGTGTGGTTTATAATAATAAAAATAATAATAATAACAGCTATTGCCCAGATTGTGACAGTCATGGTTTCTCGTGTAACTCCAGATTCCTTAAATGCCAGTTTTTCTGCAGCTGGACTTTGATACTTAAGACATACTTCATCACCTTAAAATATAGAATATAAATACCAATAATTCCCAAACCTAGTGTACCCCAGTCCAACAATCTGTTAGCTTCTCTTCCACCCCCAAAATCCAGTTCCAAAAAGAGGATTGCTGTATCCCTCAAACTATTTTTTTAGGGGAAAAAATAGAAAATATATATATATATATATATATATATATATATATATATATATATATATATATATATATATATATATATATATATATATATATATATATATATATATATATATATAGAAATATATAGAATATATATATATATATATATATATATATATATATATATATATATATATATATATATATATATATATATATATATATATATATATATATATATATATATATATATATATATATATATATAGTGCAACGTTCTCAATCCAAACACACACCCTCAGTGCTTAAAACGCATTTATAAATCAGTCTCAAAACCAAAGGCAGAAATCGCCAGCTTTCAATGTTCTTTTTCCCATGTGGACAATAAAAAGCGGCTTGTGCAGATGTGCTTTTACAATTTTAATAAATAGTTAAAAACACACTCACAAACAATTCTCAATACAATCGCTTTTTCTAAAAACAACATGGGTCTCCGCAGCAGCAATGTAAGTCTCTCAGTGTCTTCTCAATGCGCAAGTCCCCGCTTCGTGCTTGCACACTTGCGCAAAGCGGTCAGATATTAATTGTGTAGCTCTAGGCATCTATATCAATAAAATCAACGAGTTTGATACTTTTCATGTACATTAGTCATAGATATACTTACTAAATTAGATATATGTTTTGACTGATCCAGCAAATAACCCTGTTACCATAATGGAAGTCAGCTTTGCTTGCCATTTAGGATGCACAAGCCAGGAGCGCTAATTTATGCAAAGCTCTAGGGAACCCTCTACTTCAGGGGTCCCCAACCTTTTTTACCCATGAGCCACATTCAAATGTAAAAAGAGTTGGGGAGCAACACAAGCATGAAAAAGTCCCTTGGGGTGCCAAATAAGGGCTGTGATTGGCTATATGGTAGCCCCTATGTGGACTGGCAGCCTACAGGAGGCTCTACTTGGCACTATACTTAATTTTAATGCAATTAAAATTGCTTCTGAGCCTGGAATTCAAAAATAAGCACCTGCTTTGAGGCCACTGGGAGCAACATCCAAGGGGTTGGAGAGCAACATGTTGCTCACGAGCTACTGGTTGGGGACCACTGCTCTACTTAATGCATATTTATGCAACATAAATAGGACTCCCTTGTGCCTGGTGGTTATGTGCCTTCCACTGAATTCTTAATTTGGCACAAGAAACAGGCATTCCCTCATGCTGTACATGTGATTTGTCAATGGCGATCTGTAAGGATTCAGCGCCTACATTTATGGACGCGTGCGTCAAGACGTGCACCGATGTAGACGCATGTGCGTCATCATGCTCCGCTCGCTGAAACAGATGGGGGCGTTTAAACGTCTGCTAACGTGAACGTGCGTAGCAATGTGACACTGGACGCACTCGTCACTACGTTTGGCGCCAAAATGCCCTCCTTAAAAGGACACTCAGGGAATGGTTCTGTGCTTGCTGATAAACTTTGCTCCTGTGAACTTCTATCCTGCTAATTTGATTACGTCAATTATGTCAATGGCGATCTGTAAGGATTCAGCGCCTACGTTTATGGACGCGTGCGTCAAGATGTGCATCGATGTAGACGCATGTGCGTCATCACGCTGAAACAGATGTAGGCATCTAAATGTCCGCTAACGTGAACGTGCATAGCGAAAAAACGCCCTCCTTAAAATGACACTCAGGGAATGGTTCTGTGCTTGGTGATAAACTTTGCTCCTGTGAACTTGTATCCTGGTAATTTGATTCCGGTTTTGACTTCTGCTTACTACTTTGACTATGCTTGAACTCTGCCTGCATTGACCCCGGCCTGCTTAATCGACTATGCTTGAAGTCTGCCTGCATTGGCCCCGGCCAGCTTATTCGACTACTCTGCCTGCCTTGACTCCGGCTGAACTACTATTATGCTTGAATAGTTAGTCACACTTCGGACTGGCTCACATCTCCTCACATATTGGCTCTAAGAAAGGTGAAGACACGATTTAAGGGAGATGGTTTTAAATCCATTAGCACTTGCACCTGGTCCTTCATAAATGAGTAGTGATGGGCGAATTTCGCAAAACGGCGAAAAATTCACAAAACGGCGCCGGCGTCTCGTTTTTGACGCCTGCGCCCGTTTTTTCTAATTTTTTGCCGCAAATTTTCGCGGGCGTTTAACGAATTTATTCACTGACGGCGAATCGCCGCTAATTTGAATTATGTATATTTATACTTGAAGTAGTATTTTAATTTTCTGGTACATAAAAGGTTATTGTCATTTATACCGTCCTCCAGTTGGAAAAATCACACAGCATTAAGGAACAGCATATAATGTCACTAACAGTAACATTTCATACAGAGTATTTGTAGGTTCCTTTGGCATAATCTATTGAAATTCCACTCTTTGGGTATTGTTCCTTGCAAACTATAAGTATGGATGCAGTTATTCCCATATACATTTGTTTATCTTAATTCATGTACCCATGTAACACAGTGGGTAGTTTTTCCACAATTCAGACAAGACAAACTTTCACTTTTTGCTGCATTGCTTATGTTTGTTATTAGTTTTAGCACCATGAAGCTAAACTTTAATTGACAAATTATGTTTTCAAAAGTAATATGTATATTTAATAAATCCTAGTCTAAAATATGAAACCCAATACATGCTTTGAGAGCATGGACATTTTTAACATTTCCAGCTGTTTAGATGTGTAAAGCTTCGGTAACTTTAACTATAAAATGCAAAAGTTGTTATGCAATATAAGGAGCACATTTGCTACAGTATATCTTCAACTCAGTTTGTTTTTATTTGTGTGTGCCTTTAAGAATAGTGTTTTACAGTTATATGAGTGTAATGAATTTTGTGTTTTTAACCTCCGTTACCATCTAGGGGATATGTATAGGATAATATTTCTAAGAAGGCTGTATGCTTTATTTCAACAAAGCTTTTTAACATGGTTTTAAGATTGTTGTCACTTATTATCAGCATTATGTTAATTCAGGTTAACAGCCAGTTGTGGGAATACAGTGCATGCAAAAGTAAATTTCTAAAAACATTTTTTAAAGGTGATATATATTGCTATAACCATACTAAAATAATAATGAAAAGGTTCTGGGGCAAGCTAGGAACTGTTCCAAACATTTTCCCGAATCGCTTGTTTTTTTTAGGGTTTTTACCCTGAAAATATCAGATTATCGGGTTAAACCCAGCACTTAACTTTCATTTGGGATAGGGTCATCTCCCATTGAATTATACATGACCTTGACAGGTCTGAGATGGCGGATTTTTGGAAATAGGCGTTTTGCAGCATCAGGGTATAATAAATCTTGAAAAATGTTTGCCCCAAAAAGTCTGACCAGATAAATTCGAGGTTTAGTAAACAACCCCTTAATGTTTTTAGAACAGCGGTGCCAGGCCAACATAAAAGGTAAGTGAGTGGAATCAGTGGGTGTGCTTAACAACTTGGCACACCCTAGTTTTTCCTCCTCCTTCCTTAACCTACACAGCCCCATGCTTGCACAAGTGGTACTGCTTTCAAACATATGTTGTTTGGAAAAAATCTAATAATTATATTGGTCCCTATGATAATTCCTAAGGTGCACAAGTAGCATTGGAGCACTAGCATAAAGAAAACATGTTCTTTGTACAAATTAAGCTAAACCGTATAAGAACAAAATATAAACAGTACAAGTAAAATCAAATTAATCATACTTCCTTTACACGATTAGGAAATCACGGTTATGAGTAAAATACATTTTGAACTTGTGGTTTGGTAATGTTTCAACTTAAATTATGTAACAGACTTAACAACAGAAAATAGTAATTTCACCTAAGACTGTAAAAGACCCACAACCTGTTTACATTCATTCATAGTGACATGAGGAAATTAAAAAAAGAATTTGAAAAGGCTAAAGTTTGTTTTCTCTTGACAGTTAAAATTTGAATATCTTATTTCAATATAGCATATATGAAGTTCAATAAGAATGTGAACATTTAACATCTCTCAAAATATAATCCTAATACGCCAGAGTCATTTGTCTTGTATAAACCTTTTCAGCCCTGATTTAATGCACACTGTTATACCGGCAAATGGTTTTCATTTTGATGACTGATTAGTTAAGTTTTATGAAAAATAAAGTAAGAGTTGTATTCCTAATGTGTTGTCGCATTAAATAGGCAATATACTTTCATTTAAGAATAATATGCAACAAAAAAACAGGATCTAATGCATTTGAACTGGAAAATGGAAAACTATTCTGTGATGTTTTGGATCTCGATTATTTATTGGGTTTATTTTTGTTAAATCTTCCCTGATTAGAGGCATGGCTGGCACTGAGGATAAATAAGGTAGGAATGGCATTTCAATAACACAGAATATACACTATAGCTTTAACATGAAAACGATAATCCTGCAATTTTGCCTTTGTAAAATGATTTTGTTTTGTAAAAATCTCATTAGTGTTGAGTCGTTTTCAGACACATTGTCAGGGTTGTCATCTCTGGATATATTCTTATAGTTGATGTAATCCTTTTCGTTATTGTGTCGGGTTCCACCTCAGAGTTAAGGCCCCGCCAAACCTGCAGACTTTCACAATTCAAACATAAGACTCTGGAGAACCAAAGTGTTGATTCAGTGATTCATTTATTCATACAGTGCACGACGTGTTTCGAGCCAACTAGCTCTTCCTCAGGTGCTTATGTCATCTCTGGAGCCTGCAGGCACAGTAATAAGATTTATTGAGTGATAACACCAAAGAAGCAGAGCACATTGTTTCGGATATGTGGGTTATCCCGCCTTTTCTCAGGTATAATGACAACTTCAAAGAACCAGTTTGTGGTTAATGTATTTTTTGACATAATTTGGTTGTGTGTCTGAAAACAATGGTGGTATCACAAAACTTCATTCCAAATTCATATCTATACCTTTGTTTTTTTAATGACCTCAAACTTTTCTCTTCCAATGGAACCTGTGCATTTTCCAGACATAACCATAGCAGAATGCTACTTATGGAATTCTTTACTACACAACATTGGGCACTCCCATATCTTGCAAAACTGTTCTTTTACCTTCAAACCTTTCCAAGGTGTCTGCACAGGCCATTATAATATATGCTTAACTTATTTCTGCAAACCTCTACCTCTGATTTTCAGCATCTTTGTGGAGAAATTGTATTTCAGCAACAGGGGCTAAAATCAAACATCATTATTGGCTAGGAGGAAGGGGGATTAGTAGCCTGGGATTATTTGTTTGTTTTTGAATAATATACCTTTATAATAATATTTATCAAGTCTTTCTTATGTCTAAGTTTTGAAGTGGTTATCTCTCAATTATTCTCATTCATTAAGCTTAAATATTCTAATAGTAAGATATTCTCAAAAACACCATTACTTTATTTAGATTAAATCAAGTCAGATGTGATTGTGTTTTTGAGTGTTTTTTTCTTTGAGTAGCTGATCTTAGAGAAATTCTATTCCATTTATATCAAAGTAGAATATATTTTCCAAAGTTATAGAGAGAAAAGATAAAGGCTTGGACATTTACTCAGAAATGAGGGCAGTTTTTTAGAAACCCATTACAACAACCATCTCCTCTTGTGTATAACATATAGCTGTAATAAAAATGGGAGGTGAGAATGAATGAGCAGATCAAACAATTCTCAAATTCACCACATTTAACCTTGTGGACTACCTTTTATTGCAAGATGGAATGACCATAAAGTAAATGCAATTTCTACCCTTGGAGCAAGGGGTCAAATGGATAAGTTTACAGTCAACTATAGCGTCATTACTGACAGCACCAAAGTAATCACAGAGAGAGTATTGTCTATATGAAATATATCGTATAGCAGTTTCATTTTCAAATTCCCAGACTGACCCCATTATTTTTAATTTACTCATTGAACAGTATATATATATCTATGTTGGTAATAACAAATCAGAAAATCTCATCTATATATATATAGAATGAAATTATACTGGAGTCTATGAACTTATAAAATGCCAATGGATATATTGTTTGACTCCCTTTAAGGTAGTGCTGTCTAACATCTGCAAGTTAATTAAAATACTGGTTTGCTGGATTTATGGATTAAAGCTTAGAAGCCTGTAAATAGGAAACAATTTATGTTTTTAATATAGAGAGATAGTAAATGTTCCCTGTGCTATTACAGCCAAAGACATTCTGATTGATTGATGTTCTAATGCAAAACAGGAATCGCCATGAAAAGAGAAGGAAAAATGGTTCTGTTAACAGAAACATTGCTAAATAGCAACATCAACACCTGAAAATTAACTTTCGTCAGCCAGTATGAGAAGCGTTATCTTGGCTTTATAATGGATCAGTGCTGGTCTGTGTGTAGTGGACTAAGTCATTTAAAGTGACACTGACACATCTAAAAGTTGAGTTTATGAGAAATGGTATATAAATCATAACACAGATGCAAGTCAAATTAACACAATTGTATGCTAATTTCTCAATTTCTAGTTTCTACGTTTTCACTGTGATCTAACATCTCTTACGTTAGGTCAGGAATCTAGGGGACGAGATGTTCTGTTTATTGTTTTATTAGACATAAAAAATCCAAAGTAGGAATGGGTTTATTTTATTTTTCACATCCATATCACTAATGTGCAGCAACCCATCTTCCTAATGGAATCAGGAGCAGAACACATTCGAGGTAGAACCTTATTATACTGAGATCATGAAATTGTTTTAGAGTTCAGATGGAGGAAAGTTGCTTAAAAGTTAATGGTAATGGTGTTTTTAGGGATAAATAATTTATTAATAGACATACAGGTATGGGACCTGTTATCCAGGATATCAGTTAAGGGGTCTTTGCTTAATTTTCATCTCAATGTTTTCAGTTAAAGTCTTAAGTCTACTAAAAACTCACGTAAACATTAAATTAAAAATTTTGCCACCAATATGGGTTCATGCAGCTTAGTTTGGATCAAGTATGTGAATTGACCCTTTAAAACATATACGGGTATATTATGGGGCATATTTATCAAGGGTCAAATTTCGAATTGAAAAAGAATTCGAAAGTCGAATTCAAAAAGACCAACCGAAATTAAGTCAAAGTTTTTTTGGGTCGAATATGTCAGTTTTCGATTGAATAGGTCCGTATTCGGCCGAATTTGAATCATTCTAACCGAAGTAATAGCGCATTTGATCAAATTCAACTCAAAGTTTTTCCCAAAAAAACCTTAGATTTTTAAAAGTCCACCAATTGACTCCAAATAGGTTCTAGGAGGTCCCTCATAGGCTAAAACAGCAATTCAGCAGGTTTTAGATGGCGAATGGTTGAAGTCTAATTTTTAAAGAGACAGTACATGATAAATTTCGATGTTCAAATTTTTTTAATTTTTTTCAAATTCGAATTTGGACTATTCCCTAGTCGAAGTACACAAAAAATAGCTTTTCGGATTTGTGGTGTCAAAAAGCCTCACCTGAAAACATTGCAGTTTAGTTAATGGGCCTCTTGGTGTATGGGCTCTAAGGGGCACTATATTTTTCTCCTTAGTACTTCAGTACTTACCCATCTGAACCCATATATGTATACCATTCTGGGATTCAAAACCGAGAATGTTTCTATTAATCTTTGCCTGTGTTTATTCTTTTAAACATTGTCAGATATGAAATCAGGTTTCATATTCTATAAGGTATTGCCAATGATAAATGGTTTCAATCTAGTCTATTTATGAGTATGAAATATTTATTGTCAGTTTTCCTCTTCTTGGACATGACACATAAATAATTCTTCACAATATATATATATGCCATATTTTGAAATGTGTGTTTGTGATAAAATGTGGAAGTATGTTAGTATTTTATTTAAACATTCAAATAGCATGGAATGGAGAAAAGCTATTTGCATATGGATTTTAAGATTTTATGAACCTGATATTTTATGGGATAAACAAGTGCTGAGATTTATTTTAATGTTCAGGCTAAAACGCTCTAGAATACACTTCATTGAAGACACTATTTCTCTTTTTTATAATTAAAAAATATGAGACACAGTCATTTTGTGTTTTGTTTATTTACTTGACGTTATCAACTTTTTTTTACTGATATGGGGCATGTGATCTGTGGGATCTGGTGAGCACTACTGACTTCTGGCTCTTCCTATATACAGTATAGTAATAAGTTAACTTTTAGTACTGGAATTCTTAATTTGTTATATTTAATTCTAGTTAAAACTTTTAGGGGGAAAGTAATTAAAATGTCTAGCAAAACTGCATTTTTGCGAATGTTTGGCTCTGCTCACAATGTAAAATCATTCGCTGGCATATATTACAGTGCTCATTATCGCTAAGTAAACATTAACATTATTTCCTGTCTGGAGTTTTGTTAAATATCTTGGCGCAAAAAACGATTTGAGATTGTGAGATTTTATTACATACACTGCGAATGTTTGCAAAAACTGAAACTGTTTTGTAAACTTTGTGAGGGAGTCGTTGAGGTCGGAAATCAGTTAAAAAGGACACAAACAATAAAAATCTTAGGGGGATATGTAACAAATGGCACTAAGTTTGCCCAGGAGCAGTAACCCATAGCAACCACAGCAGGCAGAATTTACTAGTCACATGTTTAAAAGCAAATGTCTTGTTGGTTGCTAAGGGTTACTGACACTGGGCAAACAGTAGATTTTATTACATATGGGGATTAGTCACTAACATTCACAATGGTCTTTGCAACTGTTTCTTGCACTAACAGAACATATTACATTCCCCCATTCATTTATAGACAATGAAAAATACAATCAGGACCAGAACTAGGGCTAGGCAGAGTAGGCAGGAGCCTAGGAAGCACTGTCTGAGGGGATACTGCACGGCTGCAATTATTATGTTCTTGGTAATAAATCCCAAAATCAGATTTTTGTTTTTCCACTATTGTTTCCTGTATCAGTGCTTATGTTCTTAGTTTGGCTATCCGGCACCTTTGCATCCAGGAAAGTCTCCCTCTGAAAATGACAAACTGCAAGGAGGTTGAGAGTTGAATTATCCAACTTCTACATATACTATGCCAGCTTGGCTTTCTCTTTCCTGAACTAAAGTGTGCCATTAAACTCAGACCTCAGAAGACCTTCGGTCTTAATAGTATCTAACCCTGATTGATTGTATGTGATTTTCACTATTCACTGCTTTTTGCTGCCATTGAATAATACATACTTGATGTTATATGCTACACTTGTGTCTGCAGAGGTAATGCATATTTTAAGAAATATGTAATACCTTGTCTTGCTTATATTTTGAAAGGATTGGCATGATAATGCAGAACCTAGAGTGCAAGCCTAGATATTACATGAAGTTTGTATATTGTACTCATCATAATTACTGAGAAACGCGTTCCCTCCTCCAAAAACGAGGATTGTTATAAAATAATAAAAAGGATAAAATAATTCCAATTCTTGCGGCATTCAAGAGTCTGTGCGAAAATGAAAAAAGAAAGGTTTAACTGCCATAGAAACAGACAAAAATAATATTTTATTGCTTAAATATCTGCCAACTAAAGCAGTGAAGCCAATAATACAAGATGAAAGCACATTGCGAATGATATAAACATTTGGCATATAAATGGCATTAAAATAGATATGAAATAACCGTGATTATAATTGAGTAGCTTTTTTGCTTTGCTTTTGTCTATCCATATGTATTTTATAGCTACGGTAAGTTTTATTTTTAAATCTTTTAAATCATTTTAAATCTCCTTTTACATTCTCCCAAATTGTTCAGATAGCTTTCAATAGAACTGTGTGCCTGCACAAAGGGGCACATTTACTATTGGTCGAATATCGAGGGTTAATTAACCCTCGATATTCGACCCTCGTAGTAAAATCCTTCAACTTCGAATATCGAAGTCGAAAGATTTACCGTAAAAATCGAACGATTCGAAGGATTTTAATCCATCGATCAAAGGATTTTCCTTCAATCAAAAAAAGCTTAGAAAGCTTATGGGGAAGGTCCCCATAGGCTAACATTGGTGCTCGGTAGGTTTTAGGTTGCGAAGTAGGTAGTCAAAGTTTTTTTTAAAGAGACAGTACTTCGACTATCTAATGGTCGAATTTTTAGTTTGAATCGTTCGATACTACTACTTCGAAGGTCGAATAGTAGTAGTAGTAGAAATGTTACGTTTTTTTTCATTCTAATCCTTCACTCGAGCTAAGTAAATGTGCCCCCTAGTTAAGGAGCTTTAGAATATATATATGGTTCTCTTGATAAAATCTGCACTTTTCTGCATGAATATTAAATTGTTGCCTTATTACATATTATTACCTGTTATCCGGAATTCTCAGGATCTGGAGTTTTCCAAATAAGGTGTCTTTCCGTAATTTGGATCTCCATACCCTCAGTCTAATAAAAATAATTTAAATGTTGAGAAAACCAAATAGGATTGTTATGCCTACAATAAGGATTATATAGTAACTTAAGTATCCCATATTGTCAAATATAAGGATTTTATAAGTTACCGAGGTGTTCCATGACCATATAAAAGCAAGAGGCCTTCGGCCTAATGCTTTTATACAGGTCATGAAACTCTGAGGTGACTTATAATATCCTCATATTTTGCAACAGGGGGTACTTTATTTATTATAATACACAAGTTTCTTGTCATGTGACAGCAATGACATCACTAACCTCCAATTATTATTTATGACATCACTAACCACCCTTTATAAGGATATAATTTACAGTATATTCATGGCTCTTGTGTATTATATCATAATACCTCCAAAAAGCATTATATCATATCATAATTGAATGTTGAAAAATTTGATTAAAATGGAGTCTGTGGGATATGGCCTTTTCATAATTTGGATAACAGGTTTCTGGATAGCAGATGGTGCATTAGGAATAAAGATGATCATATCATAGCAAAATGTACAAATGATAAAACACCCATATAGCTTTTACATTGAGATGGCAGAAAGCAACAGTGCTGTTGATAGACATGGGTCCAAGCATGATCTAAATATTGCCACCAATGTCTATATAATAGTAATTATCCCACGAACCATAGGATAGAGAGAAAAACACACATCCGCCTGTATTATACCTACACCTGCTATGCTTTAAGTCCTGTGTTATGCAGTATGCTTGCAGGGATTTATGGATAAAATAAACGAAAAGTAAATGTGATGGCACTGTGTGTATTTTCATTTGCATTCCTCCTCCCACTATGTTTTGGTACAATGGAAACATTGTGTCCTATGAATTTTATCTGGCAAAAGCCAGTTTTATGAACTGTTTGAGACATCTAGATGTACTCATAAATGTGTTCTATCCTTGCTATACTTTGCACAGTAAAGGGGTTATATCATTTTTTCCCCATCTTGACTGATTTAAATATCTGTCAAATACAGGGATAACATTGGAAACTAAAACAAAAGGGAAAATTGTGAGTAGAACAACATTTGCAGAGTATTTAACTGTTCCTAATAGTTTCAGTCATAAATATTACCACATGTTAATGTAAGATGTTAACAAGTAGCTATGGCTATGTACTTAATAGTACAGCTAACACTTTTGTAAAGTCATTTCTTTGCTTTAAATGGACAGTGTAATAAAAGGTGCAAAGTTTGACCAGGTCTTGTAACCCAAAACTATAAGGATATTGCTGAACTGACCAGTATATGTTATTTGCTAAGAAGCTGCTATGGGTTAGTAGTAGTAACTCATCAGTGACATGTGCATTGCCCTATATTGTTTAAATAGCTCCTTTTCATTATGTTGGAACTAATTTCCCATGTTCCCAGCTTCTTCCAAAGACGGTGTCTGGACAGCTTCTTAGCTAGACGGGGGAGGGGGGTTGGTGACTGCAAACGGTCTGATCTGATTGGTTGATATGAAAGGCAAGGGGCACATAACATCATACATTTTTTTGGGGCTGGGGTTAAAGACTGTGTTCCAGTGTAACAGAGAGCATGGCAAAATTCTACCGTTGAATTGTGAAATTTTTTACCATTGGTGTAACTGTAAATTTAGTGCTGTGCAAAAAAAGTTTGTTCATCCCAAGATACTCTCCCCTTAACAAGCTTTGCACCTTTTATTACCTTGTCCCTAAGAGTTCCCAACTATCCAATTAATAGTTTTCTTTTCTGTTCATCTAGATCTGCCAGTCTCTAAGGGCTTGTATTTTTTCCTCCCACAGAACTTCCTTTGCTATTTTTTTATATTTTGCTATTTACAATATCTATACAATGTGTAAAGGTTATTTGAAGATTTTTATGTCTGATATATTCTGCTCATTAACCTTGCTAACTCTTGCAAGTCACTCTGCAATGTGACTGGAGCCTTCTGTGCTAAAAAAAAAAAAAAGCATTTCCCCAGCATTTTCCAATTCATAAACATTCCATATGGACATCACACATCACAATTTATAATTAAGGCTTGTGTCCTTGAGGTCATTAATTATGGCTGAAGTGTACAAAGCTGCCAAATGACTTGCCGTTGTCCCAGTGCACTCAGGTATCTGATCTGTAATACCTGTTCCTGACATAACCACCTATTTGGTAGCAATCTGTCTACTCTACAGTGGTAAATGCAATTGCATATAGCCCTACAACTAATACATTACCTGTGTAATTAAAGGACTGCGTAGATATCTAGCCTAGCACCTATGTACTATATATAGGTCCCATAATCTGGTGCAAGATGATTGCTTAATTGTCTTTGGCCAAACAAATTGTCTTGGTGCACTAACTTTTGTCTAGCTGCTAGGAAACGGAATCAATGCCTTATTTACACACACATGTAGAGGGCCATTTTATAATATACAAGAGCAGTATAAAGGATTGAAGGTTTCATATCCAGAATAAATGATAGACCACACATGGCCAACCTAGGACTTAAAAAATCCAGGCCGGGCTCATCTGTGAAAAATCATTTTTCATGGACTGCAACTTTTCCTGCTCTCCACTCCTGCCCCCTCGAGTGCACAGAAATCAACCTCTCCGGCTCTCCCCTCCCCGCCCGTTTGGGTGCAGGCAGCGGGTATGCAATTCTTTAGTGAGCTGCAATAGAGGAGGCTGACCCCACAGTCCAGGCCCCCCTTTTCCCCCAGGGCCCCTTGCAACCACGGAGTCTGCTTCCTCTATAGTTACACCCCTGTGGCCAACCTTTCTATTGGTAAATGCACTGCTGCAGTTTAGCACCTATGTTATTAACTAAACTTCTCTCTGCAGCTGTAACTAGGACAACTTTCCTGGAAAGTTGGTGCAAACTGGGGCAGTCAAGTTTAATTACAATAGCTGAAGGATATGCATGGGTGTGTGCATCTCACAAAGAAGAACACATAAGTGTACATGTGTAATAAAACATTTAACAATGTAATAAAACCACAATTTGTGACTACTGCAACAGTTACAGTAATTGCTAAGTTCTCCTGAGCCCGCAAAAACAACCCATTCTAAGAATAATAGAATAGATGACAGGACTATGTTGACATTATAATGTTGTGGAAGTGCAGCCATGGTTCAACACACTAACTAAGGTTAGTCTGTTGCATCACCTTTGTCAATTCTATAAACCTCTTGTGGCATGAGCTAAAGATTAAATTTCTGTCCAAATAACGTATAGCTATACTACAGGTGTTTGTTAATACCTTAACAAAAAAATATTTTTTAGACCAAAATACACTGTTATTATTGTCATGGTTTAGATAAATCACAGCACCTAATTCATTAACAGGAAATCCATTGGATAGCAATTGGATGGTTTAAACATTATTACACAAGATAAAGTCCTGATTCTGTTGTTATTACTTTTCTGGAAATGTCAGGTGGCATTTTTCTCTGTTGCTGTCAATATATTTATCATATAATTTAAGAAAAAGTGGCATCTTCTTAACTCACCTTAGGTATTTAAGAACGAGATATTATTATGAAAAACTGAGATTTCCTGCCTCATTATGCTACAGAGTTCAAGAGAAAATAACGTGGGCGAAACCTTATTCTGAGCAATAACAGACTGCAAAAGTACAATCGTTAAGTGCTTGGAATTTCTATCGAAAAAAGCCAAAAAAAAAAAAAATCATAAATAGCTACCAAGACAGAGGCAGATTTCTCAAACCTTGAGAATTTGAAACTGTCTTGTTGTGAAGGGGGACAAAAACTATATATATATATATATATATATATATATATATATATATATATATATATATATATATATATATATATATATTATGTGTTCCTTTTTAATGGTTTTTCGATGTGTTTTCATTAAAAAATTTTTACAGTAAGCTATATGTGTAAATGATGTTTTTAAACATTGTTTTTTTTAATTTATTTTGCACATTGACTTCCCCTCTAAACAACAAAACCTATGTAGGCCAGCAATGAAATGTATTTGTATATTTGTACAGGACAAAGTGTTCCAGTGCCGTCAGTTCATATGAGGATAGGTTTTTAGACCACTATTTCCCTAGAGAGAGTGCAAAAGTAGTACTTGTTTCTTAAGTTTTAATCTTAAGGAAAAAAGTGACTAATATTATAGATCATAGATAATACATAGACAGACCAATAGAAAGAAGTTGGCACTGGTATTGAGCTCCTAAACAATCTATAATGCACAATGCATTTACAGATTCCAATTCTTTTTAAATGTTCTTCTCTGGCTCATGAAGCCAGCTGTCTATTTTGGGATTGCCAGTTCATAACTGTGGTTTTTAATTAGGGGTGAGAGAGGTCCAAGGATCGTGGTTGGTTTTTTTGTAAATGTGAGAAGTCATTGCTTTCATTATGTACTGTCACAGAGTCCTGAATAGACCCTCTCACATACATACATTTTTTTACAGGTGAAGAACAAGACCGCTTCTGGCTTGTAATCTCTGTTATATTTAAAAGCTGAACAGATGATTGTATATTTTTTGCAGCACTGCACACTGGCAGCATCCATTATATTTTTTTGGTACGGTTTATGCCATCACAGGGATTCTTGTTAGTGAATTAGGCTGGCATCCATGGACCAGCATTTACACTTCGTATCAAAGAAATCTTTTTCCCATAAAATTGCAGATTTATTTTCAGCATGTCTGCTTCTTCTTGTTGGCATGCTTAAATAAAATGAAACATACAGTAGCAAATCAACACATTCAGATGACTTCCAGTCAGTGGTCAAAGTGCTAAAATGAATTTAGTTTCGGCACTGGATTCCAATTGCAAATGTGTTTCATATATAGGCAATGTTTTTTAGTTTGTTTTGTTTCAGAAAGTTGACACAATATATTTTATAATGTTGAAAGATTTTTTCCAAAAAGGAAAGCCCGGGAGCTAAAAACGCAGGGGCTGCATGACAAGGGATCCGAATGACCAGCAGACAAATTATACTGGTTTATATTTAAAGACTGGCAATATCAGATGTAGCTGTGAGTGGGTGAGTAGGAATGGGTTAAGGCAGGGAAATGCCAGGCTGGTGGCAGAGAAAGAGAGGGATGTGATGTCAGGGGAAGAAGCAGTTCACTTCCTTATCTTCTGAGCAGGTACAAACATCCCACCCTCCCCTATTTTACATATTTTGTGAAATGAGTTTCTCTTTATGTTGTCATATTATCTATTAAGCAAATGTGGATGTATTCCTGCATGTATTGTTATATTGTGGTTTCGGGAATAGTTATAAAGTATAAACATGAGAGAGTTTGCATGTTATAAGTCAATTTTAATGAATGTCAAATGCTTGATCCAGGGAATGTTTCTGATTGCCATTGGGGTCAGGAAGGATTTTTTTTCCCTCTTGAGGTATAATTGGCAGTGGCTTCAGGCTGGGTTTTATGCCTTCCTCTGGATCAAATCAGTGGGTATATGATAATGTATTTTAAGTTTTATTTGTCACAGCAGTGGTAGGACCTTGCCAGAGTATTGCACAGGTAAATTTAGAGGGAGAAAGGAGGGTCTCTCCTGTGACTGTACAGTGGGTTGATTGATACCGACTGTGCTGCCACAGCAGTAGTTCTGTCTGTATTCCATGTATAATGATTCTTTAAGTGTTGTACATTTCTTCATATGTAATGATTTCTTATACGGTACATATGTGTTCTGAGCATCTAGGGTAACCCCCCCCCCGCGCTGGTCGTTTCTAGCACTGTGGCCTGGCAGCTGTTTATTATCTAGTCTTGAATTTTCCCTGTCACATCTGATTGCATCACTTCCTGGTGCAGAGAGGAAGCAGCCATTTCTGTGGTAACAGCCACAATTCACTAGATTCTGTAAAATCCTCACCCATCCTTGTTTCCAAGCAGGCCTATCCAAACATCATTGTTCTACCTTCTTTTGATCATCATCATTAAACAAGTTCCTATACTCGGGCTACTTTTCAGTGAGCACCACCAAACTTCCTGCTTCTTCCTTCTTTGCGGGGGTGCACACGTACAGCTGTAAAAGACAAACTTTAACAAGAAAGATGTGCTTTTTACTCATACTGCATATGCACTGGCCAGGGGCCATTGAAGAAAGCGGCAGAAGAAGAAGAAGATTGCTCCATGGTCCTCACTGAGAAGTATCCTGGGCGGTTCTCCTGTTGGCTGGGTATTAGGCAAGTGATTGAACCTTTCGTTCTCCCCCCAGTGATTTAAGCTTTCCTTTTCCTTTAAACTCTCATCTATATATAGTTTTAGATATGTGAATGCATAGATTAGTCTGTATAGGTTGTGCTTACTGTTGAAGAAAATGGAACTACTGTATATAAATAGTGTGCACTCTTCTATTGTACAACAGTGCAGAATCTATTGGCACTTTTTTATTATTATGAATTATAATAATAATAAGACATCAGTTAAACAATGCAAAGGTGGCCATGCTTTGTACAATGCAAAGGTGTAGCTGCTTTGTACAGTAGCTGTTGCTTTGCTGCTCAGTGTGTATAGCTCTGGATTTAATACTTTACTCGGGTAGGTGATATTTATAAGAGAATCCTGTAGCCAAGTGTTCTGGATCTGCTATAATAGGCATCGCAAGCAGTGCAATAACTAAGGTTTTACAAAATTGTTTATAGATTAGTCCTTGATGCTATTAAAGTTTAATGCACTAGGTTTCAAATTTTTTATTTTTGGGGGACCCCTCAACTTGTAAATATCACGCAGTACCATACATATATAAAATTAATTATGAGGCTGAAATGAAAACAGTTGGCAAAAGTTCATTTTACAGCCTAAATAATGTTTGAAATCTCTAAACCTTAGAACTGCCTTTATATGTAACAATCCTGCAACTTTATTAAATTACAAATGCTCAATCAAAACTGAATTCAGAGTTATTTGTTATTTTTATTGGGTATTCTTTTTTATGGGATAATTAAATAGAATATTAAATATTCAGCTATAGCTACCCATTTCTGAAACTTAATATGACAAATATAAGGTTCATTGCAATCCTAACTAACAAAACCTAATGTATGGCAAATATTTTAGCTAGCAATAGGTATTCCACTTATAACAATGAGACGTTCACACCCAATAAAGTTTGTATTAAGCAGTGCATAATATATATATTTTCATGATCTATCAAAATCATGAAGCAAGCACTTAATATTTTACCATTGGGGGAAAAAAATGAGAAACATAATATATAATTACACACACGATGTTATCAATAATTATTACTATTAATACTACAAATAAGTATGATGCCATTTACTGTACAAGTACAGATAGGGCAAATGCTATTTTCACATGATTTGGTAATAAATTAGTAAAATGTATTAGTAACATTTGAGTTACCTATAGCTTTGTTTTAAAAGTTTTCTAAAAAACATTTCTGACTTTTATGAGGCAAAAGTCATCATGCATTTCTCCAATGATATGCTGGTCTTGGCACCCATATGGGGAAATTTAATAACCTTTGCAAACTGAAAAATATGCATAAATAATAAACACATATTTGCATTCCGTAATGTAATAGTTATTGAATGAAAATGTAAGTTACATTTAAACCTTCTTAAATGTGGTCTATCTATCTATCTATCTATCTATCTATCTATCTATCTATCTATCTGTCATCTATCTATCTATCTATCTATCCTGCTTGCTGGTGCATACTATAAAATGTTCAATCTGTTTTTCAGCTGGTGGATGGAGTTGCTAAATTCATTTGTTGGTTTGCACAAAGTAATTAAATAATTATTTTCACAACAGAGTAATATGCTTATCCATCCCTATTACATTGCTGGGTGAAAGCTGCTATTTGTTTTAGGAAAATGTGACAGTGCTGGGAAATTAAAAGGATATATACAGTACAAATTATGCTTTTTAGGTTGGGAAGATGTGCCCTGAAAATGGAGGAAAATGCAGTTGGTTCCAAGTTTTTATGCTGGAACAAATAATTGTTTGGAACTTTCCATTCTGAAGACCAGTTAAGGTGAGATTTGAGAAGAAAACTCATTTCCTCATCCAATAATGCTTGAAGCCCCATTATGGAGGTGAGATTTAGGATGAATAGGTATCTACTGGTCTAGATATTGTTAAGATAATAACTTGTAAAACGCTGAGGATGCTGTTACCAAGTGTTAAACCTCAGGTCTGAAGGCCACTGCTATAATGTTTACCACATGGGCTTTGTTCCACAGACACTACATATTTGCAAATGTCTACTTCAAGTAATAAATTCAGCTTTCCCTCCCTCTCTTTTGAGGTATAACAGACTGAGAGCCCCATAGCAGCGAAGTCAGAGGAGGGGCTGCATGACCCAGCTCTGCATGCCAGCGGGTGATAGGCAGAGATTGGAGGGAAAGGGGGGGGGAAGGGGCATAGCAACAGCCAGAGAGAGGGAAACAAAAGGAGCTGGGTAGGCTGGGCTAGCCACCATTTTATGTGGACAGCAAGGAAAGAGGTTGGGAGAGTGCACAGTGAAGGAAAGTTACACTTACCTACCTCTGATGGCAGACAATATGGATGCCCTCTTAGCTCGCATCAGGGCAGAGGCAGAGCGCAGGGGAGACGATTGGCTTCGGCAGCTTCTGCCGGAAGAGCAGCCCCAGCAGCCACCGACTCCTGGGATGAGGACCCGCAGATCCAGGCCGCCGACCCGCCTCAGCCCATCACCCCCAACCCAGCGCCGGAGGGTCCCGTTGCGGAGCCCGCAGGCATTGTCCGCCTGCGGTAAGGGGAGCGGGCGGTCCGGAACAGCAGGCCGCGACAGCCGCCTGACGGAGGAGCGGCGCACCACCCCCTCTGCCGGTCCATCCACGGCGCAGAGGGGCAGCAGGAGAAGCCGTCAGCCAGGCCAAAGGGGGAGCGGAGCAACCCGCGCCAACGACGGAGGTGACAGCCGGCATCCCCAGCTAGGTGCGGAGTCTCAGCCCCAGCAACTTACGGAGGAGAGGGAGACGTCCTTTCGCATCGGCGGTCAGGCGAGTAATGAGGGAGATGCGGTAGTTGCCGGCATTGTAAGGGAGCATGCGCAAAGGCAGGAAACCGGCAGATGGACCGTACCAAGTGAGCAGGGGGTGCGCTCATTCTCCAGGGAGGCCCAAAGTGAAAATCAGAGGGGGGGGTTTGTTGGGGGGGCTCCGGCAATGAACACTAGTGCTGGCACAGAGCGGAACAGAGCAGGGGAGAGGGGGGGGCTGGATGGCGACCCCCAGACGGCTGCCTGTTGCGGAGGTTCAGCCTTACATGGGAATTCATCAGCAGGAGTGCCACAGGCAGGGCCAGCAGGAGGTTCGGTGGCAGGGCGCCAAGTATGGTTGGCAGGGTCAGCGGTTCCCAGCGGCACAGCGGTGGGTAGGGAAAGGGCAGCAGTGTCGTTTAGCACTGCCAGCCAAGGTGTACCCCCCCCACTTGTTTTTTCTCAGGTTAACAGAAGAGGAGACGGAGACGTGCAGCAACCGCGAACAGCTCAAGATAATGGCACAGACACGGCAACAGGGACTGATATCATCAATACCACAGGACAAGGTATTCTCACGGGGCAAGGGGCAAACACTGACACTACTATTCCCGGCACTCCTCACTTAGGGGGGGAGTCGTTGGCAGGTTTCATGGCAGGGCTGCGTCAACTTTTAGGTCACTGGGACAGTACAGGCCAGGTGGTGGGCTCTGGTGGGAGTAACATGTCAACCTCAACAGGGGCAAAGGGAGCGGTGGAGACACCAGCAACAACAAAATCGGGGGAAAAACCAATACCTATGTCTGATGCATCCAAGGGGCATGCGTACATTTGCTTTGAGGGTCCTATGGGGGCGCACCTGAAACCAGAGGTGCGGGAAAAAATATGGAAACGCGAGTATGTAGACATTTTCACGTTACTACCCCTGGAAAGGTTTAACATTGACAAGTTTGAGAAAGGCAAGGAGCATAGGAAGGAGGAAGATGAGGACAGGAGGCGCTTTAGACTCATCCCTAGGACATTTGGGAACTGGTTGCAGGCGTTCTCAATTTTAGCTAGTATAGTGGGTGAGAAACATCCTGAACAGTGTTCGGCACTGTTCTGCTACTTGGATAACATATGGGAAGCAAACCGGGTGTACGGGGGCCTCGCCTGGCTTCGGTATGACGAGCAGTTCAGACAGAGAATGTCGATTCGGCAAGATCTGAATTGGGATCACAGAGACATTGGTTTGTGGATGAGGTTAATGAACAATAAAGGCTATCAAGGCTACGGCACACAGGGAACTTCAGGGCAGCAGCCCTTTCAGGGCAGCTCCAGCGGGCAGGCTTCCAGCCCTGCTGGAGCGCACAAAAAAGGAACATGTTGGCTGTTTAACGACAGCCATTGCAAATGGGGGCATCCTGTCGTTTCCGGCATGAATGTTCCCTGTGTGCCGGGAACCACCCACTTAGCAGATGCTTTAAGAAAGGAAAAAGAGAAGGGAGCGATTTCAGGAGGGGTCCTGGAAAAGGGAGTGACGCCAGTGAGAATAGAGGCGATGGTCCTTTGGCTAAATAAATATCCAGATCGTGAGAAAGCGGATCTGTTGCGGAGGGGTTTTTCTGAGGGTTTCCAGATTCCTGGGGGGACGAAATCAAAGGGGGGGGCCCACAAAAATTTACGGTCAGCACGGGAGAACCCAGCGTTAGTGTTGGAAAAATTGAAGAAGGAAGTGGATTTGGGTCGCATGGCAGGCCCTTTTAAAGAACCCCCTTTACCGAACCTTAGGACATCACCATTGGGGCTGGTGCCCAAGAAAGAGGCGGGAAAGTTCAGACTGATACACCATCTTTCCTACCCAAAGGGGGATTCCGTCAACGATGACATTGATAAGGTTTTAGTACGGGTGTCTTATACATCTTTTGACGAAGCAGTGCAGCTAGCAAGGCGAGCGGGGAAAGGGGCTTTGTTGGCTAAGGTCGACGTGGAATCTGCCTTCCGGCTATTGCCGGTGCATCCTGAGTCACTGCATAAGTTGGGTTGCCATTTTGAGGGACGTTACTATGTTGACAGGAGTCTTCCCATGGGGTGCTCAATTTCCTGCGCATACTTCGAAGCCTTTAGTACATTTCTGGAGTGGGTGGTGCGCACCAAGGCAGGCGTGGGGTCAGTCATTCATTATTTGGACGATTTTCTCTGTGTGGGCCCTTCTCAGTCTAATTTGTGCGCAGTGCTCCTTCAGACATTGCAGGACGTGGCGGCACAGTTTGGGGTCCCCTTAGCGGAGGAAAAAACGGAAGGGCCAACGACATGTTTGAAATTTTTGGGCATAGAGATTGATACCATACGGCAGGAATGTAGGTTGCCGGCAGAAAAGGTGTCCGTGCTGGCCGAGGACATAAGATATGCAAGGACGGCAAAAAAGGTAACACTAAGACAGCTCCAGTCCCTATTGGGTAAATTGAACTTTGCGTGCAGAATTATTCCCATGGGGAGGGTTTTTTCCAGAGGGTTGGCCTTGGCAACATCAGGGGTCACGCAGCCACACCACTTCATTAGGCTCAATTCGGGGCACAAAGCAGACTTAGCGGTTTGGAGTGATTTCCTTCGAGACTTCAATGGGAAGGCTTATTGGCTGGGAACCACAGTCGAAAATTCGGAAATTGCTTTATTTACGGATGCTTCAGGGTCAATTGGCTTTGGGGCATATTTCCAAGGAAAATGGTGTGCGGGACAATGGCCGTTGGATTGGAAAAACAGTAAACTTACCGGCAATTTGGCCTTTTTGGAGCTTTTTCCAATTGTGGTGGCGGTTGAGCTGTGGGGTCGATTGTTAGCGAACAGATCTGTGCTGTTTAGGTCGGACAATACAGCAGCTGTGGCAGCGGTCAATAACTTGACTTCCTCTTCTCGCCCAGTGCTAGCTCTTCTGCGACACATGGTGCTACGGTGTTTGCAACGCAATATACATTTTAGGGCCAAGCACATACCAGGTGAAGTTAATGATATTGCTGATGCTTTGTCTCGCTCACAGTGGATCAGATTTCGGGGGCTGGCGCCCGAGGCGGAGCCGGAGGGAGAGCGATGCCCAGACCGGATTTGGGAGCTGGTGCATCAGGTATGATGGAGTGGGTACGAAGGTCATTAGCGCCGAGCACCTGGAGCAGTTACAATAAAGTGTGGTGTGACTGGGCTCGATTAGAGCAAGAGATGGGGGTGTCGGACAACAGTGATGACAGGCTGGGGCTCCTGGCGTGGCAACTGTCAAAAGATTTTGACAGTAACGTGTCCGTCAGTGTGATTGAAAGGAAACTATCGGCTTTGGCTTTTCTTTTCAAATTTCGGGGCTGGACGGATGTCACAAAAGATTTTGCTATCAAACAAGCGCTTAAGGGGTTCAAGAAGGGTAGGAGCTCAACAGACATTAGGAGGCCCATCACCCTGAACATTTTGGAGGGAATTTTTAGCCAATTGGGTGGCATTGCACAGTCATCATTTGAGCTGTTGTTATTCAGACTGGCTTTTTCATGGGCTTTCTTTGGGGCATTTAGAATATCTGAGCTGGTGAGTTCCAACAGGGCAGGATTAGGGGGGGTTTTGCGAGAGGACATAAGGAGGGAAGAACACAGTTTGTCGATTAGGATTCGAGAGGCAAAAACGGACAAGAGCGGGAAAGGTTTTTTAGTGGTGCTTCATGGGGTAGGGGGATTTGATGCTTGCCCAGTGAAATGTTTTGACGAATACTATAGGGTCAGGAGGGAACAAATAGGCATTTTTCTCATTCAACAGGATGGTTCGGCCCTATCTAAATTTCAATTTGTAGCGGTGCTGAGGAGGACGCTGGGCAGTTTAAACCTAGCGGCGGCCGAATACGGGAGTCATTCCTTTAGAATAGGGGCCGCCACAGAAGCGGCCCGATGGGGTTTGGACGAAGCAGTCATTAGACGGATTGGCAGATGGGAGTCTAACAGGTTCCGTTCTTACATTAGACCGAATAGAGTTGAACGTTAAAATTTAAAATTTAAAAAAAAAAAAAAAAAAAAAAAAAGTAAACAAGAAAAGGAGGTTGGGGGTGGTTGATAATAATAAAACGGTAGTGACTTGTATCTCTTTCAGGTACACGGCCCTGCATGGCGTGGCTGCTGGGACATTCATACATACATTGGGCAGCGCAACGGGCCACGGTTCATCGGGCAGATGGCCAGTTGGGTTTTCAGAAAACGCAGGTGCAGTTGCGGTGGGTCAGCAGGAGGGGGCTTAAATGGGAGGAAATTGTACCCCTGGTCGTGCAAAAAGCAAAGGAATTCGGCCCACCTAACATTATTGTCTTGCATGCGGGGGGCAATGATGTAGGGCAATGCCCCATGAAATTCCTAATAAAAGACATTAGGAGGGATTGTCTCAGGTTGTGGTCCCTTTTCCCTGGGGTTGTGCTGATATGGTCAGAGATCATCCCTAGAGCTCATTGGAGGGGGGCCCATTCGCATCAAGCGGTAAATAGAGCTAGGGTTAAGATCAACAGGGCTGTTTCCAAATTTGTGCAGGGGAATGGAGGTATAATAGTGAGGCACATGGATCTGGAAAAAGAACGGAGTTATTTTCGACCGGATGGAGTGCATTTGAACGATTTGGGCCTAGACCTATTTAATTTCAGTTTCCAGGAGGCCATTACATTGGCATGGAGGGCATGGCGTTGTATGCGGAGCTGAAGGAGTCCAGCTCGGCATACTGTGGCGGGTCCTTTTTGTCAGTCTACCGGGGAGGTGATCTGTTATGGGAGGACATATCAGGTCAATTGAGTGGTTTAACCCCTTAAGGTGGGTGACCACGTGTAACAGATGGAGTACTAAAGGGGGGCAATAGGAAGCCCCAGGAGAGGCGGCAGGGATCCTCTCAGCTAGGGACTGGGCGGCTGGAGGAGATCCTGGGTTACTTTGGAAGGGGTAGACTGACAATGGGCTCAGGCAGACAAGTTTGGGTTACTTATTGTTATTATCTAATGGAATTGTTGCAATGTTATATAAATGGATGTTATGGATAAATTATTCACGATTACATTTGTATTGATGTTATGCATTGTTATGTATTAATAAAAGCTGTGGCCATGATCATTCCAAATAATGATATTTGTCACTGGTTACTATGTGTCAGAGGAGTGAGTGTAGGCGGATGCATGGGTCATGTATTTGCAGCGAGAAGCTAATGTGCTTGCAGTCACAAAGGTATACTCAGATTTCATTTGTGTGACTACTCTCCCCCCTACACCATCACTTAGGGGCACATTTACAAAGCTCGAGTGAAGGATTCGAATTAAAAAAACTTCGAATTTCGAAGTGTTTTTTTGGCTACTTCGACCATCGAATGGGCTACTTCGACCTTCGACTATTACTTCGACTTCGAATCGAACGATTCAAACTAAAAATCGTTCGACTATTCGACCATTCGATAATCGAAGTACTGTCTCTTTAAGAAAAACTTCGACCCCCTACTTCGGCAGCAAAAAAACAACCGAAGTCAATGTTAGCCTATGGGGAAGGTCCCCATAGGCTTGCCAGCGTTTTTTTGATCGAAGGATATTCCTTCGATCGTTGGATTAAAATCCTTCGAATCGTTCGATTTGAAGGATTTAATCGTTCGATCGAACGAATAATCCTTCGATCGTTCGATCGTAGGATTAGCGCTAAATCGTTCGACTTCGATATTCGAAGTCGAACGATTTTAGTTCCTAGTCGAATATCGAGGGTTAATTAACCCTCGATATTCGACCCTTAGTAAATCTGCCCCTTATAGAGAGGATTGAAGAATTCAAGGGCTATAGATTTACGTCAAGATAAAATACAAAATCAGGGAGAGAGTCAGAGCATATCACAAGAAGGCAAAGCAAACAGGGCAAGTTACTGTAATTCTACTAAAATTAAAATGCTGTCCCTACCCATTCAACAACATTCTGTGAAAATACCAACATATACGTTTAAGGCAACATTTCCTCAGTCTTTTGAATGCACTTAAAAATTACAGCTGCACAAAATGAACACAGCTTAAATGCAATAGCCCCAGAATGCTATTAAATGCTATTATTATGTTCTTATAATATAAAGAAGTCAGACATTGAAGCTACATCTGGTCATTAAATAAATTCTTCTTTAGCCTCTTTTAAATGTTATATTTTTATTTCTAATATTTGTTTTATTCTGGGGCATAACACACAGTCACTCACATATACTCAGTGTCTTGCAAACATATTCATACCCTAACTACTTCTCTTATTTTACTGAATAACAAAATAAATGCCCTAAAATGTTTTCTCTGTGATCCTCATTCAGTATACTATTTTTATGGAACATTGTTTATGTTTATTGTATATATAATAAAACCTGAAATATGATGTCACCCATACTCCTGCCAGTCCTTCAGGTTAGTATGATGATTTTACTGGAAATTTCTTTGACAAGAATTCACATTTTTGTCCTTGAATCAGGCTTATATTGGCCTTGTGCTTGAGATGTTTTTCCTGCTGGAAAATATTTTTGAAATTTAGAAAACTTAAACATGTTATTGTGTAATATTTCCCTATATCATATGGTGATGACCATTCCATGCTAAGGCAATGGAATCCTGCAGTAAATACCTCTAGGATTCCTAGACAATTTGAACTTTTAACTAATGGAATTTTTAGGAATCAAAAGGGTGGTTCACTTTTAATCTAATTTTAGCATGTTATAGAGTGACCAATTCTAATAAACTCTTTAATTGCTCCTCATTATTTCTTTTGTATAGTTTTTTAATTATTTGCCTTCTTCTTTAGACTCTTTCCAGCTTTCAAAGTGGGGTTGCTGACCCCATCTAAAAACAAATGCTCTGTACGGCTATTAATGTATCATTATTGCTACATTTTATTATTCATATTTCTATTCAGACCCTCTCCTATTCATATTCCAGTCTCTTGTTCAATGCAATATGTGGTTGCCAGGGTAATTTAGACCCTAGCAACCAGATTGCTGAAATTGCAAACTGGAGAGCTGCTGAATATAAAGTTAAATTATTCATAAACCACAAATAAAATGAAAACCAATTGTAAATTGTCTCAGAATATAGTATCACTCTCCATCATACTTAACGTTAACTAAAGGTGAACAACTAGTCAATTTATTTAATCAGACAGTATAATTTAATCCATAAATAGTGATCAATATTGATATTTATCATTGTCCGAGCCTTCAGGATTTGTTATTCCAAACCAACTAAAAAAATGACTGGCATGGAATATCAATTACCTTAAAAGGCTTTAGGTAATGATCAAATATTTTTAAGTTAATTCAATAAACATTGGTACAGTATTTAATTACTGTTTTACTGATACATTGATCTGAATTAAATCTAAATGAAATTGATTAAAAGCAATTAGTCAGAAATGATCAAGTTTGTTATTGGCAGTTTTGACTGGTATACTGTCAGTAATATGGCTTAAGTTTTGAGGGTCATAATGTTGTTAATATAAACATGTCTATCTTAACTAAAATTTGACATATACTTGCATTTTTATTTTCAAATATACTTTTATATCTTTTTATAAAATTGACATAAACAAGTCAACTATTATTCTGTTCTAATCCTCACTGTGTGCTATATATACATTAAAATACTTTTGTTTGTAACACTGCTAATATGTTTTATGTTTAAATGTCTAATTAATACAACAATATAATACTCCAAGAGGAGTAAAACATTGTCACACAATTAATTATGGAGCATTTTTATTGTATTCAACTCACCAAATATTATTAAAGTGAAAGTCTAGGATTTTACATAAACAGGTGCTATATCTCCTAGCAGTCTGTCATTATTATATTTCTGTTAGGCTATTTTTGCCCAGGGTCACTTGGTCAACATAAACAGATTGCTCACATACATTCTGGCACTGTAGCCTATTCATCTGGTTTAGCACTTGGCTGCAAAAACAAACAGATAAGCACTTCACATCAGCATTACAAATGGGGTAAGTACACACTTGCCGTCAGCCTTGAAAGAAATTCTCTATTAAGTGTCCAGAATAATTTGATGTACTCAACAGATATTTAAATTCCTAAGAAAACATTTTGTTGAACCATTTTTTCTGTTTTTGTTTTAATAGTTATAGACATAGAGATGGGAAGAAAACTATTATTCTTTTGCTTTAGACTAATGCAAGATAATTAAGACTGATGGTTATCCAGGCATCTCCTAGCTTATCCTCATTACTCTTGGCAGTTCAGTACTTCATCACCGGCATGTTTTCCACTGCACTTTGTCAAGATAATCTTTCTTATACATAGAGAATATGCCTGGCTTATCCTACTTTACTATCAATGTTATTTGGAAGGACATTGATATTAGCAATTTCACTTTAAAGTAGGTTTTACAAGTAAGTGATTCCATTGTTTCTGATGTCTATAAAAAGAACTGTATATTGTAAATTGCCAAACTTTTAGCACTTGATAAAGCACCTTTTACAACTTTGATATAAAAGAACTATAGATTTTTTACACATTTCTCTTTTGTGCATATGGTAATACCTTAATATACTATACTAGACCAAGACTAGACCTTGAAAAAGAGAATCTAATGGTTGGTGCTGACTATTCTTTCTCTTTTTTGATTTTACACCAATACTGTCAAGGGCACAATAATCCCAACACCCCCCAACAACTGCTTACATATTTAAAACTTGCAGGTATTTTTATATATCTATCTATCTAGATATATATATATATATATATATATATATATATATATATATATATAATATCAAAACAGGGGGGTTGTGGGAGCACTCTAAAGGCTTTAAAGTATATATAAGTATAATAAATGCTATTGCATATGTACCCAAAACAGGGGTTATTTTGTTACAAAGTTATGATCATAAAATTGATAAGCCACCATACCACGTCAAGGTAAACCCCGAATGGCGGTCCCTAACTTGTTTTATATTTTATGTGCATTTTAGCATTACCTGTAATCAATGTCCGTTGAACGCTGTTTTTTCACTAAGGGCTAAATCCTCCCCAGCCAGCAATCAGGCTTTTAAAGGAGAGATATTCCCAAAACAAACGCCCAATTTTAAAAGCATAGGATCACCACTAGTTTAAAGGGGGGGTATGGGGTGCTACAACCACTGAAGCTATGCCACAGCTCCTGGCTAAATATACAATATCAAAACAGGGGGGTTGTGGGAGCACTCTAAAGGCTTTAAAGTATATATAAGTATAATAAATGCTATTGCATATGTACCCAAAACAGGGGTTATTTTGTTACAAAGTTATGATCATAAAATTGATAAGCCACCATACCACGTCAAGGTAAACCCCGAATGGCGGTCCCTAACTTGTTTTATATTTTATGTGCATTTTAGCATTACCTGTAATCAATGTCCGTTGAACGCTGTTTTTTCACTAAGGGCTCAGTGAAAAAACAGCGTTCAATGAACATTGATTACAGGTAATGCTAAAATGCACATAAAATATAAAACAAGTTAGGGACCGCCATTCGGGGTTTACCTTGACGTGGTATGGTGGCTTATCAATTTTATGATCATAACTTTGTAACAAAATAACCCCTGTTTTGGGTACATATGCAATATCATTTATTACACTTATATATATACTTTAAAGCCTTTAGAGTGCTCCCACAACCCCCCTGTTTTGATATTATATATATATATACATATATATATATATATATATATATATATATATATATATATATATATATATATATATATATATAACGGATCTACCCTTGTTAAGTGGATTGCATGATATACTTGACAGTGAGTAGCACTGAAGTGGACACTGAGCAAAATAAGAGAGACTTTGCAGAGTCAAGAAAAAGCAGATTGCAAGAAAAACAATAGTTTGCTTAAATGCAAAATAACTATACTCATCAGTAGCAATTAATTAAAAAGAAATTATCTATTTGTTTGAAACATTAGACTAGCTAATTTAATATACTCTGTTGTGCTGTTGTTTTACTGTCTGTATAATGAAACAATCCTTGCTGAATAAACAAAAAAAAAACCTAAGAAAAATACTAACTGGCCCCCTTGGCTCCCACCTCTCTCCCAATGAATCAGTGTTAAACTCTGCTACTAGGATCCTCCTGCTCTCTCCTAAGAGGGAACCTTTTCAACACCAGGTAAAATCCTTAGCATGGCTGCCTGTTAAGCAAAGGATAGCAAATAAAATCTTTCTGCTAAACTTCAAAGCCCTTCGCTCCTTCTTCACTATGCTCCTCTCTTTTCACACCTTCCACATTCACTGCCATCTCTCGTCTTAAACCTTTCTATCTTGCTGCTCATTACCTCTGGAATTCAATCCCTGATTTCATCCTTAAAGGGCATGTAAAGTCTAAAATAGAATAAGGATAGAAATGCTGTATTTTGTATACTAAATATAAACATGAACTCACTGCACCACAAGCCTAATCAAACAAATAATTTATGCTTTCAAAGTTGGCTACAGGGGGTCACCATCTTGTAACTTTGTTAAACATCTTTGTAAGACTAAGACTATGCACATGCTCAGTGTGGTCTGGGCTGCTTAGGGATCATCATAAACAAAGCTGCTTGAGTTCTGCATGGCTGGGAAGTAAGGCGGGGGCTCCCCCTGCTGTTCATAAGTATGATTGTTTCCCTGCCCAGCAGTTAGGGGCCATCTGACAATTCCTATCCACAGCAGTAAATGAAGGGAGAATTTCACTGCATACAGTCAGGTTTCTTATAAAAATGGTACACATTTTTCAATTAAAGTATATTGAAGATAGGTTTCTTTATCATTAAAGAAAGTAAAAATTGGATTTTATTTTTTTGCTTTTACATGCCCTTTAAGGAGAGCTCTCAATATCTTAAAAAAAGACTCAGATTCTACCTTTTGAAGCGCTAGAACATTAGTAAAGTCTTGGCATGTAAAGGCAATACCTTAGCCTTGTGCACTTTTGCGGCCCAATTGTGCCTGTCTGTTATCCACCCACTTAGTCTGTAAGCTCTGTGGCCAGGGACCTCCTTCCTACTATCTCTCTTACCACATGGCACTTAAGTTCTGTGTATTTATATGTTTATTGTATTTATGTTACTTGTCCTCCTTGTGTGTACTTATGTGTGTGTTATATACTATAAGATTGTACATCACTGTGCTTCCTTACAGTGCTTTATAAATAAAGTTACACATACATGCATACAAATACGTTTTTATTTTCAATGTTTAGACATAGGTTCCACTCTCAGTCTAACCATTGGTGTTTCACCCTGTCTCAATAACTGTTCTTAGCAAGGCAGCACCCCTGTCCATTCTAGCTGTATCTTGCTCAGAATGAAATGCATATCCATTGGAAACTAACCCAACAATGAATTTCCTGTCTTCTCTATTTCTGGCCTTATTTTTTTGTAAGACACTGCAACACTTTTTGGCTGCACCTTCATAAATTGTTTCATGGATACAAACCTGAAGAATCACTTCACTCATCTCTAGTTCCAAAAAAATTCTTTGTAGTCAAATGATGAGTACATAACTTACATCATGATGTGGATGATACTCTGGAGGTTGCATAAGCAACAGAAACAATAATGCTGAACCAATTCTTCAAACCTGCTCTGCTGATTCCCAATACACTGGATGTTCAACATCAATGTCAAAGTGACTGGCTTAACAATTTCATGAGGGACTGAAATTATTTTGGAGTATTGAACAAGCTGTATCCTCCCTTTTACTTTTATGTAACTAATGGACTTGGCTACCTGCACAAAGTATATGATTCTGTTGCACATTTTCCCATTTCATTTCTTTCCTTTCTTACTTTCCCATATTTTAGTTCACTTTCACAAAAAGACCTAGGATTGTTCTTGTGACAAATGATCTTTCTGTAATACTATTATTTAATACCAAAGCAAAGTTATAAAAGCCAAGGAGAAATAAAAAAAATATTAGAAAGGAGAAAAATACATTTCACCACTTCTTCATGGCAAGAAGAATTAGTTGCTCAAATCTATGTTTTGATGTTGTTTAATATGAAGAAATGTACCCATCATTTTCCATCTAGCGCTTCTATTCACACTCTTTATTTGTCATGGTGGATAATTACAGAAATCCAGAATATGTCTTACAATAAATCTTTGGTCCCAATGGTCCTGAAAGACAGTGGAAATTTGCAGTGAACTATTTTACCACACACATTATTTGTTCGGGTTTTGTCTACAGGGAGTCTGACTAAAAAAAAAATCTAGTTTTCCTTGGCAGCAAACCAGACAGTCTTAAATTAGGCTTGAGAAACTAATAGGATACAGATAATGTTTTAAAAATGTAAACATATGCTGAAATCAGATTTTAATAAGTCCATTTATTTTGAGAGTTGGTTTTCGTGTAGTTCAACAAATGTACCTAGACTTTTCTGGGCTGATTCTTTTTATACAATTGTACCAAATATAGAATAGAAAGCTAAAGTTTTGCATTGAAAATCTGAGAGTAGTGTGATTAAAGCTCAAATCTAGATGGAGCATTTATGACCATATCTGTGAGGTTGTGATAAAATGGCCACAAATGTTGCATGTACAGTATTGACACCATTCATTAAAAGTACAGGCAGAATGCTCGGGACCTGAGGCTTTTCTAGATAAGGTATTGTTCTGTAATTTGGATCTTCATACCTTAAGTATACAAAAAAATAATTTAAGCATTAAAGGAGAACTAACCCCCCCTGTGAGAAAAGCCTCATCCACTACCCTCCATAGTGCTCCTCCCTGCTTCCTCCCCTCATAGTGCATTGGTGAAAAATGTGTCCCCTAAAAAATATGCGAGCAGAGCAGCGCAGTGGAACTCAAGGGTGCCAACTTCTGCATCTTCAGTTTTCTTTGGATCCTCTTCCTTCCTTTGGCCATTTACTGAGTTTGCAGAGCATGCGCAGTTAGTGCTAAAACCGGACTGGTTCCAACTGTGCATGTACCAAATATCTCAGTGTCAGTGATCCTTTCCTGAAGAAAACCAAATATGGTGCCCTTGGGCTCCATTTCTCTGCACAGATAAGTGAGATTCACAGTTAGGGACAATTAGGGACATAAGGAAGCAGGGAGGGGCACTATGGAGGGTAGTGGTAGTGGATGGGTCTTTTCACATTAGTGTTTTTTTGTTCTCCTTTAAATGAACCCAATAGGCTGGTTCTGCTTCCAATAAGGATTAATTATATTTTAGTTTGGATCAAGCACAAGGTAATGTTTTATTATTACAGAGAAAAAATAAGTCATTTTTAAAAATGTTGATTATTTGGATAAAATTAAGTCTATTCGGAGCTTTCTGGATAACACATCTATAGTAATACGTCAAATCAACTGGACTTGCTATATTTTTTGTTTCCTTTGAGACGTTTTGCTGGTCATCCGAATTTCAGTTCAATGTCAATTCAGAATTACTACAGACTTGATAAGAAATCAAATTATGATTGTCAATGGTCATTAAAATCAAAACATTAAACAACAATGATTAACCTACTGTACTTGTTATTGTTAAACCCAAATCACAGAATTGTCTCCTAATATATCAAACTACAAATGCATGTGCAGTGCTTGTGTAATGTAATGGTGAAGACTGCCTTTTACTCACTGTTGTTTTAATCAGTGAGTACAAACTGATTAAAACAACAGGCTGTACTTCTACATATACTTCACATGAAAGACCCACAAAGAGAACCACTTATTATTTTTGTGTGTGCCCACAGATATACAAATATATTCCTAACCAAACAGGATCAGATAGATAAAGTTTAGTTAAACTGGCCATGTCAAATATTAGATTGTTACCACCCTTCTTTACATAAGAACAAACATACGTGGTTCATTGCATTCAAATGTGTACTCCAATCACACCAATTTTTTGTTGGCATAGAGCAATATCTCAAGTTTTAATTCCATCTTTCTGAATTTGATATTGTTAGCTCCAGCAAAATGGTGTTAAATAATTCATAAAAAATACATACTGCTGAACATGGTACATCTGAAAAGCGAATTAGTCATTCAGTTGGTTGTATACATGTCACATTCAATTCCATGCTGAAGGGCTAATTAATAAACAGCTAAGACATATTCTACATAGCTGTCTAGAAACTAGTTCTGTGTACAGTGCCTCTGTGCTGATTACAGAATAACTATGCAATATGTTGTGGCCAGCATTTAAGTGGTGGTTCCCCTTTAAGTTAAATTTTAGTATGTTATAGAAATGAAAATTCTAAGCTGATTTTCAATTGGTCTTCATTATTTCTTTTTTCATAGTTTTTGAAGCATTTACCTTCTTCTTCTGACCTTTTTCAGATTTCAAATAGGGTCACTGACCCCATCTAACAAAAAAAAATCTTTGTAAGGCTTCAAATGTATTGATATTGCTACTATTTATAACACCTCTTTCTGTTCAGACCCTCTCCTATTCATATTCCAGTCTCTCATTCCTATCTATGAATAGTTGCTAGGGTAATTTGGACCCTACCAACCAGATTGCTGGAATTAAAACAAATAGCAAATTATCTCTTAATATTACTCTCTACGTCATACTAAAAGTTATTTAAAGGTGAATAACCCCTCTAATAGATGGAAAAACCTAATGCTTCATGCAGGTTGCAGAAAGATGGATGCATTAGAAAAATGCATGAGAATGTATACATATAAAAACGTTAAAGTAGTATTTATAATGTACTTGTAAAGTGTAATCATGTCCCCTCACAAACACACTTTTTTCCATAGAAAACAACCCCAACTTTGACAGTCTACCCTCATAAATCAAGTACATACCCCTGCAGTACTCCGCTAACAACACTGGTACAATAATAAAGTGTTCCATTTACCACCACTCTTTGTAAACTATCTTTTAGCCAGTTCTCTATCCAAGAACAAATACTCTGTTCCAGGCCAGCATTCCTTAATTTAACCAGTAACCTTCTGTGTGGAACTGCATCAAATGCTTTAACAAAGTCTAAGTAGATCACATCCACTGCCATCCCAGAGTCAGTCTCTGCTCACTTTCTCATAAAAAATAAATTAAATTGGTGTGGCAAGATCTATTATACATGAAACCATTCTGGCACAAACTCATAGTATTATTATTTGCCATGAAGTAAAGTATCTTATCCCTTAATACCCCTTCGAAAAGCTTTCCTACTACTGACGTCAGACTAACTGGCCTATAGTTTTGAGACTAAGAACAGGACACTTTTTTAAATAGTGGCACCACATCAGCAATTTGCCAGTCTCTCAGCACCATGCCAGATATCAGTGAATCCAGAAAAATTAAGTAAAGAGGGTTGACAACCACAGAACTAAGAAACCTTCCATCTGCATTCAGTGGTTCAGTGTTTTACTGAGTGAACATTGTCACTATAGGATATAACGGGATTTGTTAGCTCATGCATTGCCTACTGTAGCAGTAATTTGAGAAAGGCTACAGCTGAACCTTTTGGTTATCTTATGAAAAACTTAGGTCTCTGCTTCAGTCATATAACTGATATACCAAAACTGAAGCAGGGACCTAATAGTCCTGAAAGCTTGCATTCTATAATCTCCTAAATTAGCCAATAAGGTATCAGTAACTCTATATTGTCTGTTTTTGATCTATGGCTAGCACGGTACAACATTCTGCTGCTATTACTAATCTTTATTTATCCAATATATTGTTCTATTATAAAATAATATCATATAAAAACTATTTGATTTTAAGCAAGTCATCTGTGAACAGATCTTTTAATTACAAAAATCTTTGCTGCTGATCCAACAAGTTTAGACTAGGGGAAATAATGCAAAGTATTCTCTGATACTTGCTTCCCAGGGGTTTTTATTTTTAAAACCACAAGGTTATAATAAACTACCCTCTCTGTCATCATAACTGGTTCTCTTACCCTTCTGAGCAGAGTTTAGACAGAGTTTAGAGTTTAGATCCCTTGTATCTGATAAAAATAGAGAGTATTAAATAAGTGTCACAGCAAGCTGCTCTCTTTTAGGATACCTAGAATAAACCTCCTTTGACTTCCCCTTTTTTTATCCCTAGCCCCTTCCATAGCTCACATTAAGTTTTTATTTAGGCAGGAAATAAATATTTGTATTTTTCTCAATATCTGCACTTAAACTTACCACATATGTTTCTTGTTCACAATGTTTTTACTTTTAAAATGTAAAGCCTTTATTGAATAAATAAACCGGTAACAGCTCACTGTTCTGTCTATAACAACTGCCTTTCTCTTCGGGAGGAGCCCTCCGCTATTCAGCTGCTGCCAGGTCTTAATGTGAGAGGACCAAGGAGAAAGTTCTGGGCAAGCAAGGGAACCATACGTACAACAGGAATGAAGAAATAGGAGCACAGTCAAAGGACAGGCCGAGTCAACACCAAACGAGCAGCGCAGTACAAAGTCAGGAAGCGGGAGGAAAATTGGGTTTTAAATTATTTATCCATTTTAGTTACTGTAATAAATACAGACAAAAATAAATTGTTCGGGGAGCACCACCCATCAAACACAAAAGATGGTGTGCAGGGTCAAATAAGTAATATGTATAATAAGAAAGGAGAAAAAAGAGCTGACCCATCCAGCTGCACCATCCCATCCGTTAGTTCCGAAACTCAAGTGAAGTAAATGATAAAACTTAACCTTTAATAAATTATTAAAAGCTGAATCTAGATAGCAACATTAAAATTGAGGTTAGGTATAGGAGGCTGATTGACTAGGTAACAATGGGCTCGAAGGGTAATGTGTGTCATGACCGGCAGCCAATACCAGAACAAGTGCCAAGTACCCTGGTCTCGGCTCGGCTTCACCAGTAGTGTGACCACCTTTGGGCTTCGGGAGGAGCCCTCAGCTTACTTGGGTGCCACCTGGACTTAACGAGAGGTGCAAGGCGAGATGTTCTGGCTGGCAAAGGGGCACGGCTGTTAGCAGAGTCTTTTGGGCCGAAGGTCACGGTACAAAAGGATTAGGCAAGAGGATGGTCAGACAGGCTGGGTCGAGGCAGGCGGATATCAGAATCGTCAGGCAGGCAAGGGTCAAACCGGGTTGTCAATCAAGGGGTTAAGCTAGAAGAGTTGTCATAGGCAGGCAAGGGTCAGGGTACAGATTGGAGAGTAGTCAGGAACAGGCTGGGTCAAACACGAAGAATCAGGATTAGAATCAGAATAACTGGAAATGGCACAAGGCACAGGAACCACAGAACAAAGTTATATCACGGGCAAAGGGCTGTACAATGAATGGCCCTTAAATAGCGTTCAAAATTCGTGCCAAAACGTGCTGGTGCAAACACGCCAGCGCGCCTTTAAGAGGCGCGCAGGCACGCCGCGCGCCCTAGAAGAAACATGGTGCCGGCACTTAAGGACCATGCGGTGGGCGTCACCACCAATGGCGCGGTGGGCGTCCCCGCTGTTGGGGTGGCGGGCGACCCCGCCGCACAGGTACTTTTATTACATTGTGCTGATTGCACTTATATCAGAGATATATCTCTATATCAGAGATGATCAAATAATGGTTATTAATAAACACATTGATCAATCTGAACGTCTATAAGGTACACCATGTAATGCCCCACATCATGCCAACCCCTTCACCCACTTATGGATCCCTCCTTTACAGTGTACGGTTGAGCAAGTGAAAGCTTGAGGTCGTTTAGGTTCGTTCAGAACTCGTTCAGAACTCAAATGTTGCAAGTATCCAGAGAGTATCAGACCCATGGATCGTTCAATTATCCAACCCCTTCACCCTCAAAAGGTCCCCTCCTGATCTGATTACCCCAGTCACCAATTCTAAGTCCCTATCAGACGTCTGCCTAACCTGAAGCTAAAATGCGCCTGACGCGCGTTTCACCCGCCAATTGCAGACCTAAATCATACAGACCTATTTCATCGAAAATGGACCTATTCTGCCAAAGAAAAACCTTCCACTTAATTTAGTTTGGTCTTTTCAAATTAGAATTTAGAAGTTTTTCAAATTCAAAATTCGACCCTTGATAAATCTGTCCCTTAGTATCATGTTTATGGAAAATGTATTTGAATGTTCTGACATTGAAAATATAAATAGTAGTAAAGAGTGAATCTGCCTCATTTTTCTGAAAAATTCATAAAACTGCTGAAAAATGGCAAAAAATTTTAGAAGCAGTCTATGGGCGACTTTTTTGTAAAAAAAATATATTAGAGTCTATGGGTGACTTTTTTTGTTGCGCAACTTTTTTTTATACCAAATCCATGGGGCAGATTCACTAAAGAGACCGTTGCTAGCGTTCGTTCGTTCACCAGATGATGATTAAATTCACTTAATAGGCCCTTTGAAATTTAATATTTTTTTATATTTATAATAAATGGCTAGACTCTGCAATGTATTTAATGTAATTACATGATAAAACATTTGAGTAATTCTGTAAGACTCCAGTAACATGAGCAATTTCTGTCTTCTGAAATTACCCTATAAAAATTGTTTGCTCCTGTACATCTACACTGCCTTCTTTAAGCAGGGAGTAGGTGGCATCAGGCTTGGGAGTGCACTCCTTTACTGGGTAAAATGTGTCCCATTGCTGTAAACCATAGAAACCTTTCAGCAATTATATATGATCCCTCTGCTGATGGTGGCTTCATACTTTGGACGTTCTCCAATTTGCCCATCTAGCCTATTCTAATAAAGAGCCTGCAGGTGTATGCAGGCACACTATGAAATGCTGGAGCTATTGACAGCATGAAAGGACAGAGGGTTCCCTTACTGGATGCTTCAGATACATAACTAACTTCATACAGTGCAACTTTAAAGAAAAAAGTTAGGCACCCTCAAGTAATTGTAATCACTTACCTACTAGTGTCTGCAGAAAATTTTCCATGGGGGGGGGGCAAGTAAACTAATATCAAATAGGGTAGCATCCCACTGAAGATGAACCTATTCATGACAATGCAGAAGTTAACAGAATTAAGGCTTGCTGTGGGAAGTATAAAAAAACATTCCATGTTGTTGGAACATTTCTTGGAACTAGCTGGAGAAATCAGGGTGGGGCAACTGCCCCCTCTTGTCCCCTTCTGCAAACACCCATGCCTAAATGAAACCCTGAAAACCCAGAAACTCCAGGGAAGGCAAGCGCCCCCCCCGGTGGATGCCTGAGCTTCTCCACCTGTTCTATTACCTGTTTGTCTAAAGGCATATGTCACTTGCAGCAATACCCTGTGTTTCACCTGCAGAGAATTTTTCCTGAGAAGTATGTGAGAAATCCTACCCAATATTGTCTATGGGATGGATCTCTAGGCACAGTGGGTTTTTTTTTTCTCTCTGAAAAGTTGCAGAGCCCAACAGAATACAAGCTCATGTTCCCCGCCCCTTCATTGATCAGCTTGTCTTAAGTTGCCAGTTGCACTTTACTGATTCTGCATGTGATTTATCATTTCATGCAACCTGTATTTCCTGCTATTGTGTGTCTTTTTGTACCATTTAGATGTACTGTTTGATTTACCTATGTACTGTTTTGTTTTTAAGCACAGGTTATCCCATTATTCAGAAAGCTCAGAATTATGGGAAGGCCATCTCCCATAGACTCCATTGTATTCAACTGATTCAAATTTAAAATGATTCCCCTTTTCTCTATAATAATATAACAGTACCATGTATTGATCCCAACTAAGATATCATTTAATCCTTATTGAAGTTAAAACAATCCTATTGTGTTTAAATGATTTTTTTAGTAGACTTAAAGGGGTGGTTCACCTTTAAGTTAACTTTTTAGTGTGTTATAGAATGGCTATTTATAAGCAACTGTTCAATTATCCTTAATTTTTTCAATTGCTATAGTTTTTTTAAATTATTTGCCTTCTTCTTCTGACTCTTTCTATTTGGGTCCTCTCCTATTCATATTCCAGTCTCTTATTCAAATCAATGCATGGGTGATATTTTGGACCTTTTCAACCAGATGGCTGAAATTGCAAACTGGAAAGCTGCTGAATAAAAAGCTAAATTACTCAAAAACCACACATAATAAAAAAAGATCACTCACTACATCATACTAAAAGTATATATATATATATTTTTAAACTGACATGTTTTATTAACTTTCATTGTACATGAAATTTGTCATCCACTGGCTGTGATACCCTGTTATCTATGAATACATATTAATACATAAATAAAAAATTAAGATATAAAAAGGGAAAGAAAGGTGGGAGAGAGAAGAAAAGGGGGGGGTACATATTATTAGCATATGTTAAAGATAACAATAGTTATATGGCAGTGGGGTATCATTGTTAATACATCTCTGTTAGTGTTAGAATATTGCAGTTGCTGGATAGGCTGCCATATCATTCTTCAGTGTATATGTAAGCTTTTTTTGGTGGCTATGCAAATTATCTTTGGCTACGCAATATGTTGGCGCTATATAAATACATGTTAATAATAATAATAATAGTAATCTTTGTCTTTAGAGATCCCAAGGGTAGATATTAAAAGTTTATTTAAAGGTGAACAACCCCTTTAAGGTATGGAGATTCAAATTATGGAAAGATTCCTTTTCCAGAGCATTCTGGATAACAGGTCCTATACCTCATGGTGAGCTGTGAATTTTGTTAAACTGAATTACTAAAACTGTTTTCTAAATGTATGTGTGTCTTCCCATGCATTTGCATTATTATTGCTCAATAGTGATGTGCAAAGCCTTAGCGAAAATGTTGCACAATCCATACTCAGCAAAAACTATCTCTCATCATTACTGATCAGGTTAACATGTTTATTTAAGATGTCTCAATTTGCACTAAACTACTCACTTGTGGTTTTGATCTTTGTACCAAGTAATGGTAGTGAGCCAAAATAAAAATTTGACCGTCAAGAAAGTTTGTCTTCTCTACAAAGGAGACCGTAGCCAAGTTCTTTTCTTACTAAATATTCCCTTGTTGTCACCAGCCTAGTTATTTTTCAATGTGACTGACAAATCTAAACTTAAACAAAAAAACGGGCCTGTGAATAACCTTTCAAATGATATGAATGTGCCAAAGTATTCTTTTGAGTGTTTTTGTGCCATTTAATTAGTATTTGCATTCGCTGAAGTGTACATTTTGAAATATGTTAATATACACCCAAGAATTATGTGTTCATTTTCCTTTTAGATTGTGGCCAGATGTAGTCTGCCAAAGGCAATGTATGCCAATGCACATGTTGCAGCTAAATATTCATTACCCTGGAAGGGCAGCCCACATTGAGGAAATGAAAGCTGTTTATCCTGTATGCGTGCTAGTTAAGTATCTGTCAAGTGAACTGAAACCCCCTGCCTTTTAATGACAACTTTTCTTTTGGAAGTAGATCTTTTCTTCTCTTCTCAGCTTTAAATGGGACTGCTGTACTCTCTGAAATGCATCCAAAACAAAAGAGAGTGGAAAATGTAGATTTGAGATAAATGGTACAAATAGCTTCAAGAGCTGGCCTTGTTCCCTCTGAGCCGTAGCCATGAAAAATGTCTGGGAACAGCAAAAGGCTGCTTTGGTATGAAACTCTTGCCAGGTCTTATGGCTGCAAGTTAGAAATTCCAGTGGAAGCTCTGCATTGAATAAAAAATGGTGTGGTTTTACATGTTGGAGGGGAAGAAAGTATGAAAAGAATAAACAAATTAAACTTATCGGAAAACCACTAGGAGTTCTATTTTAGTATGAATCTGTCATAAAAACCAGTATTAGTGATGACAAATCTAACACAATGGACATTTTCTATTTCTCCATCAGTTGATGCATATTTGGACTTTGCTTAGTTTTGTTTGCACCACTGCTTTTATAAATGCTACACCAATACATCCAGAACCAAAGGAAAATAATTCTGTTATAAAAACATTGTTTGTTCTGTTCTGGCTTGTGTGACTGATGAAATAATGCTTGCATGCAGGGACGTAACTACAGAGGAAGCAGACCCTACAGCTGCTTGGGGGCCCAGGAGGTATAGGGGGCCCGTGAGGCCCTAATTAATGAGCCATTTCAACATATATTGGCAAAACAGGGAAATCTCTGGTTATGTTGGAGGCCCTAAAATTAATTTGCTGTGGGGCCCAGTAACATCTAGTTACTCCATTGCTTGTGTGAATCTGTGTTGTGCAGTCCTATCATTTTAATTGTGCCATATCTGTACAGTTCTTAAATGCATACACGTTTATATCTGAAAAGCCATATGTATATATATAATTGAGTGCAATAACTAAAATCTTAAATTGTCATAATAAAGAAATAATAACAAATAATACATTTAAAACAAAATCAACCTAACTCCCAACCATGGGGCAAACTCAATAAGATCTGAAGTTGCGCCAGCGACAGCTTCGCCGCACTTCGCCAAGCATAGATTCACCAGCACTACGCAAATTCACTAAAATGTGAAGTTGCACTCAGGGAGGTGAACAGTAGCGAAGTTGAGCTACCGTTACGTCGTCAGGCAAAGTGAAGTTACGCTAGCGATGCCTAATTTGCATACGGCGCGAAGTTAAAATATAATCGACGGATATGTTGCAGCAAATACATTAAACTACACAAGCCCAGGAAGCCTTTAAAAATTAAATAAAGGTGTTCTATTGCCCTACACATGTGCCCACTGTATCGTTGAGTTGCCATATGTAATGTAGGGGGGATGGAGGGTACCCCCAAAAAAATTTCGATCTTTTTCAGCCTATCACCCTTAAAAAAGTAAAAGAAGCCAGCGTTTTTTGGGACTTAGAAAAAATGCCAACTTTTTTTGAAGCAAGACCTATCTACTCTATTGCACTTCGCCTGGTCTGAGGTGGCGAAGGCAAGTCTGTCGCAAGAGGTAATGTTCAGTAAAATGCGCAAGTTAGTGAATTAGCATAGTTACGTCCCTTCGCAACTTCACCTGGTGTAAGGGTGCGAAGTAGCGCTAGAGTAGGTCCACTTCGCTAGCGAATTTAAGCCAGCATCCGTAAATCGACGAAGTAACGAAATGATGTCACGCTGGCGGATTTGCTCTAGCGTTAGCCGCTTCGCGCTTTAGTAAATTTGCCCCCATACATTTATCGAATTTATTAAAAAATCTCAACAAAATCAGGCAACAATTCTATTCATATGACTTTTTCGAAAACCACTTTTTCAGATTATTGTATGAAAACGATCGTAGATCACAAAGTCAACAAACATCTTCAAATTGTAAAAGGGACCTCTGCCATTGACATTGACCTTGACAGGTTTTAGCTGGAGTATTTTCAGAATTTTATTTTTAGCAGCTTAGTTTTTAGTTTTTTCCCTTTAAAAGTGCAGCCATAAAAAAAATGAGGTTTAATAAATAGGCCCCTTGCTTTCATCATGCCTTCAGTCTATATCAGCTTTTTTCTAATGGATCCAATATTTTGAATACTTGAGTATGTTTGTCTACTACATCCTGTCAACTTCTACCCTTTATGTTTGTCATCTCTTACTTCTTCCCTTATATGCCACCCTTGGTATCGATTTGAAGTTGATAATTCACCTACTCCTCCCATATTCTATTTCTCTCAGATAAATGTTTTACCCCTAATGCACTGCACCCTTCCTGGCACATAAATGGCATATATAAATATCACTGAATGCAGCATAGCACTATAATCTTAAATTGTCATTGAGAAATTATGTAATACAATTATAGTGTTCTAGTAGCCTGTCAATCATTGAATTGTGTGTTTTTTACCATTTGCCTTGCATTCTGCATCAACTTATTAATAATCAGCCCTAAAGAATCAGCCTTGTTTCTGTTAACATTTCAAAGATTTCTAATAAACCCCTAAACATAGTTTCTCAACAGCAGCCCAGAACACTGTGAGCATAGCATATGTAGTGTCCCTAAAACTGAGAAGATGGTCTCAGAAGATGGTATTGAAGAACTTTGAATTCATTTAAGGCTTAACATTTGTTATCCTTAGCAAAGCAAATTCTGGTAAAGCTTATACACTTTGGAATTTTAAAGAATCAAATATTGGTCTGCAGTGACTGGTGCATTTGGTAAACCTTTCCTCAATTTTATAAAGGCAAGGATTAGATAGTACCTAAAGATATATATTGTAGCATTTGATGTCTCAAGGTTAATATATTGGTAATTTGGACGACAGAGAATCAGTTGTTAATGCCCCATATTTATTCCCCCATTCATTTTCTGATGTCAGCTGGTTTTCTTATATAATTAATGTTAACATAGATAGCAAGAGAATGCTCTTATATGCTTTAACAATCAGTTACCCCTACGCTTTGCTGAAAAAATTTGAATATAAAACTATGCTATTATTTTTACATCTTTGTTTTCTACTTAACGACTGTCCATTGCTATACTTGCTATTATTGTCCTCTGATTTTGTTTTTTTAATGACATGTTCAGTTTATAGTTCATTAAGTTTAAGTATGAAACCTAAGTCAATTGCCAGTCTGGAACTAGTCTGATTTTTGTTCTGATAGTGGCTTCTTGTCTACCGCAGAGGTTTCTAATAAAAAAAATTAAATGCTCATACACACCCATTTTCCTGAGTATGTTACTGATATATGTCAACATGGAAATGCAAAGATTTTACTGTAGTACATTATTCATTGTGCACCAGCAATAATATCACTAGCTTGTATCTGGCATTAATCTTTCAAAGCAGGGTTCTAGTCTATGTTGAATGATCTTTAACACACTCTTACTGGCATGTGATATTGTACAATAATTTGCACATTTTGTCAGGCCTCCTTCCTTTAGTACAGGAATATAAACAGGTCTCTTTTAGTCTGTCGGCCACTCATTGGTTTTCCAGACTTGTTGTCATGCAGTGTAAAATGTGTAGCTACTTAGTCTTAGTCTAAAATCCATGTTACCAGTTATAGTCAAGGTACGTCTCACCAAGATTATATCTTATGTATCTTTATTGTATAAAATTTCAGTTATGGATTATGTAAAGTATACAGTATATACTGTCAATGCACTATTGACAATGAATATATACTTAGGGAATTCTCCTGCTCAGCCTTCTGATGGAAGGTTTACTCCAAAGAAACAAAACTAGCTTATCTTGTACATGAATGCGTCAGAAATATGCTGTGAATCACCTAATGTTATGCTATCTTCAGATGTTGTTTTATGCAAAAAAAACTATTTAGTTGACCTGGAAATCTACAATGCATTTACCCTCTGGAAAAAACTAATTAATGATGTGTTTCCCAAACAAAAGTTGGTTTACTTGTCTAGAGGATGCCCAGCTAAGTTCAATGCAATATGGGACACTTGGTTGAATGTTCAATCCGTATAAATTTATATGACTCGCAATGGCTTAGTTAGCTATACTCTTTCTATCTTTACTCTTCTTCCTCACTTTACCTTTTTTTTTTTTGTAACTGTTAAACAGTGGCGGAACTACCGGGGGAGCAGGGGGTGCGAGCGGGCCCACGGCAGTCCGTGCACCGCTGAAAATGCGGCCGAACGGAGGGGGGCGGGGCCCGGCTGTGCATCACGCACCAGGGCCTGTCCCCCTCTAGGATTGCTACTGCTGTTAAAGCATTAAATAAAAACTTATATAAAAAAAAAAGAAATATGCTGTGAATCAGATCTTCAGGAGCTTTCAGTTCAAGGATTTTGGGAAGCAGAATAGACTCAACTTTAGTCCAACATCCTGAGAGTAATTTTTCCTGTTGTAACAGGAACAGCTGTAATATGTAATACAATGCCAGTATCTTACATTGCTAAAAAAAATTATAAAGAGATTAGCAATGCTGAGGAAGACATACTTTGTGCAATCTTGGGCCCAACAACACCTATTACATTTGACATCAATGCTTATCCAGCAGAGACTGAACTAAAATGGAATGGAGCCCAAATCCTCAAATCTTCCTGTACAAAGATCAGATGTTTTTTTCATATTACATGCCAGAGAGGGAATTGGGAGATTATCTGTCCTAGAATTTGGTTATACGATTTCCTTCCATTGCCCGTGAGCTTTCAGGTTTTAAGTAGAATTTTTAGTTCCTATTACTGAGAAGAATTCTGACTACTACTTCTGACCTGGTGAATGTCTAAATTTGGTCCCTGCTATCCATCAGATTTACAGATCTTGAACCTTAAACCCTGGTGACTGAAAGGAGGAAGTTAAGAGAAAATATTTACTGAAACCCAAATATTTTTGCAAGGTATAGAAGATCAGGAAAGCTTTTCTTGCACAGGCACTGGAATGAAAATCAAATTTTAGAGACAGGGGCATTTCTGGGGTTTTTGCTGCCTGTGTTGGCCTTTCAGATGCTGCCCCCACCTCACACATGGTGCTTACCTTTTCAAGTGCTTGAGTGGGTCGAGGGTGGGGGGCGCAATTGCCTCATGGCAGCCCCTGTTTATAGACCCTTAAGTGCAGATTTTATTGTTTCTACTATTTCATGCCAGGACTTAACTACGATCCACTGATGATTATATTTTTTAAAGTGGCAATGGTAAAGTGGGAACAGTAATGTTTTAATATATTTTTGAATGGCATTCATTTTGTTCTGAAAACTTCCTGTTCCAAGTCACCTGCTAAACTATTTTTTTAGGGTGCTGATAACCCAGTGGATGTTTGTAGTTTGGGTAGAAACTGAGCCATTTCCTCTTGATTTACATGAGGGGGTCTGTAAGTAACATACATTTGTCTGTTGCTTTACAATCCGTGAACAGTTCTTTAGTCTCTCATTCTCATTCACAACTTCTTAGGTTTCAAATCATTCTTAATGTACAGACATACCACTCTTTATCTCCACTATCCCATTGAAATCATCCACCCTGTGTTTGAAATAGTTATCCTGGAGGAAAGGTCCAACTTTACAGACTCTTACCTTATTCACTTCTCAAACTTCTTCAGGGTTGGATGGCTTTTTAGCAATTGAGGGAATACAGGGTTATGGAAGATAGCTCATAGTACAAGTTGATCCAGGGACTAGTCTGATTGCCATTTTGGAGACAGGAAGAAATGTTTCCCCCTCTGAGTGAAATTAGAGAGGCTTCAAATTGGGGTTTTTTTGCCTTCCTCTGGGTCAACTAGCAGTTAGGCAGGTTAAAATAGAGCTAAAAGGTTGAACTTGTTAAACGTGTTTCAACCTAACTTACTAACTACTAACTAACTAACTAACCTGTCATTAAAAAGGTGCTTCCTTTAATATGTGATTGGTGCACTTGCTGGGCATGTATAAACATGGGAGGCTGCTGTACCCAACTATGAGCCAGATTTAATTCAGTGAGAAAAAGGTTTATCATGTGAAAAAGTATGGACGAGATTCAATTTGAGATGAAATTCAATTCAGAAAAACTTATCTCACAGTTTTGGATAAACGTTTTTTCTCCTTGAATTAAATCCTGCCCATGAGTTTTCATGTGATAAACCAGGAGATAACCTATTCTTGCTGAATTGCATCTGGCCCTATGTATATCCATATAGATACAGCAAGGACACCCATATACAGGAACTAAATAAGTATGGAAAAAGTCCTGCCGATGATTGTGGTTCAATAAACAGGGGTGGTTTGAATAGGAGTGGGATTGAGTATGTTTGATGAACTTCCATTAACTAGTTTGTAACTTCAGCAGGCTATGATTATATATGGCTATGTGGCACTCCACCTCTAAAACATTGGGCAGAACTGTGCTTGCATAAGGATGCATAAATATAAGGAATAGAAAAGACAACTCTGATATGGTCCAGGCTCCAAATTGAGGGTAATCATGTCTCATCAGCTTATATATTATACTCTTTCAAGAGTTACTACCTGAGCATAAAGTATCGTGTTCTTCTATGTAGGTGCAGTAAGTTTGTTTTTTTTATTACATTTTAAAAGTATTACACAAAAAGGATGCATCTGATTGATGCCTTATGTAGTGCTAAGACAAAGGTAAGTATAAAACCACCAAAACTGCCATTTGACCTGCATTGCAATGATATCGCACTGCTTGATGCAGACCACTAATATGGATGTTTAATAAAACTCAAATGCATTCGATTTTTATTTAAATGTATTTATGTAATGTGCCAAGTATTACTAAATGAATAACCTTTGCATCTAAACAGATTGATTCTGCCTATGTTCACTGACAATGTTCACTATAGGCAAGCTTACTCTTTGGCATTTTGTTACATGTGCTTGTGAAATTTTTACAGCTGTTCCCATCTAATTCAGATTTTTATTATCGGCTTTCTTATATTGCTCTACAAATTATATGCAGAGCTGTAAACTTGAATTTTCAAGCACAACCAGTCTGTGCCCCAGAGAACTTACAAACCAGTCTGTTGCCTGAGGCTTAAGTGTTTTGTCCAAAGTGTTGACACAGCAATTGACCCACACCTCTCTCAATAAGGAGCCACAGGAAAATGATGTGTGATTTTTTTTCTGAAAAGTCTACAAAAATTTGTAGGGAAGGTGTACTCCAAAGAAACAAAACTAGCTTGATTTGTACATGAATGCATTAGAAATATGCTGTGAATCACCAACTGTTATGCTATCTCCAGATGTTGTTTTTTGCACAAAAAAAAACTATTTTGTTGACCTGGAAATCTACAATGCATTTACCCTCTGGAAAAAACTAATGATGTGTTTCCCAAACAAAAGTTGGTTTACTTGTCTAGAGGATGCCCAGCTAAGTTCAATGCAAAAAAATAGAGCTAAAATTTACACAATATACATTTTAGGTAAATGCTATTTTGATAACAGTATCTATAAAAGGGCTGCTGTATATGCCAGGTTATTTTTTGTACTCTCCATTGTATTAACAATTTAGTTTAATCAGTGACAGGTCAAACGAATCGGGCACCTTAGAAGACCCGTCACTGTACTCCCCCGCCCCGAACTGACTGTGCATGCATGCGCAGAGCGCCGGAGGGGTGGGAGGCGCGAGAGAGCACTGGAGGGGAGGTGGGAGAGAGCGCTGGAGGGGAGGGAGGTGGGAGAGAGCACCGGAGGGGAGGGAGGCAAGAGAGATCGCCATAGGGGAGGGAGGTGGAAGAGAGCGCTGGAGGGGAGGGAGGCAGGAGAGAGCACCAGAGTGGAGGGAGGCAGGGGAGAGCAGCGAACATGGGGTAGGCAGAAGTCAGGTATATGCCCAGTGCCCCTATTTAATTGTGCCTAGGCAGTTGCCTCTTCTGCCTAACCCCTAGTTCCGGCCCTGAGTTTAATTTTAATAAGTTTTACATTAATAGCTGAATTTAGAAATAGCTTAAGTTGCTGTTGTATAAAGCTCTCACACCTTTCGATATACCAATGCTAGTATTCTCCTTTTTTCAGTTGATTTTTGGGAGAGTACTGTATAGGGCAAGAAGAATGATTTATCCTGAAATTGTGTTGCTTATGTAGTTCAAAAGTGCCTTAAATCAGTGAGAGAATGTACTGCTTCAATCTTTTCTTAGAAGAGCAATTCTGTAGTTTGGCTTTTCCAGTAATAATCATTATTATCAGCTAGAAAATGAAATTGCACACATGGAGCATATTAAACAGTCTAAATATAGAAAGATCTCCATGAATTTATCATCAAGTATTTTGTAGCTTTTCCAATTTAAAATGGGACATATAGATAAATCCAAATGAAGAATAAAGTTGGTTAGCCAAGGCTATTAAAAAGCATACTTGTTTCAAACAGCCATCTGAAATGAATGATAATATTTGGGAAGCTTCTTTGCAACTGTAAAAAAACTTAAAACATGCATTTGTTGGCTTTAATTCGAACTCTAATAATTTTTAAATGATTTAATGCTGTAGCCTCTATATGAAACCTTTTCATTGTCCAGTGTTATTGGAAGGTCAAGAAGTTGTTTTCCAATTGTTATTGCTATTAGAACAAATACTCCATGTGAAATAACCACTATCGACTACAATTGATATGCTTTGTCTTGCTTGCAAGGTTTATTTTATGGAGCAAATTCACTAAGATGCGAAGTTGCGCCAGGCGCAACTTTGCCGCACTTCGCCAGGCGTAGTTTCGCCAGCACTCCGCAAATTCCCTAAAATCCGAAGTTGCGCTCAGGGGTAGCGTAAGGTTGTGAAGTTGCGCTAGCGTTGATTCGCTATGTAAAGCGAAGTTACGCTAGCGAAGGCTAATTTGCATACGGCGCCAAATTCAAATTTCAATGGAGGAATACGTATCAGCACTACAAATGACAAGAAAACCTTCAAATGATCAAATAAAAATTTTATTTTGCCCTACACATGTGCCCACTGTCTAGGTAAGTTGCCATGAGTCAGGAAATGTAGGGGGGAAGGAGGGGAGCCCCAAAAAAATTTTCGATCTTTTTCAGCCTATCACCCATAATGTAGAAAACACGCCAGCGTTTTTTGGGACTTAGAAAAATGTTTGACTTTTTTTGAAACAATCCCTATCTACTCTATTGCGCTTCGCCAGGTCTGAGGTGGCGAAGGAAGTCTAGCGTAAAAGGTAGCGTTCAGTACACTGCGCAAGTTAGTGAATTTGCGTAGTTAGGTCGCTAGCGAAAATTCGCCTGGCGTAAGGGTGCGAAGTAACACTAGCGAATTAACGCTAGCGTTCGGTGCTTCGGCGCTTAGTGAATTTGCCCCTATGTTCCTTCTGGTGTATTTTTGGTAGGGGATTCTATCACTGTAGAAAGTCAATGAACGTTGATAAGGATGGTTGTTACTAGACAGCCACTGAATTATTGAAGTTGACACAAGCCTAAAATAAAACGAGTTATGGTAATAGCACATTGTGCTTTTAAAGTGCTAAGATTGGGGGAAATGTAATAAAATTCACAAAGAGAACACATTTGCGAATAAAAATATGCATGTCACAATGTAATATTCTTCATTAGGCTTTTATTGCATTGTAAATCTTAATTGCGCATTGCAAACCTTTAACATTTATTTGAAGGTGGCGTAAACTTTTGGAGCAAACGTAACAAACTTTTAGTTAATACATTTTATTACATACACTGCACTCGGAAACGATAAAATTCTCAATCGATATCCTACTGCCTCAAAGTGCTTGCAAAGGCAAAATTGTTCACTTTGTGAACATTTATTCATTTGTAAATTAATTGAAAACGATTTTTGTTTTAGGGACCAATATTACATTCCTCCCTTTGTGTGGAGGGCAACTTTAAAGCACCCAAAACCTCCTTAATAGACCTGAAATAATCAATAGTTGCCTGGAGGCCCTTCAGTGCACTTTCCAGACAACTGTCACCTGTCAAGAACTGGCGCAAATGATAAGATTATAAGTTTATGGCGGTGGTGGGGGAGATGATGCCATATTTTTGGGCTCTATACATTAAATAATTCTGTATGCCAGTACCATAATGCCTACGCAAAAGCCAGTATTAAACAATGCAAAAAAACTATTTCTAACTTCTGTAACTCAAAAATATAAATGTAGCAGCTTTGAAAATTCTTCCAAGCAAATTTGCATGAGGTTAACAATGAATGTGCACATAGATAATGCACAGATTTTCACTTGGATTGAGAGCAGGACTTTGACTGGGTCTTTGTAAGACATTCAACATTTTTGTTTTTGAATCAATGGCCCAGTCAATAATCTTGATCATTGTCCTTCTGAAAGAGGAACCTTTACTTCAGGTTTTATTCGCGGCAGACTGAAATTGTTTCTCTTCCAGTATTTTCTTGTACTTTGCCCACATTCATGGGGCATTCATGTGTTTTCCTGCCAAGCCAAACCACCCTCACAGCACCTTGCTACTGCTAGTGCTGGCACTATTTGAAAATTGAAGTACACAAGGGAACTTGATAACAATGTACAGTTATGGGACCTGTTATCCAGAATGCACGAGACCTGCGGTTTTCCGAATAAGGTATCTTTCCATAATTTGGATCTTCATACCTTAAGTCTACTGGAAAAACATTATTGCTTCCAATAAGGATTCTTTATATCTTAGTTTGGATCAAGTACAAGGTGCTGTTTTATTATTACAGAGAAAAAGGAAATCATTTTTAAAGTTTTGGACTATGTGAGTCTATGGCAGATGACCTTTCCGTAATTCAGAGCTTTCTGGATAACGGGTTTCCGGATAAATGGTCCTATACCTGTACTTCAAAACACTTCAAAACCAAGTCTTGCATCAACAGGTAGCTATATCAACATTAATTATGGTTATTTATTACTCATTCAAACATCATATTTAGGGGTTTTTTTTTAACTCTAACATAAAACCATGTCACATTAAAAAAAGGTAATTTGTGTTCAGTGCTGTGAAATAAAAATGTATCTACATAAAAAGCAAATTGTGAGAGATTTACCTGGTGGTCTAGTTAGGACGCATCGGCGCATCTGTTCTCATGCGCGGCGATGCGTGTTCTGTAAGACTGCTGCATGTGCTTTCTTCCAGGTTTGAGTATTGGTGCGCGTGACATCATCGCGCTTTGGTGCAAAATTCAAATACTTAAATGCGCAGGTGTTTTTTGTGCATTGCCCAACGTAAAGGTTCTTCCTGGGTGCTTTCTAGTTTCCTTGTGTTGAAATTCTGTGTTTGACCCTATGCCATCCTGCTGCCTGAACTGACCCTGTCCTGTATTGACTATTCTTCTGATTTGCTGCCGTGATTCCTCTCTGTGTATGACCTTGGCATGTGACCCCTGGTACCGCATTGCCTGTTTTGGTTTGACTGTTCCTAGACTTCACTGACTGCTCCCTCGTCCCTTCTGTACAAGTTCAGTTCCCGGGCTTGCCCAGAACTCTCTCCCTGTTTCTCCCACAATAAGACCTGGCAGCATCCGAGTAGCGCAGCTCTTAGGCTATGTGCTTGCTTGGGTTTAATTTTTCTAGCAACCAGACAGTATGGAAGTCAGAATGAAGGATTACTAGAAGTTGAACTTCCCCTTAAATTGCTTTTAAAAAAATCCGGTTTTGTGGCTTTTGATAGCGAATAATGACTAAAAAATATGTACTTCAATACAAATCTGAACAGAAAGCAGCAACATTTCTGCCAGTTCCTGTTCCCTGCATAGGCCACATTTTATTTGCTCAGACAGAAATAGTGTTGATTTGCCATGAGTCACGCTATTCCTCATTTAGCCAAGCAAGCTTCATATGAGACTGAATAAATGTTCAAATTGTTTAGACTATTAAGAAGTTTATAAAGTGCATGTTTATGTTTGAAAAATCCACTCTTCTGCATCTGGTTTATGAAAGCTCAAAAGCTAGTTTAAAAAAACCCTAAAATGAATTATTTCGATTTACACAAGCCAAACAAGGCACAGTCTAAAGATGATAAACCTTGCATATTATCATATATAAATCCACATACTTGTACATAAAATTCATATAAATAATTCGTCCATTCATAAATTTGCTCATTTATTGCACTTAAATGTGTAATAGTTTAATGCTATTTTTTTCTCCCAGCATGCAAATAGCATTACACAGCAAACAATTGGGAGCTTCTCATGTTGATCCACTGAGGAATCCTGCCAAAAACAGCATATGGAATGCAGAGAACAGTTGATCTCTATATCCCAGGACTAGAAATGGCACTAAAAAAAGTACAGAGGTCTATTGCAGAAAATCATTCTGGTAAAACTTAGTCCCTGTGTAAAATGTATAATAAAGGAATATAATTCTTAATGAATCAGATGAAAGTTGAATGTAGGATTGGCCAGACCAGTGATGACTTTGACGTAGTTGGCCAGCTTAAATATACTGCAATATAAGGACAAGCCTGTTTTGTTTAAAGAGGAAGGCATTTTAGAAACAGTTCAGTGTAAAAATAAAAACTGGGTAAATAGATAGACAGTCCAATATAGTTAGTTAGCCAAAAATGTAAACCATAAAGACTGGAGTCTGTAAGTGACTCCAGTCCAGTGAACAGATGTCTAACATACTGTAATAGCCATAATCCAACTTCTTGCTTTTCAGCTCTCTAACTCTGAGTTAGTCAGCAACTTGATGGGGGGCCACATGGGACATAACTTGTTCGGTGAGTTTGCAATTGATCCTTAGCATTCAGCTCAGATTCAAAAGCAACAGTTATGACCCATGTGGCCCCCCTCAATCACTGATTGGTTACTGCCTGGTCACCAGCGTAACCAATCAGTGGAAACCAAGAGAGCTGAAAACCAGGAAGTAGTGTTCTGGCTATTATGTTACACATCCAGTCACTCCAGCCTTTAAACTAAAACTAAATATTGTTTATTTTGCACCCAGTTTTTAATTTTAAACTGAACAATTTCTTTAAGGCACAATATGTCTCAATGTCCTTAATATATTGATAATGGGTTGAGTGCAGAGAACCTCTTGTAATTATTTTTATTGCAAAGGATAGTAAGTACAAAGAGAAAATATCCTTAACATAAACAGCAAATATATCCGGTTCCAATTTTTGTCCTCTAGTTGGTGAAGAAATTGGCCACGGAATTCAACATGGAGGATTATGGAGAGGTGGGTGACACTCCTCACATAAAACAGCGGTAAAATGGGTACATATGAGGGATATATTCCTGTAGGGATATACAGGGAGGAGGTAATCCTACACTGGTCGACCATCCTGTGTGTTCCCTTGTGGGCAAAGGCATGTGAAATATAATGAATATAATATGAATATAATGCCACTGGTTATAGAGAAGTTGAGATTGAGATGCTTAGGCTTAAGTAGCCAAACAGCCTAAACGTCCAGAGAGAATAGGGTTAGTATGCTATCCGTCAGGTTTGAGATACAGGTTTTGTAGACGTAGGGGCACATCTGATCCACAGAGTCGATTTTAGTGAATGGCCTGTAAGACTTCTGCATACAATGATTTGCTTTGCTGCTATATTAATATTCTCCTAAATAATCATCACTGTTAATTCAAGAACTGGCGCCCATTCAAATGTACAACCTTCAGTAACCTTCAGTAAAAGCAAGGGTTCAACTGATTTTATAGAGTTAAGAGGCTATGCATTGCCTCCAGATGTGAAACTAAAGAGTGTTGCATTCCTTGGTTAAAGAATATTCAATAACTAAAGGCATTATATTTTGCACATAGTTGAACTGTCATGTCTCTACTAGGACAGAGAGATTAATATACCTTTTGTTTAGACCAGATCATTTACCTGTCAGAGGGAACACATAAAGAACATAATTTAATCTTGTTTTTTTTAATAATGTCTACTATCAATATGGATTTGTTTTTACTTCAAATGTGTATTCATTTTCAGAAAAGCATGATATAGGTCACATTTTACTAAATATAGTGTGAGAATAATAGGCAGGTGTAGCGAAGAAGCCAAACAATAGTTACAGTATACATAACAATGGGAAAATACAAACAGCTAATTCTGTAAGGTATTTAAAATAATAAGTTGGATGAGTCAGCTTGGTAATGGCTCAATAGTGACTCTTATTTTCTCTTTACTTCAAGTCCAACGTGCATTGATTAAGGGGAGGGGATGGGAGTGTATCAATTGGGGGAGAAAATATGGATTTTAAATAAAAGGTTTTAAACCTGTGCAAAGTGTAAAGTATCTTAAGAAGATTTTCATATTTGGTACCCTGTTACTGGGAATCCTGATCAAAAAATAAATAAATAAATAAATGAATACAAAAATTATATACATATATATATATATATATATATATATATATATATATATATATATATATATATATATATATATATATATATATATATATATCACAGCCTCATTGCACTCCCGCCTAATGTTTTTAAAAATTAGTGGTGAGCACAACTTTTCCTTGTTATTTATATGGAGGCTTTTTCTATACTTTGTCTCCTAGTGGATCTCTGTTTAATTTAAAACATGTTTCCTAAAATACCATTTTTGTTCTACAGTGCTGTGTTTATTCGCGCAAGGATTTATTACCAGCTATGGAACAGATAGGCTGAGACAGGAAGTGAATAACTGGCTAGCCAATTAAGGGGAGGGTTAGCAGGATAAAGCCCAGCTTTTGACTCAGAAGGGATACATTATAGAGTTGAAAATAGATCACATAAAAGTATACTATCAATTAGACTAGAGAATGTGGACATCTCAAAAGTTGCTTGCTCCATTGCGTGGAACCAAAGCAGTGGATTCCATATCCAGTCTCTCCAGAGACTGTTGGCAGGATATTTATTGTCAGCAACACAGGCTAATGTTAGTTAATGTTAAATAAATAGTGAAGAAAAGGCATTGCATACTCATAACTATGTTTGAAATTTACAGTAAGTAGATAATCAAATAATATAGCAGCTCTTCCAGTCTAAGAAACAGAAAAAGGAAAAGAGTACTGTGAACTTTAAGTAGGACAAAAATTGAAGTTGCAAAGTTTAAATAAAAAGGGAAAAAATATGCTTTTTCCCCTACACCTTGGGTCTCCTGCTGCTACCTAGCCTGACATGTAAAGTAGGGGTCATGCCCCCCTAATTGCAGCAATGTACTCAGGGAAAGGCACAGCTCTTTGTCTCTTGGGGGCAGATTTGCTAAAGGGCGAAGTGACTAACGCTGGCGAAAATTTGCCAGCGTGACGTCATTCAGTCACTTTGCCGAGTTACTAAAGGGTGCAGGCATAACTTCACTAGCGAAAGAGACAGACGCTAGCGATCATTCACAATTTATCGCCAGGCGAATTTTCGCTCTGGTGAATGGACGTAACCTTGCAAATTCACCAAGATGCGGATTTTACTGAACATTTCCACCAGACTTGACTTCAACAGCTCAGACCAGGCGAAGTGCAATGGAGTGCATAGATCTTCCTCAATTTTTAGTGGAAAAATTTTCTAAGTCCCCAAAAACGCTGTCGTCTTTTCCTTTTTTCAGAGTGATAGCCTGCAAAAGTCTGTAAATTTTTGTTTTGGGTAACTGGGTTCCCCCATACATTTTCTAATGTATGGAACATAAACTATACAGTGGGCTCATGTGTAGGGCATTATAAAAACTCTATTTTTCTTTATTAAGGTTCCCTGGACTGTCGCTGGCGAATTTTTGCCGGTTAGTGAATTTGCCCATTGGAGTTCAAAATTCTTGCTTTAAAGAGCAACCCAAATGGTGACAGGCACTTTGTTGCTACTGTTTCTTAAATGGGGGTTCTCATTGGTTGCTGTGGGGAACTGCACTTGTATATGAAAGCAAAGTCCATATTTGTAGCAATATGTAATGGAAACATGCTGTACAGTCACCTTCTATATAAAGTGCACATTCATAAATGCGCTCTGGACATACATAAGAGAATTGCAGTATAACAATAATGATGCCATAGCAAATATGTAGCACAACTGGTTTACTAATTGCTTTTTGCATCCAAGAAGACATTGCAACGCAAAGGACAAAAAGCAGCCTTGCTCCATCTGAGACTATTTAGATTAGTCATAAGCCTTTAGCTTTTTGCCAATATCCATTTTACACTTTTTACAGCATGTTATATAGTATTCCAGTGCCTAATAAATGCCTCTCTTTTACATTAACATCTTTTATAAGTATTTTTTTCCATGAATCTTCAAATTATACCTTGATATAAATTGTCAATTCATTAAGTAATTGTTTGTAATTGTTTGTAATGGTTTGCATACATATTTATCAATATACATGAAAAGAGAAATTAGTTTTTTAAATAATGTTAATGGGCTATTATAAATGTATTATATTTTACTTTAACCTTACTCTAGCGATCATGTCCATATCTTCCAACAATGTCCATTTGGTATGGTTATCATTCCAGACCATTTGGTTAACACGGTTATATTGTACATATCAACACTGCTATATACTATAATAATTAGTAAATACTATACACTGTATTGAAGTCAATGGGCATTTTTTGTTGTGTTTCGCAGTGCATAAAAATTTACAGATGGTGACGAGTGGAACAGCCGTAGATCAGTGTCTGGCAAAAAAATGTTGCTCATCACTGCTAATGTATAATTTTTGTTTACATTATATATAGTATATATACATATAGCCCCCAGTACCAAACCCACTTTAGTAGGGAGCAGCACTCTCACACTCTCAGCTGTGCACCTCAACTCTGGTCCTCAACAGATTGTTTGGAGATGAGCAGGGTTGGACAGGGTTGGACAGGGCTGGCCATCATGGGCCCCCGCCAGCTCAGACCCACTCCCCAATCAGGCATAAAAAATATATATATGTGCGGCGCAGTGCTCAGGATTTCGTGCATGTGTTGTGCACAAACGCCGTGCCAGCAAGATTTGGAACCCGGTGGGCCCCAAATGCGCCTGTCCGACGAGTGCAGACAATTTAACTAAATTTTTTCACCTTTGATAAGACCTGTGAGTGCATGCCTGTTTGATCTGAAGGTCTCTAAAATATACTTGAGTCGGGATTTCATGCATGCGTTTGTGCATTGTGGGCTAACGCCGCGCCAGAGAGATTTGGAACCTGGTGGGCCCCGAATGCGCCAGTCCGATGAGTGTAGACAATTTAATTTTATATATATATAAATATATATATATATATATATATATATATATATATATTTATATATATATATATATATATCTCATCTTCATCATCATCATCTTCATCATCATTATCTATTGATCATCATCTTCATTATCATCTATTTATCATCATCTTCATCTATTTATCATCATCTTCATCTATTTATCATCGTCTTCATCTATTTATCATCATCATCTTCATCTATTTATCATCATCTTCATCTATTTATCATCATCTTCATCATCATCTATTTATCATCATCTTCATCATCATCTATTTATCATCATTTATTTATATAGCGCTGTCAAGATACGCAGTGCATATATATATATATATATATATATATATATATATATATATATATATATATATATATATATATATATATAAATTCGCAAAGCTGGAGCACTCATATAAAACAAAAACAGCTGCCTGGGTGCGGTGTTCAAAAAATTATGTAGACCGCATATTGTACAAAAAACCGCACACTCAGGTCTTCTCAGAGGTGAAAAAAAACAACTTTATTACGACGTTTCGGCTTCTATACTGAAGCCTTTCTCAAGTGGAGTGCACAGTGCAAATGACAATCCAAATTTAAACACAAAATGGCGCCAAGGCCCACCTAGTGACGTCATAGCGTCATGTGAGCGTCATCAAGTGAATGGTGTATAAGTTTAACATATTATGCCAGCGTTCCCCCTAAGGAGCAGAACTGTCCAGCTCCAGAGGAGAGAAGTTAGTGCCCATAAACACAGTAAGTGCCCAAGTGCATTCAAAGACATAGTGTTACCAGGTAACACTATGTCTTTGAATGCACTTGGGCACTTACTCCACTTGAGAAAGGCTTCAGTATAGAAGCCGAAACGTCGTAATAAAGTTGTTTTTTTTCACCTCTGAGAAGACCTGAGTGTGCGGTTTTTTGTACAATATGCGGTCTATATATATATATATATATATCCGTATTCGTCTGGGTGGCACACTGTATCGTATCGATTACCCGGGTGCACGGTAAAAAAATTCATACACTGTTCAAATGACCAGCAACTCCAGGGATTTCAGTGAAAAAATTCTTGTATTAAGATAAGTGCAGTTACAGCCAACGTGACGTTTCGGTCCACTCAGGGACCTTTCTCAAGGCAACTCCACCCTACACCCATAGGGGTATAAGTAGCCAATAGTGATAGATCAATTAAGGAAATTACATCATCAGAAAGTGACATGTGCCATGTAATCATAAAAACACCAATTACAAAATCTAAAAGAAGTTAAAAGTTATTTTAACATGTCAAAGTGCTAACGGTGATAAATAGAACAGTGTTATAAAATATGATAGCAGTTACCTAAAAGGTTATAGTTCGATATAAAATTGTGTTACAAATAGTTTAAAATATCGTGCTGTATTCTATATATTTTGTAAGATACAGCACGATATTTTAAACTATTTGTAACACAATTTTATATCGAACTATAACCTTTTAGGTAACTGCTATCATATTTTATAACACTGTTCTATTTATCACCGTTAGCACTTTGACATGTTAAAATAACTTTTAACTTCTTTTAGATTTTGTAATTGGTGTTTTTATGATTACATGGCACATGTCACTTTCTGATGATGTAATTTCCTTAATTGATCTATCACTATTGGCTACTTATACCCCTATGGGTGTAGGGTGGAGTTGCCTTGAGAAAGGTCCCTGAGTGGACCGAAACGTCACGTTGGCTGTAACTGCACTTATCTTAATACAAGAATTTTTTCACTGAAATCCCTGGAGTTGCTGGTCATTTGAACAGTATATATATATATATATATGGCAGGTATGTGATAGACATCATTAAGGTTACATATTTTAAGTATGCAACTGTATTTTGTACATTCTTTCATGTAGTTTGATCCTGTTTCATCTAAAGGTCTCTAAAATATACTTGAGTCAAAAGCTAAAATAAAGTAAATAAAAGTATTGTTTACTGTATGATTTCCTAAGACACACACAGTGCTTTAATATTGTACACTGGCTGTAGGGTATGATATTGTTTGAATGCTTTACATAGCAAGACTGAGCATGAAGTGGAGTATTCAAAGTATGAGCTACATGAAATGAATCTCAGTCATGTAATTATTTATTTATTTGGTGCATTTAATTATTTAATTTATATATACACACATATATATATATATATTTGTACCCTGACCTTCTAGGTCAAATTTTGACATAAAATGGTAAATTACACAAATAAAAAGAGTCAGATACCATGTTATAAGCCGTAGCATTCTTTGAGCATTTTTTTTTTACTTTTTTCTTTACTTGGTTTCTCTCTTAGACCACTTTACCATTTTATGTCAAAGATCAGGGTTCAAATTAACCAATGAATAGTCAAACGTTTTAGACTGGGACATCTATAGGAGATGACAAATTATATCTACAATCTTATGGTCAGTTGAGTTACAAAGCAATAGCAAACAGTGAAAGTAACAATGTAGATATTGAGTCAGGTTTCCCAACCTTTTATACCCGTGAGCCAAATGCATTTCTGCCTAGGTGGCACAAAATAAGTGCTGTAATTTGCCATTTGGTATTCCCTATGTGGACTTGCAGCACATAGAAGACTCTGTTAAGCAGTACACCTGGTTTTTATGCAACCAAAACTTGCCTCCAAGCCAGGAATTGAAAATAAACACCTGTTTTGAGGCTAATGGGAGCAACATCCAAGGGGTTGATGAGCAACTGGTTGGGGATCCCAGATAGAGTATAACATAGTGCCCAGCACATACAGTTAGGTCCATAAATCTTTGGACAGAGACAACTTTTTTCTAATTTTGGTTCTGTACATTACCACAATGAATTTTAAATGAAACAACTCAGATGAAGTTGAACTGCAGACTTTCAGCTTTAATTCAGTGGGTTGAACAAAAAGATTGCATAAAAATGTGAGGAACTAAAGCCTTTTTTTTTAAACACAATCACTTCATTTCAGGAGCTCAAAAGTAATTGGACAAATTAAAAAACAATAAATAAAATGTTCATTTCTAATACTTGGTTGAAAACCCTTTGCTGAACTCATGGACATCACCAGAGTCTGGGTTTCCTCCTTTTTAATGCTCTGCCAGGCCTTTACTGCAGCGGCTTTCAGTTGCTGTTTGTTTGTGGGCCTTTCTGTCTGAAGTTTATTCTTCAACAAGTAAAATGTAAAACAGGTGCTTATTTTCAATTCCTGGCTTGGAGGCAAGTTTTGGTTGCATAAAAACCAGTTCCAAATATTTATGGACCTAACTGTATGTCTGCTCCAAAAGCCTTTGACAAAATTAATGTTAGAAATATTCAAATTAAAGATATTCTGTGCCTGTGAGCGCCTAATTAATTGTTTTTGCTCTGTCCATGAATGCTCTATTCTTTATGGACACACACTTACCACACTTACCTTTATAGAGATAAAGATTTATATATGATCTGGATATATACAATACAAGGAAACCTTTCGTTTATTTCTGTATATATTTCAGTGCAAGGCAGAGGGCATAAGCAAAGCATATTTCTGTCTCTATCTGGATAATGAGAAAAAGATGTTCTGTAAATCAGTTCTTCACATTTTACAGGAGCACAAGGTAAAAAAAAATACCCATTATAGATCCCAAATCAACATTTCAATGCATATTGGATGTGAGAGGAAAAAACAGGATGTCTCCTACTTAGAAAAGCTGTGAGACAAGCTTTTTCCCTTGCGATGAGCTCTTAATGCTAACAATGGAGAATGTACAGCCTTCTATGATTTATAGATGACAGCTTCTCTAAGTCTCTGCAAAAATGCCTCTTTTTCCTCCCACAGCTTCAGGTGTACCATGTAAATTAAACAATACCATTTATTATATTCTACTTTTACTTGAAATATTAATAGTGGAAATATTGTGTCAGCTACTGTATAGTAATTGAATGAACCGATTATTGTGCTACCCTATTAATCCTAAGACTTAATTGAGACAAGGAATGGCTCAGCCCTTTCTCCAGTTCTCTCTGAATCTTTTACCTAAATTACAAAATGAGCATGACATTAAAATATTACATAACCATGTGAACATGTTTTATTTTAGGACTTCCAGTGTTTGAGAGAAAATACACACACGTGGCTTTTTATAAGCACTTAGTAATATTCAGAAATACAGTACAGCAATTGAATAAGAGTTCCCACAAGGTGGGTAAATATATTTTTTAGAAGTCTAAAAACTACTATGAAAGGAAAAGTCAAAATTTGACAGTGCCAGGAAAATTACACAAGGTATCAAAACATTACTTTACATTCTTCTGAATATCACATCATCCTTGCTAAAAAACCACACATGTTGGAACTGGTGTCCCCTTAGGTAAGACATATAATTAGGGGTGGGCCATGCAGGTTGGGCTGGAAACCATGATTTGCCATTATTTTTCAGTAAAAATGGACATAAAACGGTGCAAACATGAATTCAGCATTTGTAATGACTCAGTTTAACAGATATGTAAACCTTTAAAAAATGTATGTAAAATTGCTTTAGGGTGCTCTTCTAAGCACTTTTGCAATTTACATTATTTAAAGGGGTTGTCCAAGTTTGGATTCATTTTTAGGACGTAGAGAGTGATATTCTGAGACAATTTGCAAATGGTTTTCATTTGTTATTATTCGTGGTTTTTAAGTTATTTAGCTTTTTATTCACCAGCAATCCAGTTTGCAATTTCAGCAATCTGGTTGCTGGGGTCCAAATTACCCAAGCAACCATGCCTCTATATGAATAAGAGACTGAAATATAAATAGTAGAGGACCTGAATAGAAAGATAATAAGTAATAATGACAATACCTTTGCACCTTTACAAAGCATCTGTTGAAGACTCAAAAGAAAAAGGCAAATAATGCTTTATGTTATATACTGTAAGTCCATCACTTTTTTTTTCCAAAACTCCTTTTTATCAGTTTTACAGGTGTAAATAATACAACACGTCTATAACAATGAAAGGATACAATGTTGGAGAGGGAGAAGAGGTCATGACCATTACAAGAATCTTATTTGCTGCAAGGACTTTAAATTTAAAGGTTGTCACTTAAATGAATTCCCTATTGCAATAACCAAGGACCTTATGTGTTAGTTTATATACAGTATAGGCAATACAGTATTTACCATCTGTTTCCATTGTTTTAGATGAAGGTCATCCACTTCATAGTTTTTGGGCGGATGGTGCTGCATGCACAGTAAATTGATATTACAGGTATGGGGTTCTCAGAATATTCAGGACCTGGTGTTTTCCAGCTAACGGATCTTCATATCTTAAGTTTAAGGAAAAAATCTTGCAAACATTAAATAAACCCAATAGGCTGGTTTTGCCTGCAATAAGGGTTATTAATTATATCTTAGTTTGGATCAAATATAAGGTACTGTTTTATTATTACAGAGAAAAAGGAAATCATTTTTAAAAATTTTAGATTATTTGGATAAAATGGAGTCTATGGCAGACTGCCTTTCCTTAAAGGGATCCTGATATCAGAAAACATGTTTTTTTTTCAAAACGCATCAGTTAATAGTGCTACTCCAGCAGAATTCTGCACTGAAATCCATTTCTCAAAAGAGCAAACAGATTTTTTTATATTCAATTTTGAAATCTGACATGGGGCTAGACATTTTGTCAATTTCCCAGCTGCCCCTGGTCATGTGACTTGTGCCTGCACTTTAGGAGAGAAATGCTTTCTGGCAGGCTGCTGTTTTTCCTTCTCAATGTGACGTAATGTGTCTCAGTGAGGCATGGGTTTTTACTATTGAGTGCTGTTCTTATATCTACCAGGCAGCTGTTATCTTGTGTTAGGGAGCTGTTATCTGGTTACCTTCCCATTGTTCTTTTGTTTGGCTGCTGGGGGGGAAAAGGGAGGGGGTGATATCACTCCAACTTGCAGTACAGCAGTAAAGAGTGATTGAAGTTTATCAGAGCACAAGTCACATGACTTGGGGCAGCTGGGAAATTGACAATATGTCTAGCCCCATGTCAGATTTCAAAATTGAATATAAAAAAATCTGTTTGCTCTTTTGAGAAATGGATTTCAATGCAAAATTCTGCTGGAGCAGCACTATTAACAGATTCATTTTGAAAAAAATGTTTTTTCCCATGACAGTATCCCTTTAATTTGGAGCTTTCTTGATAAGGGGGTTTCTGGATAACAGATACCATACCTGTATTATTCTTTTGGACTGCAAACTTTTTGTAATACAGAATCACTATTTTAGTCCAAAAAGAGTTCCGTAGTGTGTGTGCAATTTGTAAACACTATTTATTATGAAGTTTACTAGTTAAGCTAAACCAAGCCTGCTGTTTAAGCAGTGACTGTTTAAGTGTTCTGTTATTATATAAATGCAGAGGGCAGGGCTGGAACTAGGGGTAGGCAGAGTAGGCACGTGCCTAGGGCGCAAAGCTGTGAGGGCGCCAGTCACGTACCTCCTCTGTCGCCTACCCCAAGTCCGGTTCCTTCTCTGGCCGACTGGCCGCGCTTTATGCGCTTCTGCGCATGCGCAAATTCGCGCATGCGCACACGAGCGTAACTTCGCGCATGCGCACACGAGCGCAACTTTGCGCATGCGCACATACTAAATAGGCGCTGCGACTGCCGGGCCTGCCTAGGGCGCCTGCCCAGCATGGCCCGGCTCTGGCAGAGGGATATACACAGAACAGGAAATTCCCTTATTTTTCTATGAAATATATTTGCTCACCAGATGAGTCCAATAATGCAAAGTCATATGATCATTTAAACATATATTTCTTTAAGAGTTATTATTTGCAGCATATTTGCAAATACAGGTACCTGATTACTACTGCTTTAGTCAAGAGGATGCACGCTGTTAAAAGTCATCAGAGTATCTACTTTCTTAATTTTGGGTATATAGTATCTGAAAGAACTTATTAAAAGCTGTCAAACCATTTCAGCATAATTAGAATAACCTTAGCAATGTCCCCACTGATCTGAAAACAATCTGTTTAATAGATATTTGTACATTCTCCCATTTCTGGTGAGTGAGAAAATGTGTCAAGAAAAGGTCAAATTCTAAATATGAATAGTCAGGAAATCAGTAATGTTTGCATGCTTCTTGTGAGTTCTACTTTGATAAATATGTCCATTAGTGTTGTACAGAAAATTGGTGTTTGTTAGGTATGTGGACTTTACAATTAAATGATTGGTGCACGGCAAAATATGTTGGCAAACGTTGGAGCCTTAATATTCTGCATAATTTGTATGCATTTGACTGGGAACAGCCATGATTACTCCGATTAGGAAACCATATTTCTAAATGGTCATTTACAACTGCAAGTGCGGTGCAATTTCTTAGTGCAATCTCCATGGTTTTTTTTTTTACCCACAATGCACAACTTTCCCCCCATTGCAGTTACCAGGAGCAAATGTATGTGACACAACTGTGGCCAATGTTTGTGCTTGCACCTCTATGTAAATTTGATGCAATTGGTCTGAAAGTCCTTTTGGCATCACGTCTGGTGTTCAGTGCATGGATAACATGCATCCTATACTTTTTATACAACTGTGCCAAGGCCATGGGCACAGCCCTCAGTGGGAGCACTGGAGCTACTACCTGGTTGTGAAGTGGCTCAATTGCTCAGTTTTTTGGGCAACTGTGGGAAATTTGTGCTGCCGCAATTTAGGCAGCCATCATAAATAATCCCTCTAGACTCAAATGGAACCAGACCTTTGAGAAAGCCTATACAGGTGAAACTTACGTCAGGCGTTTGCTCTATTGAGCGTTCTAAGGGTGGGGAGGGTAGGCTGAATGGTGGCAGCAGTTTTCTTCTAATAATGGAGGTAGAGTCGGACAAGAGAAAATTAAATAATACCTACCGGAATTTTCTTTTCCTGGCCATCCTCCCAGTCAACATGGAAAATCTTTACTTATGGGTAATCTCCTGCTGCTTCCCAGCCTGGACAGAAGAAATGGTTAATTTCACCACCCCATAAAGCCCACCCCTTCCTATTCCTCCTCAGTCTGATTATAAAGTCACAATAGGGCAGGCATGTTGACGGGGAGGATGGCCAGGAAAAGAAAATTCCGGTAGGTATTATTTAATTTTCTCTTTTCCTGGCCATCCCCCGTCAACATGGAAAATCTATACTTATGGGATATACCCAAGCAATCAATACAAGGGCGGGATTAATGCTGATCAATTTATTATACAGAAGTCGCTGAAAGAAGGACTGATTGCCCAAACTGGGCCTGAGAGAAAGACATCACATCCAATCTGTAATGCCTAATGAATGTATTGGGTGTGACCCAGGTCGCTGCTCTACAAATGTCTTCAGAGGAGACTCCTGCTTCCGCTGCCCAAGAAGCTGCCACACCACGGGTCGAATGTGCTCTAACTCCCTTGGGTAGAGAGTTGCCCTGCTCTTTATATGATCTCGATATAGCCTTGACTATCCAGGAACTTAGAGTAGACTTAGCGGCTTGCTCCCCTTTTCTTTTCCCAGCGGGAATAACAAAGAGCATTCTTGATTTCCTGAAACCTTCTGTTCTTCTGATGTAGATTTCCAAACATCTCTTGACATCCAGCGATAGATCTTTCTCTTGGGAAGCTGTAAGATTCTCAAATGAAGGCAAAACAATCGGCTCATTAATATGAAATTTAGATACCACCTTAGGAAGAAAATTAAAAACTGGACCTTCTTCTCATGAAAGATTGTATAAGGTGGATCCACAGAAAGAGCTTGGAGCTCAGAAATTCTACGTGCTGACATGATAGCCACTAGAAAGAAAGTCTTTAAGGTTAGTAACCAAAGCGATATCTGTTCCAGAGGCTCAAAAGGTTCAGCCGATAAGGCTCTTAAGACAAGTGGAAGATCCCAGGTAGGAAAAAGAGGCCTAGTCGGAGGCCGGATTCTTTTCACTCCTTGAAAGAATCTCTCTATTAGGGGCTCCTTGGACCATCTTTTTTCCAGAACTGCTGACAAAGCTGAAATTTGACCCTTTAAAGAATTAAGACTCAACCCCTTCTGAAGACCTTCCTGAAGAAACTCCAATATAACTGCCACCGACGGTGTCAAAGGATCCAGGAGTTTACTCATAGCCCAAGAACTAAAGGTTCTCCAAACCTTATGGTACTTAGAATTGGTGTTAATCTTCCTAGCCCTAACTAGGGTCTCAATGACTGAGTCAGAACAACCATATTTTTTCAGGATCCTCCTCTCAATCTCCAAGCCGCTAGCTTGAAACTCACTGGATTGGGATGTTTCCGAGAACCCTGAAGTAGGAGGTCCCTGGAGTGTGGGATTGGCAATGGATCCGCAATTGATAGGCGTCTCAAGAGTGGATACCAAGGCCTCCTGGGCCAGTCGGGGAGAATTGCTATCACCTCCATTCTCGTATTCATAACCTTCTGTAATACTCTTAGTATTACCGGTATCGGAGGAAACACATAGTCAAACAGATCCTTCCAATTCTGGGAGAAGGCATCCAATGCTGCTGCTCCCGGACAAGGGGCTCTGGAAAAGAAGACCGGAAGCTTGGTATTCCGATCTGTTGCCATCAGATCTATCTGCGGGCAGCCCCAAATAGATGTTATCCAGAGAAAAACCTTCTGCTTCAGCTCCCATTCTCCCTTCGGTAAATGGTGATGGCTCAGGCAATCCGCCCATGAATTCTGAACACCTGGAATGTGTTGAGCAGTAAGGTCCTGAAGATGAGTTTGAGCCCACTCCATAATTGGTATCATCTCTCTGAGAAGGGTTTTGCTTCTGGTTCCCCCCTGGCCCTTGACATATGCTACAGCCGAGACATTGTCTGTCCTGATCTTCACTGAGGAACCGAGGATGACCTTCTCGAATGCCCGAAGTGCTTGTGAGATCGCCCTGATCTCCAGGACATTGGATGGGATCTCGGATAGATTCTCTTCCCAAGCTCCCTGAGCATAGAGATCTAGTAGGTGAGCTCCCCAACCTACACCAGAGGCGTCCGTAAATATCTCCATCCAGACTGGTTCTTTGAGAGGGAACCCCCTCCGAAGGTTGCTTGGAACCGTCCACCAAACAAGGCATTGTCGGCATTCTCTGGTGATCTGGATTAACCGAGACCAATCCTGGACAACTGGATTCCACTGCCTGAGAAACGAAAGTTGAACCGGTCTCATCCTCCATTTGGCCCATTTCACCAGACCTATCGTTAAAGTGAGGAGACCTAAAAGACTCATGAATGTCCTCGCTGAAGTGTAGGACCTCACCTGCAACTGATTGACCTGAAGTACAATATGCCGGATCTTCAGCAATGGAAGAGACACCATGCCCAGAACTGTATCCAACTGAGCGCCCAGGTAGATCATCCTCTGAACTGGTATAAGCTGACTCTTGGCCGTATTTATGATCCACCCAAACTTCTCCAGAGTGTCCCTGGTCGTTTGAAGGTTGGCAGATAAGCTCTCTGGATCTCTGGCTACAAGAAGCAAGTCGTCCAGATAATGATAGACTTTGATTTTCTCCCGTCTCATTTTGGCTATTATTACCACAAGAATCTTGGTAAAGGTCCTGGGCGAGGTTGCTAGACCAAACGGGAGACAGCGGAATTGGTAGTGCCGACCCTGTAGACAAAACCGCAGAAATTTCTGATGCTCTAAAGTAATGGGCACGTGAAGGTAGGCATCCTTCAGATCCAAGGATGCCAGCCAATCTCCTGGATGAATAACCTTCTTTATGGTCGCCAATGTCTCCATTTTGAAAGGCTGATACTTTAGAAATTTGTTTATCCTTCGAAGATCTAGAATTGGACGAAAGTCCCCTGTTGCCTTGACAACTAGAAAAAGAGGAGAATAGAATCCTGTTCCTTCTTCTTGGAAAGGAACTTTTGTAACTGCTTGTTTCATCAGCAGCTGCTGAACATAATGAAAAAGAACTTCTCTTTTTTCTGGATCTCTGGGTATGTTTGAAACAACAAAATGGTCTAACTTAGGTTTTAAAGAAAATTCCAATTGGTAGCCTCTTTGAATTGTAGTGACTACCCATGTGTCTGAGAACTCCTTGGCCCATACCGTGAAAGGCCAAAAGTCTTGCCCCTACAGGAGGATGGGTAGAGAGACCGTCATTGAGCCTTTGAAGAGGACTTGGGGGACCTTGGAGGTCTAGCTCTGGTCCTAAAAGATGTCTGGCCTGCACGCCAATTCGAGGTTCTAAAATCTCTTCCGAATCTGAATCCTCTACTATCATCTCTTCTTCGAAAGGAACTTTCTGGCCGCCTCCTGAAGTTATCAGGAAATCTTCTACTTTGCGGCAGAAAAGTACTCTTACCCCCAGAAGATTTTGATATAATGTCGTCCAAGGCCTTGCCAAACAATTTCTTGCGCTCAAAAGGCATCTTGCAAAGCGAATTTTTGGAAGCGGTATCCGCAAACCAAGATCTTACCCAAAGGGCTCAACGGGCTGCTACTGCAAAGGACATTGAGCGAGCAGACAATTGCACTAAATCCAAGGATGCTTGCAGGCAAAAATTAGAGGCCAACCTGAAATCTTCAAGACCTTCCAGAATCCTCTCTCTGGGCATTCGGTCTTTAACGGCCTGCTCTAAGTTTTCTGCCCAAAGGGAAAGTGCCTTGGTAACTGACACCAATGCAATAGAAGGCTTACAGGCTGCTCCTGCTGAAATATAACATTTCTTCAGCTCAGTTTCCATGCGGCGATCCATGGGATTCTTTAAAGCAGATATATCGTCTATCGGCAACGCCGTCTTCCTCGACAATCTTGCCACCGGAGCATCCACTGAAGGAGGTTTATTCAAAGTATCTTGAATAACATCAGAGAAAGGGTATAATTTCTCAATCCTTCTTTCCGCTGGAATTCTCCTGGAAATCTTCTCCCATTCCAAACGGATTAAATCCTGCACCTCCTTATGAATAGGAAAAGCCATCTTCGCTTTTTTAGAAAATAGAAGGGAGGTAGAAGGCTGACTTGCATCCTCCAGATTCAAGGTGCGCCTAATAGCCCTAATGAGGGGAGTAAGATGTTTCTGATCGAACACTGAAATTTCATCATAGGCAATTCTTCATCAGATGAAGAGCTGTCATTCGAAGAATCCTCCTGAATAGAGGGATTTCTATTAAGTACAGACAAATCTGGGTTAGAGAGAACTGTCTCTTTAAGAGATTGAGTACTCACACTGTCACTTTGGAAGCAGTCCTCTTCGGGGCAGCTGGATCCATTTTGCACAGGCAGAATAAATGCCAACATCCAAGGCAGCGCTGCGACTTAGCGCCAAACTTTTAAATTCTCAGCCGTCGCCGGGTGATGACGTCATCGCGCACACTGGAGCGCACCTTTGAACCGCAAATGCGGCAACAACATCCAGCTCCGCCGAAATCCCCCTCCAGACAACGCAGTTGCCACACAGGACAGGGGCTTCGGGCAAAGAGAATCTCCCTAAGAACTGTGCCCGGTAATCTTAAGTGTGAGTATAAATTTCACCTGAAGTACAGAGGGAACAATCTCCTACTGCATCCAGGCTGGGACAGAAGAAAAGACTGAGGAGGAATAGGAAGGGGTGGGCTTTATGGGGTTGTGAAATTAACCATTTCTTCTGTCCAGGCTGGGAAGCAGCAGGAGATTACCCATAAGTATAGATTTTCCATGTTGACGGGGGATGGCCAGGAAAGACCGGTGATGTTGTTACCAGCACTCGCACAGACTTAATTTTGGGCTTTGCTTGTTTCCCGTTGCATTTGCACTAGCGATAGGGAATAGGCCACACTTACTTAGGTGCCTCTGAGAGGACAAAGCGCCAGTTACTCTATGCACACCGTATTGGAAACATATATGTCTGTATAATACTGCAAGGTACAGTACACTGGTTCTGTCCTCCGTTTGTATGCTCTACCTTTGGTTATTTAACCTATTGTGTTCATGTCCAAACTTTTGGTGTTGCTTTAAAATAAGACATAGGGAATAGGCCATACCTACATAGGTGCCTCTGAGAGGACAAAGTGTCAGTTTACTCTCCGTGCACACCAATTTGTGTGATACTTCAAGGTCCAGCATACAAGGTGTTGGTTTGTCCATTGTTTTTCCCACAATGGGAGCCACCTAATTTCTTTTACTATAGACAATCTCCTACTCCCCACCCCAACTCATACTACTATTAGAGGGCATATAGGCTGATGTAATGATCTAGGTGGGACTAGTGATGGGCGAATTTATTCGCCAGGCGCAAATTCGCAGCAAATTCCCGCAATTTGCCGCCGGCGAATAAATTTGCGGAACCACCGTGAAAATTGACCAGCGAAAATTTGCCGACGTCCGTTTCTTTGGACGCGGCGAATTTTCCAGCGAAGTGGAACGGCCCAAATTCGCCCATCACTAGGTGGGACCAGTATTCTATTTACTCAGATATACTGCAATCCTTACAACTGTGAAACCAAATCGGGATACATCATAATTTTAAGTGTTTTTATATTTTATTAATTCCCTCTTTTGATTTTAAATGAACTATTAAATGTTGTTTTATTGAGTGATTCCTTCTTCTGCAGACTAGTGGAATGCGAACTGTTGCTTACATAATTAGCACCCCTTACACTATTGCACTTTATTAACTCTTAATTGTTTATCACAAGATATAATAATGACAACACATCAAAGTGTGGACACAATGAATTTATTTTGAATGAATTTATTTGCACTCATCAAAAAAAATAAAAAATTCAGGCATTAATCATTCCTTTCATGGTTTCCAAGTTACACACACAATCTAATTATATTTATTAACAAGGCTGTGCAACTTCGTTAGCTCTTCTTTGCAGTCCCTTTCTTTCAGGTACAAATTCATCTAATAGAACCAGCACCCCGTATAGGGTAAATTATGATGAAATATAAAGCACTTTAAATAAAACATACACATTATGGGGCAGATTTATCAAGGGTTGAATTTCAAAGTAACTTCGAAATTTTAATTAAAAAAGAAATTTATCAAAAAATCTAAGTTATTCGATCAAATTCAAATCCTACGCATCGAAGTAACAGCGCATTCAATCAAATTCAATTCAGTTTTTCCAAAAAAACTTAGATTTTTCAAAGTCCAACAATTCGGCAGGTTTTAGATGGCGAATTTTTAAAGAGACAGTACATGATAAATTTCGAATTGAATTTGGACTATTCCCTAGTCGAATTACACAAAAATTTTCACTTCGACCTTTGATAAATTTGCCCCTAGATGTTGATAGTTGCTAACTATTCTGCAACAGATATAATTTGTTATTTATCTTTTTATTTCTCCATATTTTTTATCTGCTAAATGACATTTGCTGACACATAAAATGCAAGATATAATATACGGAAAAATATAGGCTATCTTTTAATTTTCATATCTTTAGCAGTCTTTTTTATAACACGTAAGAACTATATAAAGTATACTCTAAAGGCAAACTTGGATATATTGTGTTAAAGTTAATTATAAGGCAGTCTGCCATGTGTCAGCAGTGTTCTGGAGCGGTCAGATAAATGCTATAATAATAGATGTCAGTGTACTATAAAGGATAACAGCTGATGTAGACTTCAAAAACATGCCAACCCTTCTAAATGGATTTGAGTTGGACCAACAGTATATAATAAGGGCGATGGAGGAAGCTTTAAATATTTGTATTGCACACCCTGTCAAATTAGGTATGTTCTTTAACGATTTAGCATTTGGAAAGTGTTAACTGTGATTCAATTTGGTTGTTTTGACATGAAAATAGATCAAACATTTTGTATTGCATCAGCTTCCACACATTTTACTTTCACAGTATGTACACTGAGCTTTACCAGTGTCTTTATATTAATATTTGTTTCTTAATATTAGTCAGTTTTAGCCAGGCTGTTTTTTCAGGGGGGTTTTTTTTCAGATCTTTTCAGACTAAATTTCATGATGTATGGTGCCTATGGATTTGGAGGAAAGCTGATGTACCACCAATATATATGTGGGGGCCGTATAATAAATCCTTTGATGCTTTTTTTCCAGTAGATCTTTGCAGCAGATTCAATGGCATTCACTGAAATTAGAATAAAAGAGGTTCCATCATAATATTTTTACCCTCCTCTGGACCAACTAGCAGTTGCCAGATTTCATCATGATTCATTAGAGTCTTTACTGCTAATTTAGCACGGCCTTCTCCCCCAAGAAGCTCTACTCATTAAAAGGAAAGGAAGGGGAGTAAGACTGAGGGGTGCGGACTAGGGGTGGGCAGAAGACAATTTTAGAGGTAGCTGCCCAGTGCCCCCTATCATTGCGCCCTAGGCAGCTGCCTCTAATGCCTACCCCTAGTTCCGGCTCTGCCCTGGCTAAAGGGCTCTGCCAAGAGGTGAAATTGGACCCTAGTGAAAAAACCCATGCACTCACAATCATGCCTCTGATCAACTTCATCTGCACCCCATTATGTTTGTACTCTGCCAATGATGCACCCAAACCCCATCCCTCACCTGCAAGGCCAGCCCCTCACAACCCAAGAATTGCACTTGTGGAGCGTAGGGCCCCTAACTGCAGTATCTGCTATACTCCCTTGATGGTGACACAAAGGTATGGTTGACTCTTAAAATATTCTTGCCCATAATTATCACGCTGCACATATATGAAATGAATGATAATAAATAGTGTAAATGTACCCAGCATATAGCAAGTTAACACAAGAATTGCATACATAGTTAACATTTTTGGTTCTTATTTTTATATGTTCATTAAATACACTCAGGGGCATTTAAGATACTGATGCTCAGAAATAGAAAGTCAATTATAAGCTTTTCCTCCCTTAGGCATGCCACTATAGGATTTCAGGAAAGCAGATATAGTGTTTCACGCTAGAAAGTACAGACCTCCAAATTCTAATAGTGAAGTTTACTTAAATGCATGCAAAGGGGCAGCAGTGTGCCTAATAGAGTATTAGTTTTGCAAAATACGGTTATTCGTGTTATGCAAATATTTAAATAAATGTTTGAAGAAATGCCAAGAATTCTGCAAAGGTAGTGTAGGATTGCACTAGAAACATACATAATATCAGGGATCTTTTAGGAGCTGTTTAAAATTGGGAGTGCCTATCACCAATAAAAAAGTCATACATATTTTAAGTGTGGACCAAGGTGGGTGTTGCAGGAAATGCCTGGGAACATTTTAAAAATGTTGTAAGCATATAGGTTTTGATGGGTTTTGGCACACTGCTTCTAACTGGGGCTTTTTCCCTAATGTTGCATATAAGAATTCATGTTTTTTTAAAATTCATTTTAAGTGATAATTTGATATATAGAGCTGTTTACAGCACTTTTTACAGAAAACGTAAATAGTCGAGAAGTAAAAGGTAATAAGAAATAAATAAGTTTACAAAACACAAAAACAAAATTTGTAGAGACACTTGCCATTAGGACAGTCTAAATTATCTATCTTACAACAGTTTGGAATCTCTAGTAGTCATGGATCTGCATACTACTGGTAGCATGCTACTGGTAGCAGTTGACTCCCCCCCAAGTACCATCCCATGAATTGCAGATCTGTGTCTCTTAGAACCTCCCTCTCTACAGGTCCCCTGACTGCAGTACCCCCTGCCAGCCCTTATGGTGACCCTGCTGGTGATTCTAATACAACATAATATACTATTCAGATTTTTAAAAAAAATCATGTTAATGTTAATGGACAACTACAGCTGACATAACTTCCATTGTGGCTGCAATTATATTGGAATTCTGGAAAAAAATCTGGGGGTAAAATACATGGTGATTTGTGCCAGGAAATTGCACTTTGCATACCGTGCCTGGTGAGTCAGTGCCCTTTAATGCCTCTTTTTAACTTTTTGCATGTTTACTTTAATATTTTATAAGCTTTCGGTTCCCCTTAAATCAATATAGTGTGTTTCTCATTATATGCACAGGCTTCTTCTATTGACTGGCATTTATAACAATCAACAATATAATCCTACATGAGAAATGTATTTCAAGCTATATATTAAGCTGCAACAGTTCTTATGTATTATTCATTTCATACTTTTGAGACAGGGGCCCAGGGAATGTGCATTAAAACTAGCACTTCCTTTATACTTAAATATACTATTACTTAGCCTTTAGAGTGCTTCCACACCACTATTTTTATACATTGTATTGTTGCCAGAAGCTGTGGCTGAGCTTCATGTGGTTTTTAATAGCACCCCATACCCCCCCTTAAACTAATGGGGCCCTATACTTTTAAAAATGGGCGTTGGTTGGACAATGCCTCTCCCTTAAAAGCCGCATACTGGCGGGGGAGGATAGATCCTTTTCACTGAAACCAAGGTTCAACAGACACTGATTACACTTAATGCTACTATGCAGTAAGACTTTTTATACTATGGCCGAAAGGCAAACAAGTTAGGGACCGCCATGTGGGGTTTACCTTGACGTGTGGCTTTTCAACTTTATGATCATAACTTTGTAACTAAAAACCCCTGTTTTGTAAACTTACTTTTGAGACAGGGGCCCAGGGAATGTGCATTAAAACTAGCACTTCCTTTATACTTAAATATACTATTACTTAGCCTTTAGAGTGCTTCCACACCCCTATTTTTATACATTGTATTATTCATTTCTATTCATTTTCAGACTGATACATTCGTATATGAGAAGGATCTATGTCTGCAAACCCACCCCTGGTAGATACAGCTTGATTACTCCCACAGGTTAGGTTTTACTCAAGGGCACACTCATCTTCATCATAATTACAGTTTCAGAGAAAAATTATGAATGTGAAGGGGAAAGAATCATCTTTTCCATTTTAAACTTCTGTGCTGCATTTTTTTAAGCAATCTTCTGCGGGATATGCCACGTGTATTACAGTTGCCAGAAACTTCTCACTAGAGACCTTTGATAGATGACATATTTGAAGGAAAGGCATGTGTAAGACAAATAGTTTTCCAATATGGTGTATGTATGTTCAGATGATCATCATAAAATACCTTGTGCTATTCCAAAAATCTTTTTTACAGTTTCTGACTGATTGATTCAATATTCACTCAAAGGGATGCTTATTACAAGAATTACATCCATATATATAGAATATCTGGACAGCATGCGATTTCCCTTTAATTGCCCTGGTGCAATTAGTATTTTTCACACTCACACTTGTATTACCCAGTGATCACAACAAACTGTAAGTGTGCATCACTTTAAAGTGCACTCGCCCCTTGTTGAACAGGACATTTTGTTGTGATCACTGGTAGTCTGGAAGCAAAGTGGGACGCTCCTTAGAAGAAGAGAAATAATTGTTTCTGGATGTGGTGCACAAACAAGGTTTGGAGTGGGGTATACATTTAAAAACTTTTTAAATTGATACACACTTATAAGAATGATATTAGAACTAGTACTCTCTACTAAGGAAAAGTGTGAACACTGAACAGTTTGTCAGTTTGTTATGATCACTGCGCGATACAAAAAGTGTGCAAAATACTACACAAATAATTGTGTTGTATGTTTGGTGGCTTCAGTAAAAAGCCATTCGAATTTCCTTGTGAAGCTGACAATAAATTAAGTAATATACATACTGTATGTGTTTTATAAGTTGCTGCTTGCTGTTTTTTTGTTTTTTTTTTAGAAAGGAATGCATGCAATCTTTTATGCATACAGAATCAACATTGTACAGAACAGTTCACAGGAAAATGCAAAATAGCTTTGGTTGATTACAATATAAAGTGTATATACCATACAATAGGTGGCCATGACCTAAACATTATACTTAAGTAATATTTCTACTCTGTCAGCATTGCCAAATGTTAGCATATATATCATTTTTTCAAATGCTGCCTACTGATGTCTGTTCTTTACAAAACCTTGAAGAGTTTGAACCATACTGTAAAAGATCTGTCATATTTATTTAAAAAAACGAATTAATGTGTTATTCATTTTTGTACTATACACATGTAGCTGAAATTAAGTAATAAGTAATAAGTGAAATTAAGTAATAATGTGAGAAATAGAGGAACATTAAATAACAGAACAGTTGGATGAGCAAATTAAAACTAAAATAAATTATTAGAAAACATTATTTACACATAAGAACAGTTTATACTGGAAACTATCCCTATCTTTTTAATATAGTTTTACAAGAAAGAAAGAAAAAGAATGAATTAAGGATTTCTTGGACTTTAATATAACCAGGAAGATAATCATGATCTTGAACTCTGATCTTTAAATAACCATTAAAATAACTCTTTTCATCAGTGATGTTATATTTCTTGACCAGGCCCCCAATTTATCTGCTTATACCTTACCTTTTACCAAAGATTCCCCACAATACATGGTAGCTGTGCTGTGCTGTGCATTGGAATATTTTATATAAAAAATGTAAACAAACATTTCCCTACCCCCAACTAAAGCATTTGGGGCTCTGATATAAAGAGCTTAGAAGAAATAGAAATAGAATGTCACTTTACTTTATATTTCATCTTGTTTTGTGCAAAAGACAACAGAATCCATACATGTTTCATAAATGTAGGGACCTATAGGATTGCTATGCCCCTATAGAGTTAAATCCCTATCTTCTTTCTGTAATCCTTTGTTATTGGGTATAAATCCTGTAACATTCCCTTTAGTACACCACTAGTTATTGGCCAAAGGTGTAATGACCACTTCCTGCCACACTCCTAAATAGTGTTCGTCTTTGGCTCGTGGTGTCTGTGCAGCTAGGTGTTTCCCATTGAGCCTGGGATCACCAGGACCCAGTAAAGCCTTTTTGCCCCAAAGGGACAGCACCTTTGGTGATTAAGTCAGGGACCAGGAAACCCTGTGAACGAGGTTAGCTATCATAGGGAAGATCTTTAATAGACTCTCTAGGAGAGTGAGATAGACAGCTTTATTTAGCATGAGCAGCTGTTTGCTCCATCAAGGATAGTAGCAGGGAGTAGCTTCCCAAAGGCTTCTTGTTTGCCTTTAGTGCAGGGACTCAGTTGATAGGTTGTTAGGCTTTAGACTTCGTCTCCCTAACTACTCCACTGGTGATCCCGATCCCCACAGAGGTAGAATTGATGTACACTTGACTACTATGCCTTATAGGAGTGACAGTCTTCATTGTGCTGTATCATCTTCTGCTATCCTCCCTCCTCTGTGATATGCTACACCTGCATCTCCTGCATGAGTAAACCTGTGGTCACTTGCATTGTTGCTTTGTACAATAAACCATCCACTTTGTTTGCATCAAGAACCTCCTGGCATCCAATCAATCTATTTTTATGTACAGTAGCCTGTGTGTTGTAGTTAAATTCAGTCTTTGACATTAGTTGTTATTTTTAACATCCGAAAAGTATTTTAGATAACAACATTGTATATCTGTGGATATTACTTATTTATTTATACATTGTTGCACGATCGCTATGTTAATAAGTTAAGATGAAATGGATATTTTACTTTTATACATGGGTCTCCAAATATTAAATTGAATTACATTTTAAATAATGAACTGATGACAAAAGTAAACGGAATGTCACATAAACAAAAAAATTTTGCAATTTGTTAAGATATATGATATGAATTATATGGTTAAAATTTGCATATTGTATCAATTGAAAAGTCAATGTATGGAATTATTCGTATTTCCAGTACTCCTTTTGTGTATAACTGACGTGATTTTTTTAGCGAATCAGGAAAGCTTTTTTCATGTTTTAATTAATGTACAGGTGTGCTGGGGGGGATTTAAGTTCGGTGTAATGTGACGGGAAGTGAGGTCTCTGAGGAAGTGTATCATCACGAAACGCGTCAGACCTCAGACGCTTTTGTTTGTTTAATTGATCGTATGTCCTAATAAAGAATTTACCTTTTAAATAATTGGAGACGAGCGATTCGTGTTGGTGTTCAGGAGTGCGCGGCCTACTAATCTTCTGCTTGACCTTTGGCGTCCCTTCCTAGTGACGGACTCGGGGCTGGCTGCACCCGGGTCACCTTTCCAGCGGGGTAAGATTCGTAACTTTACGCTTACTGTTCAATTACCTGAATAGCGGAACTGGAAAACCCGACATTTATATCTAAGAGTGGGGTCCGGGGCAATACGCACCCGGACCAACCTATTTTTACGGTGAGCTGGGTCCAGTCAGCCTCAAGTTAATTAATTAGAATCTATACCCGCATCATTGCTGTTTTTTATTAAGATTAAACAAAGTTACGGAGCCGGATCTGTTTTTCTGTGTATAGCTATTGTCTAATGGTGTAAAAACTAGGAAACCGGCTCTATACAATTTATTTAATTCAGCTGAATCTTAAATGTATAAGTAATTACACACAGCTATTCCGGCACAATTTGTTAAAAATATGTCAGAATCCTATAGTAATCGGGTGGCCGAGCGCCGTAAGAGAGCTGAATCAGTGTTTAATAATGATTACATCAATCCTTCTCAGGAAACAGATGTTAATTCCTTTTGGAAATTAGAAAAATTAATGATTAAAGAACTTAAAATCTGGTGGGATATGATGTCTTTAGAAAAATATATCTCTAAGGAAATGATCCCGAGGGGATTACGGATTAAGAAATTTCCAACATATGAAATTAAAGATGAGATTTTTATTAAGAAGTGGAATGATACACTAACAAGTTGCTCGCTTAAACTAATGCAGCTACTGGTGGAACATAATCAGGAGACGTTAGATAAACTAAATGTGGATATTCAGGAAATTCAAGAACGTTTTAAAACACCTGTGGCAGGCGTTAGTGTGGAGCATAATAAATTTGATAAATGGGAACAGGATATTAGAACTAAACTAGCGGACATAGAAACTAAGATTGTCTTAGCAAAAACATCTAAATTTAATCGTGATAGCGGTGATTATGAAGAAGGCAGAGTATATGTTAAATACATTAAACCGCTACACAAGAAGAGAGTTAAATCCATATTAAAACCATTTGAATGGAATGATAAAAAACGTGTAAGCTTTTCTAATGATGATACTGAGTATACTGATACTAGCTTCGATCAGTCGGCTGTTTCCTCGCTGTCCTCTTCTTCCCTTCGCAGTACGCAAGAACAGAGAAATCAAAGAGCTATGGATGTCTTCTCTGGGGGAAGACAGAGCACTCCGAAAAATGGAGAGAAGCAAAGTGGTGAATATAGGTCAAAAACGGGGAGAAAAACAATGGGGAACAGAGACTGCCAAATCTGAATTACAAGCGACAAGACAAGGAGCGACGAGGAGAGGAAACAGAGGAAAGAAGATTGGACGATCGGAAATACACACTGAGGGATCGCATGGACAAAAAACGGACTGTAATGTATTAAATTTATCGGACATTACGTTAACAAGTGCACAAATATCACTTTTGGAAAAGGGTTTATCGTTCAGTCCCACATGTGACTTTGAGATTTTAGACACATTATTGGATGTAAGTAAATTTATAAGGAAATTGGTCTTACGTAAATATTTTTTACAATTGGAATCAAATATAGGGGAAGTGAGAGAACACTCTGAGGGGAGTGAGGTAATACACACGGGGAGAGAAAATCAGTCAGGTGAACACTTGGTGGATCAAGATAAATTGGACTATGACAAATCGCCACTATTTTTTGAACAACGCGCCGCCTATGATCTTGAGGCCTTGATGCGTGAAAGTGGTGAAGTGCCATATGATTTAGTGGGAACAAACACACAGGTGATTAATAAGAAAATGGGGAAAAAATCCGAATTTTATCCTGTCAATAGTCGTGGAAATTTGGTTGATATTTTTCAGGATGTGATAGAGAAGGAACTTATTAATCTAAGTATGAACAGCAAAAGGCAAGGGAATAGATCAGGGAACCTCACAATAGAACAAAAGAGGGCACTTAATGAACTGAGCTCTAACAAAACTATTACCATAAAACAGGCGGATAAAGGGGGACTCATTGTAGTTTTAAATACAACTGATTATGAAAAAGAAGCAATGAGACAGTTGAGTGATATTGACACGTACCAACCTTTAAACTTTAATCCAGTTAATAAATTCAAAAAAGAATTGGAGAAAATTGCGGATTTTGGAAAACAATTGGGTCTGGTCACGGATGGAACATGGGACACTGTGGTGCCTACAACACCGCAGATTCCCATCTTCTATCATTTACCAAAGGTGCACAAAGGTGAATTACCACCTAAGGGCAGGCCCATTATATCGGGAGTCTCGTCACTTAATGAAGGTCTGTCTGAGTTGTTGGATCTACTGCTCCAGCCCTTGGTGAGACGATTACATTCCTATCTTAAAGACACGAGGGATGTACTTACATTACTGGAGAATTTGGAATGGGATCATTCCTATGGCTGGGGTACAGCTGATGTCATGTCCCTGTACTCCAGCATTCCACATGATAAGGGCATGGCAGCAATAGAATACCATCTTAATAAATATAGTAATTACTCAGAGGAGGTCAAACACTTCATTTTGGAGGCCCTCTGGTATCTTCTTACACACAATTATTTCATGTTTGGGGGGGTATTCTACCTCCAGGGACGTGGGACAGCCATGGGGGCACGTTTCGCACCGACTTATGCCAATCTGTACATGGGTTGGTGGGAAGAAACCCACGTCCTTGGAGGTGAGGGTCCCCTCCTCCGACATGTTGTAACTTACCGTCGCTATATAGACGACCTACTGTTCGTGTGGGCAGGGGATGACATCCTGTTCAAGGAGTTTATCTGTAGCCTTAATAATGAAACTCTCAATTTAAAATTTACGCACGAATTTAGCAAGAAGAGGATTGCCTATCTTGATCTTCTGATTAGTGAGGAAAATGGTAGGATTGTGACAACTGTCTATACTAAATCCTTTGCAGGGAATTCTCTACTGAGGGCAGACTCCTGTCATCCACGACATCTTAACAATGGAATCCCTAGGGGGCAGTTTCTGCGTTTACGCAGAAATTGTAGTACGGTGGAGAAGTACATAGAGGAGTCTTGTTTATTAAGAGATAAATTTCTCTGCAAGGGATATAGATATGAGGACTTACAGAAGGCCTTCCTTTCGGCACTTGAACTGAATAGGAAGGACCTGATAAAAAGTAAGGAAAGAATAAATCAATATAGTCCAGTGTTAAACACTGTCTCTGCAGAGGGTCAATCTGAAAAAGAAGGAAAGGAAATGAGAAATAAGAAACAGAAGAAGAAGGGGAAGAATAAAATAGTCTTAAGTACAAGATATAGTACGCAATTTGACAGAATCAAACACATAATAAACAGACATCTCCCGATTTTATTTGGGGATCCAGTGTTCAGGCAATTGTTAGAGCCAGGTATTCAGGTAGTGGCAAGGAGAGCTCCGACACTGGGTATGAAACTAGCACCTAGCATGTTTAATAAGGAGAATAGATCAAACACATGGCTGGATAATGTTGGAATGTTCAGATGTGGAGCGAAAAGATGTGTCACCTGTGGAGTGGTTCAAGTATCAGAGGTTTTTATTTGTAGTGTAACAAAGGAAACATATCAAATTAGGAGCTATATCAATTGTAACACCAAATCGGTAGTGTATCTAATAACCTGTTCAAAATGCCACAAACAGTATGTCGGCTGCACAATCAGAAATTTAAAAAATAGAATACGTGAGCACATCAATGATATTAAATCAGAAAAAGCAAATACCCGTGGCGAAACATTTTAGGGAATGCAGTGGTGGAAATATAAAATGGCTGTCGGTGCAGGGAATAGAAAGAGTGAATTTGGGTCCTAGAGGTGGTGATCTACAAGCTAAAGTTTTGAAAACAGAAATTAAATGGATATTTCAATTACATACTAGACAACCGGAAGGGCTAAATTCAGTCTTTGACATTAGTTGTTATTTTTAACATCCGAAAAGTATTTTAGATAACAACATTGTATATCTGTGGATATTACTTATTTATTTATACATTGTTGCACGATCGCTATGTTAATAAGTTAAGATGAAATGGATATTTTACTTTTATACATGGGTCTCCAAATATTAAATTGAATTACATTTTAAATAATGAACTGATGACAAAAGTAAACGGAATGTCACATAAACAAAAAAATTTTGCAATTTGTTAAGATATATGATATGAATTATATGGTTAAAATTTGCATATTGTATCAATTGAAAAGTCAATGTATGGAATTATTCGTATTTCCAGTACTCCTTTTGTGTATAACTGACGTGATTTTTTTAGCGAATCAGGAAAGCTTTTTTCATGTTTTAATTAATGTACAGGTGTGCTGGGGGGGATTTAAGTTCGGTGTAATGTGACGGGAAGTGAGGTCTCTGAGGAAGTGTATCATCACGAAACGCGTCAGACCTCAGACGCTTTTGTTTGTTTAATTGATCGTATGTCCTAATAAAGAATTTACCTTTTAAATAATTGGAGACGAGCGATTCGTGTTGGTGTTCAGGAGTGCGCGGCCTACTAATCTTCTGCTTGACCTTTGGCGTCCCTTCCTAGTGACGGACTCGGGGCTGGCTGCACCCGGGTCACCTTTCCAGCGGGGTAAGATTCGTAACTTTACGCTTACTGTTCAATTACCTGAATAGCGGAACTGGAAAACCCGACGTTTATATCTAAGAGTGGGGTCCGGGGCAATACGCACCCGGACCAACCTATTTTTACGGTGAGCTGGGTCCAGTCAGCCTCAAGATAATTAATTAGAATCTATACCCGCATCATTGCTGTTTTTTATTAAGATTAAACAAAGTTACGGAGCCGGATCTGTTTTTCTGTGTGTTGTAGTTGCACTACACCTTAAAGGGATAGCTTCCACTTAGCGAAGGCCCTGATAATGATGTGTGAGTCCAATGTAACCCATGCTCATACCAATAGCTGGACACTTTAACTATCTATGGTCTGAATAGCACAGATTAGCGTTACATAAATAAAACAATATTTATTGAACTAATGAATATGAATACCAACCTCCGCTGGTTCTAGTCAGCAGCCTTATTTCCAGCTGGTGAAAGATAACCCCCTTTGCACAACGGGATACAAATATGCCTTGCCAGACATAATACATCAGGCCACTTGTGAACAAGGGTGGACATACAGTATGTCTGCTGGTGGCATGGTGAGAGATTCTGTGGGCAAAAGAAGCAATATTTCTGCCAGCAGAAAAACAGCTGGGATCGGAAACCTACAGTTTACTAAACAGATGAATAACGCGTTGTTTTATGCCAGAATCAAAATAGCTGAACTAAAAACCTTGTATTTAGTTTGTGTTGGGACCCATAGATTTTATAAATCCCTACACTTCCTTATCTCCCTAGTTGCTCGTCAGATGCCCATGTATCTAGTTACTAATTTACATATTTGTCCTATTGGCCTACAGGCCTTATGACAGCTTCCTGCCACACTTCAACATGAGGGGTGGATCTTTCTCTTTGTTCTTCAGTTGCTGACCCAGCTGGAAGTGTTCCAGGGAGCCTGGATACACCAAGGCCCAGTAAAGCTGTTCTGCCCTAGAGGTAACTTTAGTGATAAGTAGGTGAGCATGGGCCCCATGAATGAGGCTTAGCCTAAGACATGTTAACCCTTTCATAGTACTCTCTAGGAGAGTAAGATAGAGAGGTTAAATAGCATGAGCAGTCTGTGCTCCAACAAGGATTTGTAGTAGGGCTTTGATTTTGCCTATAGTGAAGGGTTGGATAGGGTGTCAGGCTTTAGATTTATTCTCCCTGATTGTTGCACTGTATGGGATCCGGGTGTACTGTCTCGGCCTAACTTTCGTTACTGCAAGAACGTTCTGGCATCTTTTATTTTACTTTTAAGCACAGCAGCACAGTTCCCATAAAAATCATTGGAACGTGTCAGTATGAAGTAAATGCTGCACACGGAATATTTTGCCTCAAAGCCGCCCCCAGCCCTGTGCACCTTCGCGCAGTTGACCGCTCAAGCTACTAATGGATCTTCTGTGTTGCTTCCATGACGCTAGGCTGGGGGCGGATCGATCTTCCCATACTGTATGTTGAATTCCTGTTTTGATTCGTAATTAACCTATGGAAGGATCACGAAGTCCATGCTCTATTATTTTAGCTGGGCATAAACTCTTTTTGTTTAATATAGCCCAAAATAGTATTACATTAGCCTCTGGACATGAACAGCATTTTATTGTGTGTGAGTCTTAAAGTGGCTGCCTATTGTTTGATGTTCAAACTCCAATTAAAGCAAAGCTGAAAATTCTGTTGTAAGACCAGCTGCCTGGTTCCTTCACTATCAGTCAGCCACAACCATCTTTAAGCAGAAGATGCGAGAGGGTTTTTCATTGGGAAGGAAGGCTAGGCCAGGTTTAGCTGATATAGAACGCGGAGGGGAAAAATGTATTAATATAGCATTTTGCCTTTTAACTAATATAGATACAGTATATAGAACTTAGTACATTAATTATGCTGTTTGGTATATTAGTTGCTCTACTAATAGTAGAGAGTGGGAATGCATTACTATTGCAGATCACAAAATAGGCTAGTATTTTATAGTATATAATGTTATAATATAGTATCAGATGCAAGGGCTATTGACAAAATGTTCCATAAAAAAACCATAGAGCCTATTTAAGGACAAATGAATAGTTAAGAAAAGATTGCCATTTTCTTTAAACTAAACCACCAAGGAAAGAAATTAAATTAAAAATAATAGTTGATTGTTTCCTCATTTTCTTTACTGAATGCAGATGTGAGTACAAACTGAGAGCAACGAGGGCTGCAAAGTAATATACATAGATAGATAATATCATGGGACATCATCAGTGGTTTGAATGGAACATGAATAGGGTCTGAACAGAAATTTAACATAAAGGGGATGGTTTACTGAAACTCGATTTTTTTTCTGGTCGGGCTTTTTGGGGCAATAACTCAAATTTTTAGTGGAAAAAAAACCTCCACATTTTCGAGATTTATTATACCCAATGCATCTCAGATCTGTCGAGGTCATGTATAAGTAGGGTTGCCACCCGGCTGGTATTTTACCGGTCTAGCCGGTACAACACCTGCCAAGGCCGGGGCCGGTAATACCCTTTAAAAAAAGCCCTCGGCCTGCCCCCATTCACGTAGAACTTACCTTTTTTGCAGTGTTCTTGACATCGCCGTGATGTTGCTCCACCCCATTTTGCGTCACGCTGCATACCCCCGCCCCTTTTTGCATCATGGACGCCTCCTTTTTGTACCCGCACCCGCCGCCAGTTTTTTTTTTCAGTAAAGGTGGCAACCCTATGTATAAGTCAATGACAGATGTCCCTATAACAATTTGAAGATATTGTGGTTTGCACTGGGTTTAGCCAGATAATCCAAATAATTGGGGTTTTCGGCAAAAACCCGAAAAATCTAGCATTTCAGGTAAAAAATCTGAATAAATGTACGATTCAGGATTTTATAGAGTTTCTTCCCGATCCGATAAATTTGAGTTATTTTAGATAAAATTGGATTTAATTAAATAACCCCCAAAAGGTAACAGTAAAAATGTAGGCTCTCGGGGCAATTGTTATTTGACTGCTCAGGGTCAGTGAACCAAACCAGAACACATTTCAAAATAGAAGCTGAAAAGAGGCAGCAGAGGATGGCAAATAACTAAAAAATAAAAAAATAAAGGTCACTTGGTCACAGCTGCTATGAGTTAGCTTAAAGGCAAAGTACCCCTTTAATATTACATAACCAATACCTTGCTTTTGGTTACTTTCACATAATATGCAGAAAGCATGAACATTACTTCCAGGGCTTTCTTTTTTAGAGAAAACTAGTACAAATTCTAATATGCTGTTAAATGGAAAAGAAAAAGAGACAAATGGAACATGGATTGGATGACTTAAAGCAAAATGGCACCCCAAGGATTTGGAGAGTGATGTGTTTATCACCCAGATTAGAAAAAAAACTGGCACAGTGGAATGAGACAGACAAGGACCACACATGCACTATACAGCTAAGCAACTGAATGACAAAAATAATCTATTGAAGCATGCTGGCACTATTAAGAGTTTGCAAATTTATTGTGAATAGTCCAGAGAAAAGATGATTTGAAAATAGGAGCAAGCCTGTGATTCTTTAGTTGAAGGGAGTGACACATACCTTTTATACTTGTTCAAGTAAAAACTCACATTTATTATTAACATAATAATTACCCTAATCATTATATATACTATATATAGATATAAGAAATAAGGCCTTCATCTTGTATCAGGGTAGGGCTGGAGCATTGGGGGGCCCATTGGGGCTGCAATGCGATGGGCCCTTCTCACAGTCACCAGGGGCCCCATCCCGACCTCCAAACTCCCGCCTGCACAAGGTCCAATGAGTAACATCTGTACTCTATGGGCCAGCCGATTGGGGGAGCAGGTCTGGGCTGGGGCCAAATGAGTTTTTTCCCGGTGTCCCATCAGCCCAGTCTGTATAAATATTTCATATTCCCAGCTTTAAATCTTGGAAGAAACATTCTTTTTTTGTGCATTTTCCATTTAGCAAATGCTGCCTTGACCTTTCTTTAAATCAATATTTGCAGCTTCCATTTTCCTTTAAATATTATAAATGTCACTGAGAACTACCCACTATAAATTTCAGGAGATTTAGACAGTATCAAGAGTATTAGGAAGGTTATTAATTCATTTAAAAAGACCTACAATACACAACAGCTTCATCAAAAGACATTTATACACCCCACTGTTTTCTTGAATCTCTATGTTATTCATATGTTTTCCAAAGGATTTTGAAATGAAAGATGTTCATCCTTCTTGTCTGGGACACCCGTTGTGAGTATCAGTTCTCTTGTACATTTCAAGATGTTTTCTTCTTTTTATACTTGCGTACACAGAAACCTCATCTTGAGTCCTTAAGTGACTCTAATTTAAGATTATTCAACTATGATGACAGCTAAGACAGGAAGCCTTCAAATGAATCGAACAACTGAGCCCTCTGTTATCATGTAGAATAATTGGATATAATACACTGTAATGTATACATGTAATCTACTTCTAAAAAAATGTCTGCTGAGTTGTTTCTTGGTGAGCAGAACATCAGAATGTTTTGAGCATAATCCTAAAGTTATCTGTTACTGCTATACTGTATTAACAAAACCACATAGAGCAATATACAGTATACAGTGTAGGAAATACAGGTTTGTGTTATGCTATAAACCTTGTATATACAGTATAATATATACTAAGCATATTTAATAATAATAATAATAATAATAATAATAATAAAGTAGAGCATTCGATTCTCCCTTTTTTCTATGTTGGTATCACCTTGTGCTTTGCCTTTCACTGATGGTTCATTTCATCCCTTCTGGCTTTTTTCCTCTTTATAGTCTGCTGTCTAAAATGTTGGCTTCATTTGCTTCACTTTCCATTTTTATCTAATATTATTTCCCTACATTCCACATTGTTAAATGTTCCTTATTGCCCATTCCCATACTTTACTTCTTCCCTGTTTCTACATCTTTCTTGTGCTCTACTTTTGACTCCTGTCTCTTGTGCTTTTTCATTTTCTGATGTTTTACTCCCTTTTCCCTCCTTCTTTGATATCGTTTTATATGTTCCACTTCTATTTTTAGATTAAAGAGCAGATGTGATGTGTAAATATGTAAGTTTGGTGCTTAGTTAGTGTCTATAACCAAAGATGACTATAGGAACTGTCCTTTTTTAATTGTTCAAGATTTTGTAATTGGATTCATCTGTTTTACTTATACTCTGATTTATTTACTTTAGTCTGTCTTTCCTTTAGCAATAAATCGGAAGCAAATACAGAATTTTTATACAGAAAGTGGAATTGGGCTTTGATATCACAGTCACGGTAAATATTCTAAGAATCCTGGCCTCCTACTCTTTTCTTTGACAGAGCAGGGTGCTCTATCAAAATGTTGCTGGCACACACATGAAAGTGTAACTTTCAAGTGTAATTAAAGTGGCCATGACTTTACTTTAAATATTGCTGGTCTTTGAGAAGTCCTCTCCTTTGATAAAGGCCATTTATAAACCGCAAAGAGGATATTTTCATTTTTTTTCTGCATGTCTTGGTTTTGATTTTAAGTTATACCTTTTTTTACAAGGGGGATAGGGGTAATAAAGTAACCCTTTTGATATTTAAGTCAGCCGATGGTCAGGCTATGTCTAAGAGCACAAATCCACACTTACTCTAGGTAGGGCCAACTAGTCAGTCAACAGTTCACATTAACATTAAGTTAGTGCATACTTTGGCACTTATTTTGTCTTTATCCCATGTTCTATATAATAACAGCTTATGTACACACTTAGGGACACAAATATTGTGCTGAAGATGATGTGTTTGCTGAATAATAAGGCAGTGGAGGGTCAAGCTAAGTCTGGGATGAAAACTCCAGACATAGACAAGGCATGCTCAGTGAGACATCTAAATCCATATTTGTTGAGCTTCACTCGGTTTCTTGGCACAAGAGCTGGGGAGTATTTGAGCTGGAACATATGCCATCTTATAGAGAGTACACCCTCCCACATTCTTCCCTTTCTATCCTACTTTTATTACTTTTTACATACTGAATTGGGACTTGAATAACAGATTCCACCCTGCCAAAAGAAAGTGCAGTAGTGAAGGCAAAACCCATTTTCAATGCAGAAGAGCAGAAGTCTGAAGGAGGGTGTAAAGTGATGGGTATTAAAATCATTTAGGGTAAATTTAATGTTTTTGCATTGAGCTATATTTCCTCATTCTTACGGTATTTGTTTAATTCTTTTCAGACAAATCCAATAAATGTAATGGAAACAGATATAAATAATGAGACAGAAAAACAAAGGATTGGACTTGACAAGATAAAATAAGATATGCAGTAAACATAGTCTTAATCTCTACTGAGTAATTAAAGACCATCTGGATATTGTATTTGTCAAAGGGTAGACACATCTAGTATGCCAAAATATATCTACTGTGTTAAGATACATTTCTGAATTGCACAAACTTTTAGTCAAACATTTTGAATGAAAATATAAATATATTTATGTGAGATACCATTTTTATCAATGTATGTTTTTATTCTTTAATGACTAGCAAAATAAAAGTACACAAACACAATGACTTATTCTATATGTCATTTTGGGGTCATAGGGCATTAGCAAGCTCAAAATGTATGTCATGTGTGGTCATAGGCAGCTTCGCGTTATATCAATCATAACACATAGGGACATTTCAGACATTTCTCCTTTTGCTGAAATACACCGGTGTACTGACCTCAGATTAAGGCATGTGAGTTTTGATTAGTCACGCCTGAGCAGACAGTATAAATAGAAAGTTTAGCCCAAAGAGGTTGTCAAGTTGGTGTGAATAAATCAGGGGCCCCCGGAATTATGCGGTGGTATGGGGACTGTAAGAAGATGTAAGGTCAGTAACTCAAGGTTCCTTCAACCAAACCAAGTGGGTATCAGTAAGGGCAGAAGTACCCCAGCATGGAGAAAAACTCCCAGAGCAAATGCCAAAAGAGAGGGGATACAATGAATAAAGAGATTAGGTGCCCTCTGTAGCATGCAGGGGGTTGGGAGAAAGTATAAGAATTGAGTGAATTGTAAGAAACAAAAAAGGTTTCATAGTATGAGAATATTTCTTTTTTGGAACAGTCACCCGATCTAGCCATGCTAAACTGGGCCACCAGTGCCTGATGCTGCCTGCCCATTTCTTAACATCTACCATTCCACCCCGATAACTGAGTGCACCTTCTCTCATTCATCAGCCCCCTCTGTCCCTCCTCCTGATCCACCTGTGCCCTCCCCATCTCCTCAATGCAAGAGCATCTGGGCTCAAGCCAGGCCAACACCTTAGTATTTTTTTGGCCACACCTTTATCAGGCACTTCTACAATACCTGGCTACTCTTACTATTTTGTTCCACCCACCAAGCCTTCTCCAACAACTCTCCTTGCCACTCCCGCCCCCAATGCACCTACTAACTTTATCCCCACTTCTTTCATTTTAGACAGGGCTTACCTCATATCCTTCCTAGTGAAGAGCCCCTTGTTGTTAACTTAGCAAGTTTTTCTAAGCGTTTTTTACACTTTCAGTTTTCTGATGACAACTGCTCTTTTAGGGTATGGACTCAACCCCAATTTATACCAAGAAAGCCTTTCATTTTGAGAGGTTTTGGCAAGCTTCAATTCAGGAATGGCATCCTAAACATTTTGGCTTCTGGTGCTTTATATGATTATATGCAAATATATTATTTTTTTCAGATTTTGTATGTGAAAGGTGGTCCTTAATGAAGAACCAAAGCCCCTGTAACCAAATCCTCTAAAGAACCAGATACTGCTTCCTACAGAGAAGCTCTACTAACCACTAAACTGGTGAAGCACCAGTCTTGTATTAGCAGGTTGGGTGGAAGAAGTACCTCATATAGAACCAAGGCCACTGTAATAAAACAATAGCAAATGCTGGTATTGAATCCTGAACCATCTCCTTATAAAGCAGCTCCCAAATGCCATTCTTGGAATGGTGGCGGATGGTCCTTCATGAACAAAGGCCACTGTAACAAAAGCATCCCAAAAAGACAGATGTGGGAAGAAGCTGGAAATTAAATCTCAACTGCCAACCATGGAAAATGCTGGAATCAAAAGAGTGATAGAGGATTTAAAATCAGAACACTGAAACTGAACCATTCACCTTATAAAGCAGCTTATTTAACCACTACACCATTAAAGCATCATACCTTGATGGGCAAATGTATTGGTAGATTGCCCTTCATAATGAACCAAGGCAACTATAACAAAACCATCACAAAAAGACAAACTTGGGAAGAAGTTGGAACTAAACTTTCAACCTTCATCCTTTGAAGAGGCTAGAGTGAAAGGAGCGGGGGATGGATTTGAACTTAGAACACACCGTTCACCTAAATACTACACCATTAACACCTGTGCTTGAAACAACACAACACAGTTAAATCCAAACACAAGGGGCAGAATAGTGATTAAAGTGATACTGACACTAAAAAAAATATCTTCAAAATACTAATGCACATTAAAATGTACCTATAGATCATACTGATTCTTTTTCGCTGGTTGGGCTGCTTTTATATGTAATTGTTACTTGGCATTCCCAGATTTACATAGTTACATAGTTAAATCGGGTTGAAAAAAGACAAAGTCCATCAAGTTCAACCCCTCCAAATGAAGTATCCATAAACACACCTCCATACCCTCAAATGAATTATATATGCCCATATCTATCAGTTTTGCCAACTGTTTTGCCAACTGTTTTGCCAACCTGACTGTCCCTTCTTAAAGGAATCGTTTAGTATAAAAATAATAACTCGGTAAATAGGCTGTGTAAAATAAAAAATATTTCTAATATAGTTAGTTAGCCAAAAATGTAATGTATAAAGGCTGGACTGTATATATATATGTAATGTATAAAGGATGTGACTGGATGTCTAATATAGTAGCCAGAACACTACTTCCTGCTTTGCTGCTCTCTTGGTTTACACTGATTGGTTACGAGGCAGTAACCAATCAGTGACTTGAGGGGGGAAGCACATGGGTAAAAACTGTTTGCTTTTGAATCTAACCTGCATGCTGAGAATCAATTGCAAACTTTTTTTATTTTGCACTTACTATATATTTACCCAGTTTTTATTCAATTAAATTTAGACTGGTCATGTGAACCTTCATTTAGAACTACTCAAGGAGGTTAATTGAACATGCTCAGCAAAAAGGCAATATGCTGTTACTTTCAAAATGAAAAGGGCATTAATACCAGATTAATAGAACAGATATGTTTGTAAACATATACATAGTAAATAGTCCCAAAAATTTTTGTAGGAAGGTAGGGGATGCTTGGAACCAAACAAAAGGTAATTGGGGGAGGTAATTGGGTGAAAAAAAAAAGGTTTGAACCATTTGCTTTTACCATTTAAATCACTGAAAAACGAATGAGTGAGTACTGTTTAATATACACTATTCAATAAATGTAAGGTTGACTCAGGAGGAAGTTCAAAAGAGACTAGAACATGTGAAAGTAAACAAAGAGAGTATTCACATCCAGGGTACGGTGTTTAGCTTTGTGTTTGCCAAACAACATTACTTAATCTACCAGGATAATTTATGTCTGGCATAGTGGCAAGAGTTTGTATAATTGCTGATATAGTGCCATTATTCAAAATTAAATCCCATTCTTATCTTGATAAATAGGGTGTGTTAGTTTGACATCTGTGGTAGTAATTATGTTGAAAGGGATAGTTAAATAAGATATTTCGGAATACATTTAGAATCTTAATACAATATTTTAGTTCAGTGTGGTTTTATGTGTAATAGAATTTATCAAACAAATGTAATTCCATTCTTAGGGGTCCGTTTACTAAAGTGCGGTAAATTTGACTTTACAGTTTCCGCATGTTATCGCTGAGAATATTTTTCCGCCAGAATATTCGCAGCGACTAAGTTTACCAAGTCATTGCGATCACTTGCGGTAACTACGTTAACGAACCACAGCTTACGTTAGCTGTAATTTTAACGAGTTGCGAATTTTCTGGTGACAAATTATGTTTTTGCGAATATTTATGCTATAAAATAGTCTTGTTTTATGGCGGTTATTATGGCAATTTTTACTGTGACATTTATGGGCAGAAATGCATTTTCAAAACTCAAACTTTATTGACTGATGATTATACCATCCAGCAACATTACCAGAGTGCCACCAATCAAACATGTCTGCATCATATAAACCCTTCTGCCAATAGAATCATATGAACAAGAAATCATACCAGTCAATCTCTTTGCTTCATAGAAATGCACAGTTTAATGTAGCTAATCACAATGAAAACAAAAAAGCGTAGAGGCTGGCGAATCCTTGGACTGTGATGTCCGCTGCCAATAATACGACTCTGAGCTGAAACTGATAGAAGCAGAAGTTAAAACATACTATTGGCAATAGCTACAGATCTCTCTTCTGTCAGCAAATAATGATGGGTAAAAAAAAAAAAAAGTATTATGGGATATTTCCTGCCCCTTGAGAATTTTCTGGTGAAAAAATACTTTACCGCAGATTAGTAAACTGGTGAAAACATATTTGGTGACAAATTTGCCTATATTTTGTACACATTATTTTACCGCGCTTTAGTAAACGGACCCCTTAGACTAGTTTGCTAAAGCTCTCCATAAAGTAGCACACAAGAGGTTACTCATTAGATTAAAATATACTGGCCTTGAACATAGTATTAACAGTAAATTTAGACCTGGCTAAAAGTGGTTACTATCTATAACTGATGGGGCATATTTACCTTTAACAGACATGTATGACCCTATCTACAGTTACAAAATCTAAATAACCCCAAATAATTATTATATATGTTTAACCTCAGCACAGAACATTTCATTCAATTGACTGCACAATTCATTCTGCATAATATATAAATATGAGGGGAAAAATTGGTAGATTCATGCCTTGTCTTAAAGGAGAACCAAACCCTTGCTACTAAAATTCCCTACCCCCTACCCTACATAGACCCCCTCCCTCCTCCCCCCGCCTAGGTGGTACCTTTGCTAAATGCCCCTAACTCTTTACTTACCCCTCAGTGCAGATTCAGGGCATCGGAGTTCACGGCAGCCATCTTCTTCTCTTCAGTAATCTTTGGGAATAGAGCAGCATATCGGCACACAGAAGTTGGAGCAATTTTCTGTTTTGCGACAACTGCACATGTGCCGAAAGTCACGGAAATTGGCGAAGCGCTGGAAGAAGACCCTAAGATTACCAAAGCGACTGAAGATGGCGCCTGTGAACTCCGCTGGACAGAATCTGCACCGAGGGGTAAGTAAAGCATTAGGGGTATTTAGCAAAGGTACCACCTAGGCTGGGGGGAGCAGGGAGGGGGGTCTATGTAGGGTAGGGGATTTTAGTAGCAAGGGTTTGGTTCTCCTTTAAGAGAATAACATTCCACTTTTTTTTTCTTTCTTTCTACATTGTGCTAAGTTAATTAAGTGTGAATTTTCCTCTTGGTGTTAATTTAATAATTAACAGACCAATGTTATATTTCTTGAGCAAGTTGTGATATGAACATTGCTTCAGGGTGCTGCCTCTGTAGTTATTGCAATAAACTCGTTTTGCTATTGTTAAAAAGACACTGAATAACCAGTCTAATAAAAAAAGGAAGATAATATACAGTATTTGTCTTCATGCATAACTAAACCGAAGGGCTGCAGAAATTAAATTGTGATAAAAATAATACAGACACAAATTATTATTATTATATTAATAATTAACTAAACATATCTATAAAGCACAAACATATTTCACAGTACAGGTATGGGATCCATTATCCAGAAAGCTCCAAATTAAGGAAAGGCTGTCTCCCATAGACACCATTTTATCCAAATAATCCACATTTTTAAAAACGATTTCCCTTTTCTCTGTAATAATTAAACAGTAGCTTGTAATTGATTCCAACTAAGATATAATTAATCCTTATTGGAAGCAAACCCAGTCTATTGGCTTTATTTAACGTTTAAATGGTTTTCTAGTGGACAAGGTAGGAAGTTCTAAATTATGGAAAGATCTGTTATCTGAAAAAAACCCAGGTCCTGAGCATTCTGGATAAAAGGTTTCATACCTGTACTATACAATAGAAATGTCAATACATATAATGGAGGAAATATCTATCTGCTTAAAAATGATAAAACCTAATGTTTTGTGTTAATACTCAGCAGCCTGGATTATGACCCTGATAATATATTCAAAGGACCTTATGTATAAGGTAAAACTGGAGTTTTATGAACTGCTATTTTGCCTGCTTTTAAAGTGATTCACCTATTTAGAAACAGTGGGAAAACCAACTAGCAATGCCACAGCTCCATCTCCAAGTAAGAACAGAAAATGTTTATTTTAAAGCTAAACCACTGGTTAATAAAACACCTCTTATTTTTACACTTTCAGCTGCCTATACAGATTCAGCTTACCTAATGTGCAGCAGCAACATAATATCATTTACAAAGGCTGCTGTAATTACGGGCAAACAGTTGTGTGAAAAATCCCATTCATTAAAGGTACTTTAAAAGTTGCTCCTTGCACTTCCATATAGTTGTGCTCAGTACCCCTTCCTTCCTGTCATTAAAGGGCCTGTAAAGTCTAAAATAGAATAAGGCTAAAAATGCTGTATTTTGTATAATAAATATAAACATGAACTTACTGCACCACAAGCCTAATCAAACAAATGATTTATGCTTTCAAAGTTGGCTACAGGGGGTCATCATATTGTAACTTTGTTAAACATCTTTGCAAGACTAAGACTGTGCACATGCTCAGTGTGGTCTGGGCTGCTTAGGGATTGTCATAAACAAAGCTGTTTGAGTTCTGCATGGCTGGGAAGTAAGGCGGGGGCTCCAACAGCTGTTCATAAGTATGATTGTTTCCCTGCTCAGCAGTTAGGGACCTTAGGACAATTCCTATCCACAGCAGTAAATGAAGGGAGAATTTCACTGCATACAGTCAGTTTTCTTATAAAAACGGTACACATTTTTTAATTAATGTATATTGGAGAAAGGTTTCTTTCTCATTAAAGAAAATAAAAATGGTATTTTATTTTTTTGCCTTCACATGCCCTTTAACTCATTGGCCACAATTGCATCAGATGTATCCCACCCTGGTGACTACTATTACGCTGGAATCATGGGAAAATGTTAAGTAGGTAAGTAACTTTCTGATTATAAGAAGCTTCTAAATAAACTTTAAAATGTATGAAAATTGTATATTGTATAATGAATGGTGATTAAGTGGAAAGAAATGTGTCCTGTGTTTGATGAAAAGTTCAAGATCATTAGCATTGGAGGTGTGCTTCAACCAAATTGCCTTACTGTAGTCAGCTAATATGCATGCTAAACATCTTTAGCTAAAACAGCAATTAGTAGCAAATAATATTTTGATTATCCTAAAAATAAACAACCAAAAAAATTAAGACTGACTTTAATTTGTGACTCATAAAAGTTAAAGTTAAAAAGCAAAACTTAAATGTTTTTATCGTTCTTGCCCTTTCTGTTTACTACATCAATATCATCAAATATCATTGAAACTCCGATCAAATCCGCTTGGGTTTATTACGCTTATTTATTATTACATTTTCCCGAAATTTTGCTTTTCACTGTTTTTTTTTTCCGGAATTTTTGCCCTGAAATTTGGGGTATTGCATGAAACTCAGCGCACATCAAAAAATCATTGGGACTTCTCCCATTGACTTAAATGCAACCTCGACAGGTCTTTCCCATCCTCTGGTTTTAATAAATTCCGTGATTTTTTTAAAGTCTGATTTTATAAAAAAAATTACGAATTTTTCGTGATTTTTGCCTTCGGAGTTTAGTAAATAAACCCCCTACCATTTTTGTATCTAATTAAATTAATGTTCTTGATTTAGACCAAATTCATAATTTTCGTAATCAGTCAGATTCTGAATCCTCCACAGAATATTGGAAAACAACAGAATCCAGATCTTAATTATCATTGAATCTGAAACAAGTCAATTCTGTTTTAGTATTAGTAGTATTCTATGCAATATTGGTTAGAAAAATATCAGTACCTAATTGGGATTTTAGTATATCTTTCTTAATGATAGCCAGCAATCATAACATATTTGTTATCCATGGCAGAGGAACATGTTGACGTTTGTAACATCTTGAAAGGCTGAAGGCTTATTTACAGAGCAGCCGAAAAAATATCATGAATATTTCAATTGTCCTCATGTGCTATGGTTGTAGATTATTCTGTTGTTTTTGGCTACTGCACAACTTTTATTTTTCGAAATGGGAAAATCATGGCAAAAAAACAAATGATTTAAAGCAACTACTATTCTGCTGTAAAACAGATACATGCACTGAAGACAGACAGACTACTGATAAGTAAAATGTACTCTTTAATGTACTTTTTAAATGAGAATAAAGTTTCTAATTTATTTATATATCATTCTTTCTCTCTCTTTAAGTCTGTATACCCCTCTAGGAAATAAAAGCATTTCCATGGAAAAAAACCATTGCTATTTATTTAAAAGATGTATAGCTGCAAATATAAAATAATGCAGATCATATCTAGTTTGCATGGAAAAAAACAGAGCCCTGAAAAGGTTATTTATGAACAGAATGAAAAGTGCACACATTCACATTTTTCAGTATGTCAGGCAATTTACCCAATTTCTAATATTCTAAATAGTTGGATTTGGTATGGACAATATAATTATAATACTACAAATGAAGAATGATTTATTAGTACAACACAGGATCTAAAATGTAAATTTTTCCAGACAAACACCATTTAGTACAGTGGAAATCTGTGTGTCATGTTTCACTGTGTGAGATATAATATGCCATTATAGATTATTTTATCTACATATGTTTTACCCATTATACAGAGCATTAGTAGCAGTACAATCCTTCTTAGTATAACATTATCAGTATGCAATATTCCTCTATGATTTCATCATCATCATTTATGTATATATATATAGCATCAGCAAACTACACATCACTTTACAATACTAGTGATGGGCAAATCTGTCGTGTTTTGCTTCGCCGAAAAATTCAAGAAACGGCGAAACAATTGGCGAAATGGGAAAAATTTTCGAAACATGTTGAAGTCAATGGGCTTCAAAATTATTTTGAGGAGCGCCAATTTTTTCACAAGTGACAATTTTTATACGCACGACTATTTTGTCCAAATGCATTAAAGTCAATGGGCGTACCAATAATTTTGACGTGCGACCATTTTTATGCGCACACCAAATTTGATTCGCAACAATTCACCTGCTAATTTTAGCCGCAGTTTTGTGAAAACATTTGCAGGTGGCAAAACGTGAATATTTGCTGCAAATCCATGCCTGGCAAATAAATTCATCCATCACTATACTAATAATAATACTATTATAAGAAACAGGGCATTAAGGGATGGGGTACAATTGGGGCATAACATTGTTGAAATAAACTGAGGTATGTTGACTCTCCTATTTTTATTCTTGTCTCTTAATAAAATCAATGCATGGTTGCTAAGGTAATTTGGACCATAGCAACTGGATTGCTGAAATTGCTGAATAAAAAGCTAAATAACTCAAAAACCACAGTTAATAAAATCTTGAAACCAAATGCTAATGCAAAATGCAAATATCACTCTACATCATACTAAAAGTTAACCCAAAGGTGGACAACCCCTTCAAAGTTTGGAAGGAAGGGAAAAGAAGGAATTCTGGGAAGGAAACACAGTATCACTCTTGAAGCTTCCCAGTGAAGATAGAGTGATACTTTGATTCCTTCTCAGAATGTCTTCTGTTTTGCAAATTAATGAGGAGAGGGTCTCCCCAAGGGCATAGTCTACTAAATCATAGCAGGGAATACTAGCGCCAAACAGAAGCTTGAGTGAAGTCTTCTGTTGTAGGATGGCATTATATATTTAGAGAGAATCAAAGCAAAGGTGAAAATAAGAGTTTCAATAGAAATTGAGAGCAAGCCGAGAGCCAGTGAAGAGATTTGCATAGGGGAGCCCATAATATGGAACAGTAAGGCAAGTGGATGAATAAGCACAAAGCAGAACTCCCGAAGGAAATTGTAGACAACCCACTACTCTACACAACACAGCCTAAACAGTCACTGCTGCTTATACCTACCTCTATTACACAACCCAGACTTCCAGAGTGGAAGAGCACTTATGGTATTCCAGGACTGGAGGAGGGAGGGGGTTACAACCATACATCAACTAACAAATATTAAGGACCAAAAACCACTCACATTGACGCAGATACAAGACAAATACCCCCCTCTAGCCAGCAAAATATTTGCTTTTTTACAGGCGCAAACATACACAAGTTGAACTCTTCGACTACTATCAGACAAGGACTGGGACAACACCTTAGATAATTTTCTTCTAAAAGCCAATTACACAAAAGGTGCAATATCATACAATTACAGGTTCTTACTAGTGATGGGCGAATTTTCGCCGTTTCGCTTCGACTAAAAATTTGCGAATTTCGAGCGAAATTCGCGAAACGGCAAAAAATTCGCGAAACGGGGCCGGCGTCTCGTTTTTGACGCCGGCGTCCGTTTTTTCGACGCCGGCGCCCGTTTTTGACGCCGGCGAATTTTTACCACAAATTTTCGAGGGGCGTTTCGCGAATTTATTCGCTGGGCGCGAATCGCGCAAATTCCCCGCGAATTCGCGCCTGGCGAATAAATTCGCCCATCACTAGTTCTTGCAGAATAAATAGGGTTTTTTTTAGTTAACGGTTGAATTCTCCTTTAGATAACTAAAAACATAGATTACATGGACCAAAATGTACATACTCCATCTCCTGGATACTGTGAAGACTGAGTTATATTGATAGCAGAGAACGTGATATAAAGAATATGTACATTAAAACCATAATGCTTTAAATATCTTGAAGAGATAACAAAATGTATGTAACAATGCAAATGTGATATTTTATCAATGTGGAGATGGTTTGGCATTAACACTGTACAATAATTGCTCCAATAAAAAATCATTAAAAAAATAAATAAAGCAGCAGTCCACCGAAAAGCCTCCTGTACCATCAACCCCCTTCCTCCAGCTGCAACCAGTTTGACTGTGAGATACAGAGCAACTCATTAACAGACTGATGGTTTGTTTTGATTCTGCTCCTAGGGATAGGAAGTAGAATGTGACTTTAATTTCAATTTCATACCACGTTTAGTGTAAGAAATAACACCATACATACTTCCTAATGAACACAACTGGCAAAACGTATGTTCAAGCACTAATCCTTTTTTGTCCCATTTCATTAGAATAGAATCACATGCCACTTTACAATTGGTGCAAACCTGGAATCTTTCTGCAGAAGTGTTATATTGGGTTTTATCATTTTAAAAGGGATAGGTACTGATTAAATTTAGTTGAATAGACACCATGTCAAATTTTAACCCTTCAGTGAACCACCCAGCACCTTTTTATAATTACCCACTACAGGAACTTCGTCAAGGATGATAACTTGATAAATCACTCATTCTGTGCCACAGGATTACAACTTACCAGGATGTGTACATTTCCAGTGGTGGCATGACCAGGAATCATAAAGTATGTGTATTTCCACTAAAACCTCTTTTTCTTTTCCATATGTAAACTGTTTTCTTTTCAAATGCTTATTGTTGAAATAACACAGAACAGAGAACACAAACCCTAGCATACATAAATATCTCATATCTGCTCAGCAGTTCTGATTTTTTTTTTAAAAAAAACCTGAATTTATCAAAGCAAGGTTTCAAAATCCAATATCCTTAGCAAAGGACACCACTGATAAGAGAGCAGTGCTATCAAAAAGTAAAGTAATTTTTTCCATCATAATTGCAACACAGAGTTAATAGCTGATTGCTCATGGTTGGGCTGCACATTTGTATACAGTCCAGTGCCACTTTTCTCTTCTCTTCTTCAAATTTGCATGGATATAGCAGCCACATGATAGGTAAACACTATTATAATCATTACTCACTGTAGAAAGGGGTTTACAAATTCGAACAAAAAAATATTGCCTCAGTTAATCATTTTCACCCAGGGCAGCTGATTGATGGGTGAATCTGTCCCATTTTGCTTTGCTGAACAATTTGCAAAAATTCTCAAAACTCTTAGAGAAGTGACCCCAGATTGTCTTAAAAGACGAGTTGGACAAGCCAAGATTTACTCATTGATATGGAATTCCAGCAAGCAAGCTAATAAACATTCACTACTGCTTAAATCAGTACAACATACACTTTTGTTTCGGAAATACGGCCAAACTCAAACATGAGATTACGTATGTTACCAATGACCACCTAAGAAATGTGGTCATAAGTGACTTTATGTTCTATGAAAGGAGATCACGTATGAACCAGGTAGTACATTAAAGTATAAAATAAGAAAATAATTTCTACTTACTCCTGAATGACTGTAAAAAGTTTTATTTTACAGTCTGAGTGCCATGAATTTTCCTCATTAATTTGTCAAAATGGTTGTTGTATCTATGGGGGAGAAGGCACCCTGTAAGGACCATGGAAGGGCACAGAATTGTGGGTCACGGTGAAATGGTTGTTTTTCTTCTACTGTTCCTACTTTAGTTGCGCGTGTAATGCACATGTGGCTTAATGAACCTATTTACATGTAATTCAATTATACACTTGTGTTCATCTTAAATAAATCTTTACGCCTACCAGAAGATATTGCTTACAGTATATTAAAAAATGCACTATGAAAAATATTTCTCCATAAGCCATATTGTTTATGACATACAAAATATCCAGTGTGTGGCCACCCACAGAGAACTCTTTCTCATACGGTAGCTGTCACAAACCAGATGATAAATGTATGCAGCTATGACGTACTGTTTCTTAGAAATTGTAGCTTTTGCGTGGATTTTTTTTTCATTTCATGATGAAACAAAAATGTGTATTTTCCTTCCCTCAACACCTCAGATATATTAAATTAGAATGTTGCTTTTGAAAAAAAATGACAACTGTATAAAAAAATACAAAAAGTGAATGAACATTAAACAGTTTGTTTGTATAAAGTACATTAGGGACTTGCTCTCTATTTCACAGAATCTAGACGTACCATATATTGTGTTATCAAAGATAATTTAGTACTGAGTGTTAACCTTGGAAAAAAAAGATTTGAAATTACATTTAGTCACACATTTCTCTGGCTTTTCCTCAGGGGAAAGATGTAGTCAGACTTGGTACAAATGCTAGCTTGACATCTGGGAAAAAGATGTCCTAACACAACAAAGACATTGTTAAGTAAGGAATGCGATATTCTCTTTTCCCACTAGGAGTATGACCAAGTATATCACTCATTTAAAAAAATGACATTTTATTATTCATAGAAAAAAAACATAGGAATAATCCAAAGGAGCCACAAAATACGTAAAAAGACTTTAAGAGGAAAATTTACAATATTTTCAATAATTCTTGTGCGCAAAAAAAATAGGCCCTTTTTGCTATGTGTCTTACCCACAACTTTTCTTAACAGAATTCCAGGTCATTTGCCCCACCACACTGTTTTTGCACCAGATTCTGGAATCCCAAAGACACAACTCACCTCAGAGGAAAAGGTGTCACCATTGAGGACATACTTGTGTGCTTGAGCTGTATATGATTCAGCTGGCACAACAAGGATTGCCCATAGGCCCAATACTCCTGAACAAAGCAAGTGATGGGTATAGGATAGGTATAGATCAGAAAACATGTTGCTCACCACCCCCTTGGGAGTTGCTTCCAGTGGCCTCAAAGCAGGTTCTGATTTTTGTATTTCTGGCTTGGAGGCAAGTTTTGGTTGCATAACAACCAAGTGTACTACCAAACAGAGCCTCCTGTAGGCTGACAGTTCACATAGGGGATACCAAATTTCCAACCACAGCCCTTGCTGCAAAAGAGGCACATAAGGGGAGGCTATGATAACTATGTATAAATATATAAGGGGTTCATTTAATAATCTCTAATGCTTTAGTTACCAGTAGGTCCTTCCAGCTGACAAGCGGGCACCCACTCTGATTAGAAGAAAGTAGGTTCCATCTAAATATTCGGAAGAGTTCATTTTAAAGTGAGAGCTGTGAAGATGTGGAATTCTCTCCCTGAATTAGTGATCCAGGCTGATACATTAGATAGCTTTAAGGAGTTTGGTAGCTTTTTAACGAGGGAATACAGAGTTATTGAATAAATCCTATTGTACATGTTGATCCAGGGACTGGAAGGAATTCTCCCCCTCTGAGGCAACTTGGAGATTGAACTTGATGGATTTGTGTCTTTCAACCTAACTTACTATGTTACTATGTAGAACAACCAAATACAGAAGCAACGTCAGTAAAACGGTATCTTTTCAGTGAGTAGAAGCATTCCAGTACAATGTTACTGTTGTATATGGCTCCTTACACTTTGAGAAAGATATATTTACTTAATTGTGACAGCTTTTCAGCCACAATTTGTTTTGGTCATTACTTCTTTCCTGGTATCATAACGTTGGACACAGTTCAGGTAGGTACTCAAATAAAGTAGTGCTTTGCATCACAGACAGCCACTTTAGGCATCACTGGTATGTCCTCTTTTGAATTCAGTCAAATCTGCCTTTTTTATCTTGCATTTAAAACTAGTGATGGGCGAATTTATTTGCCAGGCACGAATTTGTGGTGAATTCCCCCGATTCGCCACCGGCGAATAAATTCGCTAAAATTCGCTGATGTCCAAAAAAACAGACGCCGGCACCGTTTTGTGAATTTTTTGCCGTTTTCGCCCATCACTATTTAAAACAACATTTCTTTTTCAACAGATCTGTAGAGTAGGCTTCACAAATTTATACTTTTTCATCAAGACTCAAGTGGGGTTTTTCCACTATTTTGTCCACTGACCGCAGAGGATTTACTATAAAATTTAACATGGATAATGTTAGTAGTTTAAAGGAAATGAATATGAAAACTCTGTCTCAAGAGAATGTGGTTGGTGTATATTACCGTATATTACCATTTATTACCCAAAGTGCAGCTTTTTTCCCCTAGAATTCCAGAGCCAACATTAGCAAATACATGTGAAAATATTTGTCCTTTGTAAACTGCATCAATATGGCATTAAGCAGGCCTGGCATAAGAGTTCTCTTAAGATAAGAACATTCTATTCAGCCAGTAAAAAAGTAATAGAGTAAAGGCACATAATGCTAAGGGAACACTGGATTAACAGCTGGTCAAAGGCAGGCTCTAACTAGAGAGTTTCCCTTCTCCCAGAGTATTTTGTACTTTTATATGAGTCTTCATTATAATTAATAGGCACTACTATCTGTATTTATAGACAATTAGGGGTTTATTTACTAAACCTTTACTAACATGTTTTTTTGGGCAATAAGTCGAATTTTTGGAGGGGAAAAAACTAAAATTTTTCCAGATTTATATTTATTATAGTACAAATCAAAAAAAATTGCCATCTTAAACCCTTTTACAATTTGAAGATATTGTGATTTTGGTTTTGTTCGATAATCCGAAATATTTGGGGTTTTTGGGAGGTAACCCGAAAAAAATTTAGCGATTCTGGTGTCAAATCTGAAAAATTTGTATGATTGAATTTTTTTATCGAGTCTTTTCCCGGCTGAAATGTTTATTTATTTATTTATTTTATTGATAAATAATATAAAATCGTGGATGGGAGTTTAGTTGAGCTTGGTTTAATAAAAAGATGATATACATTTGGATTTTAGTAAATAACCCCTGCATTAATGTTAACGGAAATCTGTACAGTAAAACAGGAGAAATGCTTTCTGTATACTGTTTTAATGGTCGCAAATGTTCACCCATTTCTGTGCCTAGCACTTTCCTGCTGTTAGTAAACAAGATCCTGGAACTTCTTACTGAAATATACTGAGATAAAATAAAATAAATTAATGGTTTTGCACAATACTTTTTGCATGGTGAGATGTTTAGGAATCTTACGCATACTGCTGTTGTATTGCCTTCATCTTACAACACTAGTTGATTTATGTTTCTTTGGCACTGCACTATATAAATATGTGTATAAATATATATATATATTTGCAGTTTATCATTGTGATATTTATAAGACACAGGGGTTCTCTTATTTGGATTTCACATCTGGTATGTGTGTGTTTGGTGTTTGCAAGTGCAACCAATAAAGCAGGTTTTATAGTTAACACGACAGCTATTTCTGTAGCCTACATCTGCAGTTCACAGAGTAGGGTACAATTTACGAGGGACCATCACTGTGGTTCTAATATAAACTTGACTGACAAGAAAATTACGATCAAATGTATAAAATATTAAAGGGATAACAGAGGATTAACTGCTGTGCAATTTCTGCTTCATAAAAATATTAAATATTTATTACATTAATTCAGCTTTAGCAATATAGAATACACATACTAAGTTAGTTGTAAAATCAGATATACAGGGATCAGAGAAAGTTTGAGAGAAGAGCCCCATATGTTTCTGTTAAGATAACTTTAAAGGGCTCCCATTGTGGGAAATTGCTTTGCCCAATGGTGATGTGGGATAATAGAGCTTGTGTCCCAACATGGCCGCCCTCCCAGTGTGAGTGTATAGTACTCGCTACCAGCATATATTTCAAGGAATGGTTTTATTTCCCCCATCCGGAGTGTGCGTTCTATTCCCCCTTCTCTTTAATATACCTGTGTTATAAATACAAATGTTTTTTTTGCACTTTAATTTATTCTAATGTTGTTCCATATTGTGGATTGGTGATTGCTAGAAAGTGGCTGTCAAGGAATGTGCACTTGAGAAATAATTGGAAGTGGTTTTAACTAATATTATTATTATTATTATTATCATTGACAATTATATGTGAAAATACCCACTTCTGTAACAGATATAGTAACAATAGGAACCAAGAGAGTAACAATGATATTTAAAAACAGAAAAACTGACTAGTGAGGTTATTTCCTCCAAAATAGCTTAGCATTGACTGAGAATTGGGAAAACCAATACAGAACGTTTAACAGGCACCTCTCATCCTTTGTCACTTAATAACTGCTGGCATGCTTATGAAATAAAAGCCTGGAAATAAGTGACTGCTATAGTCAGGCTTACAGATGGCCCCACAATATGTACCAGAAATCAGGTGACAATTTTAACCATGAAAGCTGCAGTGTAAAAAATGTGAATCCTAAAAATAAAGATCACTTGTGGATTACCTTAAATTATTTAAAGGCAAGCTACCCCTTTTTATGTGTAACTTTAAATGGATAATTATGGATAGCTAACTATTTTAAAAAAGAATTTTTTTTATTTTGCACAGCCTATTTACCCAGTTTTTATTTTTACACTGAATTTCAAGCTATTTTTCATGTACTTCAACTAGGGAATAGTCCAAATTCAATTTGAATTTGTAAAAAGTTAGAAAATTTGTATTATGGAAATTTACCATGTAGTGTCTCTTTAAAAATTTGACTTCGACCATTCGCCATTTAAAACCTACCTAATTCCTTTTTTAGCCTATAGGGGACCTTCTAGAACCCATTTGGAGTCAATTGGTGGACTTTGAAAACTTTGGAAAAAACTTTGAATCAAATTAGATCGAATGCACTATTCCTTGGATTTGTATGATTCGAATTCGGACGGAAACAAACCTATTTGATAAAAAACTGACCTATTCGACCAAAAAAAAACTTTGACTTAATTTCGGTTGGTCTTTTTGAATTCAAATTTCAAAGTTTTCTGTACCATGATAAAAATTAATAGAATGACAAAGCTTTTTCATCCTAATAAACGACTAACACTCCCTTAAAACTGAAATGTTGAACATTTACAATAAGGCAGGTCAACCTGTCTTTCACTAGTGATGAGTGAATATGTCCCATTTTGCTACCCTGAAAAATTAGCAAAACTAAAAGTTTTTGCTGCAACTTTTATTATGCAGAATACATTACAGTCTATGTGCATTTTTTCACAGGACTTCTATTTGTGCAAAATACATTGGGGTCTATGGATGTTTTGTTGTTTTTTCATGACAAAATTTCGAGGTGGTTTTGCAAAAATATTCAGCAATGGAAAAATGTAGAATTTCATTGCAAATCCATAACCGGAGAAAAATTGCTCAAAGCTATCTTACACCTGATTTAATAATATTTGTTTGCCACTGCCAGTGTCAGTAGTTTTTCATTATACTGTATTTGGTATACATATTTTCAATACATTATCAAAGTAGCTTTCTAATTGCTGCTGATCATTACCCCAGCTCGTTTGTAAGATTCCATTCCCAGGAAAATTTAAACACAAAGCTTGCTGCTGAACTATTTTTATTAATACTGTTAAGAAAGATATTTCCTCTTTAACAAAAACATTCTTCAAAGGCTAATAGCATGTCCACCTTTTTCCAGTTGGAGTTTTTTGACTCTAGCCTTTTGTTATATTTCAGCCAATTATCCCGGGTCACTTTATAAGCCATGTTGAAGACTAAATGCTATAGCCAATCGTTCAAACCAGTTGAGCATATATGGCTTGGAGTGATCACTCCCCTTTTGTCAGCTGTTGACACCAAAGCCCACAAAACATTGAAGACAAAGAAGAGTCAAGTTAATATCTAATGGAATATGTTTCACTTTAAACCATACCGTCTTTTCCACACAGTAAACATTTCATCAGACCAATTACTGCTGAAGAGGAAGGGAGCAGTAGATTCAAGTGCTTGCACAATACCCAGATAATCACAATTAAAAATAGTATTTTGGTTAGATGATTGCACATATGACTAAATTCTACAAAAACAATGCTCTAAATCAGTGCTGTCCAACTGGCGATCCACAAGCCACATCGGGCCCTCCCTACTACGCTGCTTTGCCTGTGCCTACTGTACTCTGCCTGAACTACTTTGCTTGTGTGTGCCATTATTTGCCTGCCCTATGTTGTCTGTGTGCCATACTATGCATGTTCTACTTTGCATGTGTGTGCCATACTCTGCGTCCCCTATACTGCCTGTGTGTGCCATACTCTGCCTGATCTACTTTGCCTGTGTGCGTCATTATTTGCCTGCCCTATGCTGTCTGTGTGGGCGATACTCATACACATATGAGTGATGAGTAATACCCCTACAGGGTGTACTACCACCATCAATGTGAGTATTGTCTTTACATTTCTTGTAAAATTGTAAATGGATGTGATTTAAAAAGGGGAGTGGTCAACATTGGCTTCCATTATTGTCCCTCCACCACATAGGTCCCTCGGGACTACAGAAATTGTACAGCACTGCTCTAAATAATCTCCATTTGCAACTATTCCTTTGATTACTGAGAAGAGACTCACTACCTTGGAAATATTCACCCATGCCATTACGCTCTTGTATCAGTAAATAATCTCAGAGTTGGTTCACTTTAGAATATTTTTGGCAATATAGTGATGAATAAAACAGTATTGCTTTTTTTGGAACCATACCAAAGGGTAAGACATAAAGATTCTCCACAAGAGGTTCTCTGAGCATGTCAGTTATCCTGTCTAAACTTAATTCCTTCTCTATTTTTCTGCAGTTATTCATGCCCTTCAGTTAATTTCAGATGATTATTAGCCCACAGTAGAGTTACTATGTTAAATGTAATGGTAAAACATTATCTAAAGCCCTTATCCAACAATTTTGTTGCTTCCTTTTTAGGTTAAGCCTTTAGTGAGGGAAGCATTCTTTCAGTGATCACTGGTGTATTCATATTTTTAATAATCATTCACAGATTCCCCTGACCTAATTCTTTTAATTCTTCACAGTTTAAGGGCTGAAGTCCCTGTAGACCCCTGTGAAATGTATAGAACTTTCTTACTTCCTTAGAGTTATATCAGATTTGGAATTTTGATCTCTGCTATCCACCCTGTATTAATACCATTAATAGAAAGGAATAACATGAGGCACCCTGCAGGGACAAGAATAACTGGTTCAGGAGGAGCCTTGGCTCTTCTTGTTCATATCATTTGGAAGCTATTCATAGTGTCTAATTTGGTTACTGCTTCAAGAAGCATAATGAAAATTTTATAAATTTTGAGAACAAAATATACTTAATTATTTTAAGGGTGTTTTTAAAATTGTAAGGAGGAAAAGTTCACTTTATCTTAATAAAATTACTTTTTGATACTGATACATAATTTATGTTAACATCTATATATTTCTTTTTGACATTTGCCCTTTGAGTGTGAGATATCATAAATCAAAGAAGAACTGAGCAGCTTGGAAATATTAGATTATTATCCCAGGCTGTTACATAAATGTATTGGAGCTCACAGTAAACATTTATCAAATGCAAAATTTCTTTGTTTATTTAATTCTGTCATCCTGCCGCTACCCACTGAATGCGTAGGACAGCTAAAGCAATAAAGTTTGACTATTAATATCATATAACAGCTTCACTCATTTGGGTCACGACGAAACTCAATGACGGAGTCCAAGGACAATTAATATTGGCCAGACATCATTTTACTGTTTTCCAGGGTGTAGGTTATGCTTTGAATGAAAATATGACCTTTTCCTTTCAAACCTAAATGTGACAAATTTGAAGTTTCTGCTCTGGGGAACTTGACAAAATATATGCTTTCAAATTGAAAAAAAAAATGTAAGCAAAAATATGAAATACTGATATAATGAGCCAGAGGAATGCATCTGTGATTTGTGTCATTATACTAAATTATAGGTTATTATCTCATTAAATGAAAAAGCTCCATATGGCATGTATTAACCATATGTGCCATATTTTATTACAGCAAGGGAAAAAAATGGAGGTACATAGACTCTTGGTGGGCAAAAGATAGTCTTATATATTCTATTAGCTGATTCAGTGTGTATAATTCTGCTCTCAGTGAAGAATCTATGTTACAGTATATACATATTACCAGTATAATAGATAAATATTACAGGTATGGGATCCGTTATCTGGAAACCCATTATCCAGGAAGCTCTGGATTTTAGAATGGTCATCTCCCATAGACTCTATTTTATACAAATAATCCAGTTTTTTAAAAATTACTTTCTTTTTCTCTGTAATAATAAAACAGTACCTTGTACTTGATCCAAACCAAGATACAGCAGTTAATCTTTATTGGAAGCAAAACCAGCCTATTGGGTTTATTTAATATTTACATGATTTCTTTACATGATAGATGTATGGTATGAAGATCCAAATTATGAAAAGATACGTTATCTGGAAAACCCCCTGAGCTTTCTGGATAACAGCCCCCATACCTGTATATAGTAAAAAATATAGAAAATATAATAATTCTTTGCATGTGGTGCCATATGTTGCCTATGTGAGCCAGACCATTTATAATCAATATCACTAAAAAATGATATAATTGCTGGGGAGTTTTTTTTCTATCTATTTGGTTTTGCTCCAGTAAACTTGAACAAAGCCACCTAGTAAAGTCATTTTTCTGTTCATTTTCAACTTGCACAGGCACATCAACACATGTTTCAATCATTTGGACTATGCCAGAAAAGTATATATTAAAGCTTTATCAGATATAAACAAAATCGTAGATAAAAGTCAATGTAATATAATACTTTCCTGCACACTCTTACATTTGCCATGAAGCCCTGGTGCACACCCAAAAGCCTCTCCAAGCTAAAATGCACAACAGCACAAAAAGGGAGGCACACAAATTTCTCTCGGTGGCTCAAAATGATGATGTCTATGACTTCTATTTGTAATCTTGCATAAACCTTCCGTTCACCCCATCTTGTTACATCAGGCCTGAGTTTAGAAGTCATTTTACTGCTGCGGGTGGGATTGGTCTGTGTTGGATGAAGGTCAGTAAGGGTCAGAAGGCTAATAGAGTCAGTTAACCTGTCTGGAGTACTTAGAAGAACCCCACACAGACCAGAGAGAACATACAAGCTACTTGTGAAAAGTGCAGAAGCTGAATCAAGCTTAGGACCCCAGCACTGCAAGGCAGCTCTACCCAATGAGCCTTGATTCTGGCCCTGTTTGAGTCATTTTAGAAATATTAAATGAGTTTCTTACAGTTACCTAAGTTTACAACACATTTTAGTGCCAGTGAGCCGTATATAAAGGAGGAGGGACACTGATTTCCCATTAAATCAAAACTTAAAACATATTATCTTACTGTACATTTTTGCAATATTAAATATACAATTTAAAGGGACAGTATACACCCCTTTTCAACATCAGCTGAATAAATAGGGCTTGTGCTGAATATACTTTTTGCCTATTATTTTCAGAAATATCTATGGTTTCTGTTATATCCAAATGCCACTAAAGAAGGTTATCAAGCCAGTATTACTTCCTGTCACTTTTCATCTCACAGAACTGATAAAACGAATTGACAGCTAACGATGAGCCATACCACTAGATCATATTTTTCGGAGGCTGGGGTTCAAGATCACTTTTTCTGCATTTCTCCAGCATGAGTTTTTTGCAAGGGAAAATAGAACCAGCCAGCAGTTGTCCTCAAGCCATGGATGATGTGACATTTGGAACAGTTGAGGTGCCCACTTGAAAAAAATATATGCTACAGTCAGAATTGTTAAAACAGTTAAAGCCCACATTCCAATTAAATTACTTTAGATTTCCTTCTCATATTTAGTTGTTTTTAGATTCACTTGTATACGGCATATATGTATGTGTTGGTATTTATTGAATACATGTTATTATTTCATAAATAAACCTTATGCTCCAGACAACTTCAAATGAAAGGGGATCTCCAACCAAAAACTGTATTTTGTATAATGAAATAATATGTAATTCTAAGCAACTTTCTAATATGCATTCAATTAAAAAGTATCTAAAATATGTTTTTGTTTAAGCAACCTCATATTTAAAGCAAGTATGCCTTTCTGTTCTCTGACTCTTAAACTATGTTTAGGAGTAACAGTATTACAGAGAATATAAACAGCCAGATACATATTTTTCAATAGCAATTACATTTGCCCATAGCATTGGTACTCTATTAATTTTTATTTTTCTCCATAGTTTCAAGGAACACAATCTTTCCAATATATCAATATATATATCATAATATATCATATGGGGAGGAGTTTCATTACTAGTAAAGTTCAACTAAACCTAATAGCAAAGTATAGTAGTAAAGTATGCCCCGCTAGTCCTGGATATCTGGCATGTGTATGCAGAGGTTATACAACTACAATAGAGAACCATCAGGATTCCAGCAGCATGGAGTTGTACATATAAAGTATAAAATACTGTTTGGAAAAATATATATTTACTGACTTTCAAGGAATTCAAAGGCTGCAGCTTATTCATATTCAAAGGTAACACAAATACACTGTGAAGAAATGGATAGAATCATTCACTGGAAAAATGCTGCAATTACACTATAAATTTCTCAGTACAATTTACATGTCTGGTACATCAATTAACAGCTGTCTTATGAAATATTTATACAATATTCATACAATAAAAACACTACACATTCATTATTTTGCTGGCACTCATTATTTTACTAGCAGCGCCAGGTGGATGGTTGCTACGGACTGTTTACTGCAGTCTCTACTGAGTTCAATGTTAATTGGATTTTCAGCATAGAAACCATGCGTTATTATCTTTCATCCACTTTATATCATTTATGCTAGATTTATTTTGGGTTTTGTTTATGCCCAGACATGCCTCTACTGTGTTTTCTTTCATTTGAATTTGGATATTGAATGCATCTTTATTCTTTAAAGCAGAATTGATGGACGTTAGATAAGATGACATTTAATAAAAGTGCAACATTTGATCAAGGTCCAGCAACCAACACAAATGCAGCTGAATGTTTGTTATGGGTTACTACACGTGAAACAAACTCTGTGCCTTTTATCACCCATACGTATTTTAACCGACAGGACAGCATCTTAGTGTTTACTTGTTCATGTTACGGCTTAAGGGGCCCTTCGCTGCTCTAGGCTGCTTCTCACATATGCTCTAAGGTGGTAAATGTGGGAGTGCAGGACCGGGGAGATAAATGAATCTGAGTATAAACCAGGATGGGCAATAGAGAAATGTACTTTTAAGTCATAGGGCTGCTTTGTTTGGGAAAATATGCAGAGGCATTAGGCAATTTTTCCACAGACTTTAGTGCTCCTTGTTTTAAAGCAAACAGGACACTAGTGTAAACAAGCCATGGTGAAAATGGTTAACAGAAGCACAATAAGTGCTGAATTACTGAGACTGAATTAGTAAGTGTAGTCTTTAAAAGCTCTGCCATGTGCAGTCATCTCTGGGGAGTCTGAGGTGCTGTACAACCTTTCAAAGTTTTTGTGATTGGTTCCTGTATGTTTACCCCTATTAATCGTTCTACACATATACCCCAGTGTCCCCTTCAGAAAAAGCACACAGCTGCCATTGCAGTACCTGTCTCCTTCAGTTTCGTGCAGCTTCAATACTTCATGTTCTACATCATTAAACAGTTTTAGGGGGTTATTTTTCTGGTCAAGGTTTTTTGGGCAAATACTCAAAAAGAAACCTCGTATTTTTCGAGTTTTCTTATTAGTGATGGGCGAATTTATTTATTCACAGGCGCAAATTCGCGGCGAATTTGCGCGATTCGCCGCCAGCAAAAATTCGCCGGCGTCAAAAAAAATTTTCCGAACAAACGGACGGCGTCAAAAACGGGCGCCGGCTTCTAAAAAGGGGCGCCGGCATTGAAAAAATGGGCGCCGGCGTTGAAAAAATGGGCGCCGGCGTCAAGAACGGGCACCGGCATCAAAAACGAGACGCCGGCGCCGTTCAGCAAATTTTTCGCCATTGCGAAACGGCGCAAAGCGAAACGGCGCAAATTCGCCCATCACTATATTTTATACCCCGAAGCTGCTAAAAGTCCAAATCTGAAAATCCGCCATCTCAAACCTGCCAATATCAACGGCAGGTGTCCCTTTTACAATTTGAAGATATTGTGATCTGTGCTGGGTTTCATCCAATAATACAAAAAAATTTGGGTTTTCAGATGAAATTCGAGATTTTCTAATCTGAAAAATTTGTACGATTTGACGGCTTTTCACGATGCAACTTTTTCGGGTTATTTTATTGATAAATAAGATAAAATCGTGGATGGGAGCTTGGTTTAGGTAAATAACCCCCTCAGTGTGTTGCTATAAGCAAAAATAAAAAAAATAATGAGTAAATCCACATACTGGGCCTGTCTGCCAACCCTAAAATAGTCAAGACTTTAATGCCGAACTTCAGAGCTACATGAAACGTGTTGAGCCCTCTGATACATACTTACCTAATTAATTACTAATATTACCAATACATAAATGTATACCTGTAACCTGCTATATGTATGTGAGATTTCAGCCTCCACAAATGAAGGCCATTTGTTACATATGAAAGAATGGTTGTCTGTGATACTGTATATAGCCTGATGCCTTGACACAATCTAATGTCATGCAGTCTTTACATAAATGTGACTAGCTTTAAGGTTAGTCACCTGTATAACATAAGCTCTCCAAGAATTAAACAATGAAAATTCAACACAAAACAAATTATATGTAATATTAACAATGGTTAAAAGATGGACCTTTTGGGGGTTTCTGAGGGGTTCCAAATGAAACACAAGCTGGAAATATTGTTTCAGCAATTCCAAAAAACAAGTTTCAAGAAAAATAATGAATATTAATCAAATAAAAATAAAAGAAAATACTTGTCAAATATTGTTATGCACAATATGTCATCTTTATTAAATAATAAAAAGTTAAAAAAATAAAATAAAAAATATAAAAGAAAATGTCCAATATAATTAATCCCGGTTAAAGGGTAAAACACTGTAATGTCACATTAAACATGGAAACCACATAAAATATCCCAGACCAGTATTTAAAACTGGGGAATGTTCATAGGACACTTAGGGGCACATTTACTAAGGGTTGAACAACGAGGGTTAATAAACCCTCGAATTTAAATCCTTCGAATTCGAATATCGAATTTGAAGGATTTACAGCAAATCCTACGATCGATCAAAGTAAAAATCGTTTGATCGAACGATAAAATCCTTCGAATCGAAGAATTTGAACGATTTTAATTGAAGGATTTTTCTTCGATCAAAAAAAGCTTAGAAAAGTGATGGGGAAGGTCCCCATAGGCTAACATTGTACCTCGGTAGGTTTAAACTGCAGAAGTATGTAGTCAAAGTTTTTTTTAAAGAGACAGTACTTCGACTATCGAATGGTCGAATAGTGTAACGATTTTTACTTCAAATCATTCAAATTGAAGTCGAAGGTCTAAGTAGCCTGTTCGATGGTCGAAGTACCCAAAAAAATACTTCGAAAAGTTTTTTTCATTCGAATCTTTCACTCGAGCTTAGTAAATGTGCCCCTTAATCATTGACTGTGCCCCATGAACCTATGAGTAAATGCCCCATCAGGCATGAAACACATTTCTATTCCCTTTTTCTTTGTCCTAATAAACTTTATTTTTTTCTTTTATAATGACTGGTTTAGAATATTTTATGAGGTTTCCATATTTAGTATACTGTTTCTGGGGGTTTCCATCATATTTGACTTTCTCTTTATCCAGAAATTGATTTGGATAAATATTACACTGGAAGTGTACCTCTGTCACTTTGTGAAATATTAAATAAACACCTCTGCCTTGTTTTATTTTCAGATTAGCATTTTCAAATAGTCAGATTTAAATGATTCAGGGGGTGCCTAAGATTGTTTCACATTGTACTTGTATAAAATGAAATCACTAATGAATCTGTTTCTTTATTGGCTTCTTTCCAGAAAAGCTTCTTTGTTTGGATTTCCACAAATAACGACATGTAGGTAATTAAATTCCCAAAAAATCATGCTCCAGCACCTGGAAACATTTCTGTTGATGTTTTGGTTTGTTACATTCCAGTGTTAGTTTTTCTTTCCTTAAGTAAACATCTGATCTGTGCAAAACAAGTGTTACCTGTTAAGCGAATAAGAAGCATTCTGAATAAGGAAAAAAAGAGACTACAAATTAAAATTTGCCATTGAAGATACCATATTTAGGGAAAATGCTATTGCGTTTGAAAATGTAAATAAAGATTACATAAAAATTTAATTAATGTTAAAAAAACAGGTATGGAAAGTCTGAAACTGAAAATATGTACCCTTTATAAGTATATATATATATATATATATATATATATATATATATATATATATATATATATATATATATATATATATATATATATATATATATATAGGTATGGAATCAATTATGTGGAAACCTATAATCCAGAAAGCTCTAAATTATTGAAGGCCATATTCCATAGATTCCATTTTAATTAAATAATTACAATTTTTAAGAGTTCCTCTTTCTGTTATAAAACAGTAGCTTGTACCTGATCCTAACAAAAATATAATCCTTATTGGAGGCAAAACATTCTGTTGGGTTTAATTAATACATATTAATAAAAGGTGGAAAAAAGGGGGAAAAGAAATATGGGAAAAATGTCCAGTATTGTGAACTTGTAAGCAGTAAGGTTACCAGTACTAACAGGGGATCCAAGTGCTCAAGATCCAAGTGCTCAAGCCCCAGGCCTTCAGCTTTGGGAGGTAATGTCATACATTCTCGATTCAATTGTAGGCTGGCACAAAACTGGACTTCACTCCAAAATATGATGCAAATAAAAAAATGTTTATTATGCAAAAAGGAACATCTCAGAGGTGGCCTTACGCGTTTCGTGCCTTGTGGGCACTTAGTCATAGGCTGGGGGTATTCTGTACAGCCAGTGATATTTAAATGAGAACACACTAATCAGAGAAGTATTTAGGACAGCCAATTAAAAAGGTTAATACATAAGTGATTACTTTGTCAAGAAAAAACATAGTACACATAGAATCAACATATTAAAAACATATTTGTACACCATAGAGAAATATTGTAAATTAAATATTTTAAGGCTAAGATGACAGATTTAGTATTTTTCAGATAACTTTAAATACAAGAGGTCGGAGGTATTTTTTAGACAGAATTTCAAAGACTTTTAGACAAAACAGGATACATTGTAATCTAAGTTCATTCCTGAGGGGTTGTCTTGTTCCTAAAAAGAAAATCCATTTTTCTTCTTGTTTTTAGAGTCTGTCTATAGTATTTCCACCTCTAATGTGCAATGAAATTTGTTCTATACCAATCACTGAGAAACAGTTGAGGGACCTATTTGTACAGCTAGCAAAATTCTGGGCCACTGTAGTCGAGCTGTTTTCATTTTTAATGTTCAGAATATGTTCCTTTATTGTTTCTTTACGTATCCGACTAGTTTGGCTGATATACAGTTGAAGGCATTTTTTACATGTAATCAAATACACCACATTTTTAGAGTTACAATCTTATATAATCTTATATTATATATTTTCCTGAGCCAGAGGAAGAAATGGTAGTTGTTTTATTGACATAGTTACACATAATACTAGAATCTAGAAGCCCCACCTTTATACATACCAACTCTAGTTAGCCAGGTGCTAAGTGTAGGTTTTTTATCCTCTATGAGGCTTGGGGAAAGAAAATGACCGATAGTTTTTGAATGTCTTGAGACAAAACGGCAAGAGGGTCCTAGAATTTTATAAGTACAGAATCCGTACGTAAAATGGCCAGATTTTTATTTAAACTTTTAGATTTGATTAAGACAGAGTTTCTACATTGATATTTTCAGTTTTTGAAGATTCAATGTGAGATGAGGAAAGGTCTACCGTATATACTCGAGTATAAGCCGACCCGAGTATAAGCCGAGGTACCTAATTTTACCTACGAAAACTGGGAAAACTTATTGACTCTAGTATAAGCCTAGACACAACTACAGCCCTGTCTCCCAGCAGCGCACATTCCGCCAAAGCGACACCCCCAGTGATCAACCGGACTTCTTTGCAAAGTTGATGGTGACAGAGAATTGACAAATGGATTACTGTGTGCATTGTCCCACTGTCCCACTACCATGTGCAGAGGGTGCTGTGTGATATTGCCATCACTGTTAATCTTTCGTATAACCAACAGAGGGCGCTGTGTGATATTGCCATCACTGTTAATCCTTCATATAACCAACAGAGGGCGCTGTGTGATATTGCCATCACTGTTATTCTTTCATATAACCAACAGAGGGCGCTGTGTGATATTGCAGTCACTGCTATTCTTTGATATAACCAACAGAGGGTGCTGTGTGATATTTCAGTGACTGTTATTCTTTCATATAACCAACAGAGCAGGCACTGTTATTCTTTCATATAACCAACAGAGGGCGCTGTGTGATATTGCAGTCTCTCCCCAAGTGAACTGTTGGTATAGGAATGATTAAAAGTGACTGCAATCTCAGCTACTGCCCGCTGACCCGAGTATAAGCCGAGGTAGACTTTTTCAGCACATTTTGGATGCTGAAAAACTCGGCTTATACTCGAGTATGATGTATATGATCACACATATAATTAGATATATATTTTTTAAAGAGACTGTGTCACTTCATATGCATAGCTTTTGTAAATGTCCTTATTAGATTTCCCATGTTGTAACCTTTCTCTAGGAGTCTGTTACACAATTGGCATGATTCTAATATAAAGTCATCAAAGAAGTAACATGTTTAACGCAATCTTAATAATTGTCCATAGGGTATACTTTTAATTAAGTCACTTGAGTGAGAAGATTTAGCATGTAGAATTGTGTTGCCTGCACATTGTTTTCTATAGCGTGTAGTGAGAACTTTATCATTGTGAGAAACAAGTCTGATATCAAGAAAGTTTAAAGACTGTGTGTTAAATTCAAAAGTGAATTTCAAGTTTAGATAATTCTCATTAATAAAAGAGATGAAGTTTACAAAGAGTGACTCGGTGCCTGACCAGACTAAAGGATATTGTCAATACAGTGACCAAGTAGACAATGTATATTTTGTATCTATTTAATTCATTTAAAATGATCATGTCCTCCCACCAACCAAGAAATAATTTTGCAAAGGAGGGGGCAAATTTCGCACCCATTTCTGTGCCACAGCATTGGAGGTAATATTGTTGGTTAAAGAGAAAATAGTTGTGTGTGAGGAGAAAGGAAATTGATTCTAGAATAAATGTTATGGTATTTTTATTATTATAGGAACTGTAACGACAAAGGTGATATCTAATGGTGGTAAGACCAAGATTGTAAGGTATACACGAGTAGAGGGAAGTGACGTCAACTGAGGCCCAATTGTAATTTTGGTACCAACTGAAATTGTAAAACACATGTAGCACATGGCCACTATCTCTTAGATAACTTGGTAACCTCAAGTTTAGGGGTTGTAGAAAATGGTCTATTAGTTCACAAAGTTTCTCCTCAAGGGAACCAATGGCTGCAATGATGGGTCTTCCTAGAGGGGGCCTATCTTGTTATTGTTGTTGTGTATCTTAGGTAAGTGATGAAAGATGGGAGTCTTAGGGAAATCGACGTGTAAATATTCACCAGTCTTTTTATCAATAACATCATTTTGATGAGCATTTTCAATAAGGATATTTATCTCAGGCTTAAACTTGTAGGGTTCAAGGTAAGTGGTTTGTAACATTCCTTGTCAGAAAGCTGTCTTACAGCCTCCGATATTTATAGTCAAGCTTGTTTAGGATGACTATTTGTCCTCCCTTGTCTGGTTTTCTGATAACTATATCTTTTTCAGATTTTAAAGTTTTTAATGCGCTCAATTGTTCAGGGGTTAAATTCGAACTTTTTCTATTTTGTGTAGAGACATCTTTTACATTTTTTAAAAAGATTGGTTAGTTCTAACTCAACTTGTTTTTGAAACATGATTATAGTATTATCCCTTAGGTTAGGTGAACTGGGTAAAAGTTAGAAGAATTGGTGAATTTTTTGGTTAAAGGAGAAGGAAAGGTTAGAACGAAGTAAGCCTTATCAGAAAGGTCCACCTAAATATACCAGTAAACCATCAAAGTAGTGCTGCTTTGAGTCCTTTATCAAAAGTAACACTGCATTTCTTTTCTTCTATTGTGCACACATGGGCTTCTGTATCAGACTTTCTGCCTTCAGCTTAAACCTCCTTGCCCTGGGTGTGAGCATGCTCAGTTTGCACCTCTCTCCCTCCCTCCTCCCCTCCCTGCTGTAATCTGAGCCCAGAGCTATAAGTAATCAGGGAGAGACTCAGGCAGAAAGTGATGTCACACCAAGCTAATATGGCAGCTGCTATCCTAAACAAACAGAGAGCATCTAGAGCTTTTTATTTAGGTATGGTAAAACATTCTAGAGAATAAATATAGCATTCTAGCTTGCACTATTGCAGCTAATCTATTGGCATTAAAATGCCTCCATAGCTTTCCTTTTCCTTTAAAGATGGCGACACAGCACTTACTTTCCCTATATCTGACACAATTTCCAGCTGAAGTGGTTCAAGTTCTAAAGCTGCATTTATTTCTTGAAAGGTATTAAATCTAGATTGTAGAAATTCTTTTGGGCCTATTTTGGTTCATTCAGATGTAGAAATATCCACAGTTTGCTCAAAGAAATGTTTTATAAGTAACAATTTTCATACAAAACGGTTAATGTCCACAACAGTATCAAATAAGTCAAAGTCATTAGTTGGAGAACCTTTGCAGAGTAGACTTAGCACATCTTGGGTGAAGATTCTGCTGGTAAGATTTAGTGTTTAATTAATGGGGTTTAATTAATGTTTAAATCATTAGGTATGGGGATCCAAATAATAAAAAGACCTTATCCAGATATCCCCAGGTTCTGAGCATTCTGGATAGCCATACCTATATTTCATTTACATAAGATCAGTTCTTATGTGTACAATTTAATAATTAAAATGGTTTCAAAATGTAAGCCTGCATAGAGAATGCATACATTTTCAATGTATTAACCCAAAACTTCCCATGTGTTTTCAATCAAGGTACCTCTTTTTAAGTGCAGTCCTGTTTGTGACATATCCTTAACAAGAAATCTCTTAAACAGGATAGAGCACCTTTGTAAGCAGAGTCGGGCAAGCAGGAAAGAGTGAAGAACTGGTGCAGACACTTTAGTTAAGACTGTAGTCACTTGGCACTTATTCCACTTCTCCCTTTCCTGTATGAAGGCACCTTGACCAATTTACTTATTAAAAAAAATAACAAACACGAAGTAAACTAATTAACAGAGAAAGAAACTGCACATGTCCAGCAAGGAGTTTTCTACAAGGTGATGAAAAAACAAGCTCATTAATAGAATGTTGCAAGTATTCAGACAATATCTCATTTTTTGCATGGTGGCATTTCATATTCAGTATTATCAAGCTAATAGTGTAAACTTTTTTATATACAGTAAATACTAATATAAAAATTGCTTTTATTTGAAAAGTCATTGGATACATTCTAAGTTTCTCTCCATTAACTAATAAGGATCATGTTTTTGTTCTACCATCCATAATGTTGACCATTTGAAATTATTTCTTGAGGGTTCAAAGAGCAGTTCTAGAGAATTGAAAAAATATAGAAGTGGCTATAATATATTTCAGCATCTCCTGCATTTTGCCACTTCTAAATGTCTCTACACATTGAAGATGGCAATGCTTATAATATCTAGGTCTTGCACTGATTGAGATCTATTCTATGCGTGAGTTGTTCCATTATCACCTATATATCTGTATGTAATGTTACTCCTTGCAGCTGCCTAGTACAGATATGTGACCTGTTATCCAGATTGCTGGGGACCTGGGGTTTTCTGGATAACAGAGCTTTCTGTAATTTGGATCTTCATACCTTAAGTCTACTAGAAAATCATGTAAATATTAAATAAACCCAATAGGCTGGTTTTGCTTCCAATAAGGACTCATTAGTTCATAGTTTGGGTCAAGTGAAAGGTACTGCTTTATTACTACAGAGAAAAAAATAAATCATTTTTAAAAATCTGGATTAATTTATTATGATTGAATCGATGGGAGCCAGTCTTTCTGTAATTCGGAACTTTCTGGATAATGAGTTTCTGGATAAGGGATCCCACTCCTGTAGAACAATTAAGTACCTAAATCCATACTCCATTTTCTAATTAGTGAATGAAAATATTTCTATATAGCCTACTACTGTACATCATGGTTTTTGTGTTGGCTGTTTGATTTTCTCTTGGTGACCTACCGGATGCATGTAACAATACACTTCTAATGTACAGTTCAAAAGATTTTGAAGCATGCTGAATAATAACTATTTTGCATATGTCTTGGTCCGTTAGATGCTTTGTTCAGAAATGATAGTGCAGTTTGTCCATCCCTATAAATGCCATTGCTTTTATACTACTCTGCCACCCTTAGCTAGTCAACCCCCAACCATGTACTGCTATTCAGAAAGCTATGTTTCTATTGTTTTGCATTTGTTTTGTTTTTTTGTTATTTTAAATGAAATATTTGTATACATTATATATTTCACATTTTATGTTTTTGCATCATATTTATGACGTGGAAGGCAGAGTGCAAAGTGCAAGCATGGATGTACTCTGCCATGTATTTAGACTTTGCCTTCAATGCTAGATGAGTTGCAGCAGGCCTCTGCACTGTTTCTGAGCACAGAGATCTGTGGCTGTGTGGCCTGTGCTGTCAGGTGGGCATAGGCTGCATTGGGGCCTATAATTACAACTTGCGCTATGGTGATCCTGCACTCTGCACATTTTACTGGACTGCTGATTTGCTAAATATTTAAAACGTCATCAAAACTTTTAATAAATCAAATCATAACACACACAACATAAACATTTTCTTATAGTTTACAGGTTTTTTTAAAATTAAAATTGTCCTTAGTTGCAAACCAGTGACCTGCCAGTTGTCCTTAAAGGAACCTTGCCAAAGAGAGCTGGCTGAGGTCTCATTCAAACTATACCAGTAGTTCTTTTGAAGGCATTGGTAGGACAAATAATAAAATAGTATTGATGATTATGAAACATCCAGAACAGAAGGGTCTATACCAGTCTATAGCTATTCTAACCAATTTTGATGTTTATTTATAAAGTGTGACAAGCCGTAAAAAAAATTACTCTCATTATTTTGATAGCTGATTGGTAACTGATTGTTATGGCGTACTGTAAGGATTACAATGATAGTGCTGTTGAGCAATGCCAGGAACCATGATTCCATAAGAGAATTATGACTCCCTATTAGGAATATATCCTTAAAGGAATTGTTCAGTGTAAAAATAAAAACTGGGTAAATAAATAGGCTGTGCAAAATAAAAAATGTTTCTAATATAGTTAGTTAGCCAAAAATGTAATGTATAAAGGCTGGAGTGACTGGATGTATATTATGTCAGTCAGATCACTACTTCCTGCTTTTCAGCTCTCTTGGTTTACACTGACTGGTTACCAGGCATTAACCAATCAGAGACTTGAAGGGGGGCCACATGGGTCATATCTGTTGCTTTTGAATCTGAGCTGAATGCCGAGGATCAATTGCAAACTCACTGAACAGAAATGTACCATGTGGCCCCCCTTCAAGTCACTGACTAACTCAGAGTTATAGAGCTGAAAAGCAGGAAGTTGGATTCTGGCTGTTTTATTAGACATCTGTTCACTCCAGCCTTTATATATTACATTTTTGGCTAACCAACTATATTAGAAACATTTTTTATTTTGCACAGCCTATCTATTTACACAGTTTTTATTTTCACACTGAACTGTTCCTTTAACAACCAAACATTGTAAAATAGATCATACTTCTGGGAATTTTTCTCAATTTATTTTTATTTCATGTGGGTGCCTCTGGGGCAGGTATTTTTAAATGTGGACATGTTTCTTGCACAGAGATGCTCTATAAGTACCTGGAGGTAGATGAATGGTTCAAAAGCCAGTGCTGTATGTGTCACTTCCAACTCATTCCAGCTTGCTTTCAGCAGAACAATTAGCCTTTGGTACTTGCACTTATGGGAAATTGTTTTGCCGAAGGGAGACTGCTAGAGCACTACATGTTAGCTATAGTTGTACCCTGTATTACTTTTGTGTCTTTTTTACATTATGAAATAATTTATGCTTCCAGTCACTAAAATTCCGAAGAAAATGTTCCTGCTGCAGAAATATGATATTTTCACATAGTTTTCTAGGCGTTAGGTTTTTTTACATGGGCAAGTTGTATTTCTCATTTAATAAATATTCTGAGAAAGCAATTTCAAACGTTTGCAACAGTCAGAAAGATAGGCCATAATAAATCAACACGTTTATGGTACATCTGTCCACATTGGTTACATTTATTTTACATGTATTGCTGGTGTCTTCTAGAAAAGCACATCATAAATGTATTTGACAACATAACGGAATTGGATAATGTAATAAAAGCCAAAATGTTTAGTAGACAATAGCAAATCATCAGAAGTCTAGTAAACCTAACTTCTGATTGATGGTTAAAAAGGAGTTGGTAAAAGGATGGCCAAAATTCAAAATGGGTTAAAAGGTTATTCGGTCATATTCCAAGATTAGAGTTGTGAGAAATTGGAAAATATAGTAGGTGGAGTTGTCCCAAATAAAATGAGTCCGTTTGGGTAAGCCCATAAAGATGCACCTATGGGCGTCATCATTGGTGTTGGGAGGTCTTGGTGACGTGATAGTGGGGAGGCGGAGACGCAGCTCATGGGAGGCGGAGACGCAGTTCATGATCGGCACGTCCACTATGACCAAGATCCCGCGAGAAGTGAGCACAGTGACGCCAATGCGGAAGTCTATTTCTAGGCGCACACTATACGGACCCAATCATTTTCGCCTTGACAAAATTGATCTCCTTATCCTAACGAATTTGATTCTGAACAACAATTCCATTAGGGGAATATACTGGATATCCTTATGGGGGCAGGAATTTTGGTCTAAATACTTTACTATACCACCTCTTCTATCTTCCTTCCATTCTAAGGGGCCGTGAGTTTGTGGTTTTTTAGGGCTATTTAGCCTCTTCTAATTGTTAGGGCAATTTAAATTACAAGGCCACAGCTCCGGTTACCCTGTCCTGCCTTGACTTTGTGGTGTCCCAGGCTCTAGAAACAAAATAGGCAGTTAGTTTTTGGGACAACTCCACCTACTATATTTTCCAATTTCTCACAACTCTAATCTTGGAATATGACCGAATAACCTTTTAACCCATTTTGAATTTTGGCCATCCTTTTACCAACTCCTTTTTAACCATTTAATTAATTACCAAGTCTCATTTTTTAACATATTTATTGCACCGCACTTTATTGGTGTAATTTATTGCAATACTAATTTACTATATTTATCTGGTTTAATCACACTCTATATGAATTAATGAATGAATTGATTTATTAAGGGGTACTACTGGAATCTATTGGTGGGGTAATACACCCATTGGACTCAGAAATAATTAATTTTGTTATCAGCCTTCGGTACTGATTAATTTTCACTTTATTTATTTGTACTAGCACTTTATTTAACTTAATAACCAGCACTCTTATTAATGAATTATTATTATCATTAATCAGCCTGATTTTGCAATTTATGGTTCAATTTGACTTGGTATAGGTATAGAAACTTCTATTTGGTGGGGTTTCTTTTTTTCTTAAACTATATTAATATTTTTTCATCTGACCCGGTCAGACCTCCACTTATAGTTTGGGTTAAACAAGGATCTAATATATCTACATATACACACAGGGATACCAATCTGTGTTGTTTCACTAGTCTGTTTTATACATTAGATCAGGGATCCCCAACCTTTGTTACTCGTGAGCCACATTCAAAAATAAAAAGAGTCGGGGAGCAACACAAGCATGCAAAAACCTCCTGGCGAGCCAAATAAGTGTTGTAATTGGTTATTTGGTAGCCCCTACATGGGCTGGAAGCCTATAGGAGGTTCTATTTTGCAGGAGTCTTGGTTTTTATACAAGCAAAACTTGCCTCCAAGCCTGGAATTCAAAAATAAGCTCCTGTCTTGAGGCCACTGGGAGCAACATCCAAGGGGTTGGTGAGCAACATGTTGCTCGCGAGCTACTGGTTGGGGATCACTGCATTAGATTAAGGCAAGCTGGACATTAGTCCCTTAAGACTGGAGCTAAAGGTCACTTTCTTAGGAAAATGGGTCATATATGAGATGGAAGAAGGTACTTCTGTACTTGTTGTTGGACTACAAATATCAGCATGCTTTAACTCTTGAGCTGTAGTTAGTGTTTGAATGCAGTGTACTATAATGAAGCCACATTTACATAATAATCTATTAATCTAAAATACTAGTAAAGAAAGCAGCATTCTCATGGGAGAATTAAATCGTCTTGCATCTGTAATTGTATTGTTGGTCAGCAGCAGTTGGTCTTGCAGCTCTTATTTGTTTTTTTTTGGTCAACTTCTTTAGAGAACATCCTGCCTGGTAGAGTTGAACCTGTAGGTTGCTGCACAGGTTCTTATACTGCTGTGCTATCGTGATAACTCACCCTGGTGGTCTAGTGGGAGGAGGTCTGCAGGGACGCCTGCAGCCTCCTCGGCGGGGACAACCGCCACGCTGCCGCTCCTCTGGGCCGCAAAAGTGTAATAGTTAAGGTGCGTGCGGCGCGCAGCTTCCTGGTTTATTTACAATTATTAACAAATTATTAACAAACAAACATGGATTTTATCTTTACCTTGACTGGTACATCTCTATCCCACCATTGAGCCAGCGAATGCGCCTTTAATCGAATTGTTAACAGGTGCTACTAGTCTCCCTATATAATTCCCTGCTCTGCGCTAACTCACTGCCCTAGGTCAATGGTCCTAGGTGCTCTGTAACCTGTGATTGCTGTTCCTTTGACTCCTGCTACCTGTTAATGTCCCCTCTGTGACTTCCTAGTTCTGACCCCCGCCTGTTGCCGACCTTCAGTTTCTCTCACAATTCTGCTACTGTTATCTGGTTCTGGCCTGGCCTGTCTGACTACACCCAGCTCCTTCCTTACCAACTCCTTCCTAGAGTATGCATTTGGCACCCTTGCCTGGCCCTGTTGGGAGTACTGGATCCTTGTGCGGTAAGTCCTTTTCTAAAACAAAGCTTAACCTAGTCACTTGTATATGAGATCTGATGTATTCACATAAAGTACTTATACATTCTTGACTTTATTTATTATAATGGCATTTACTGTAAACTTCCTCTTTTCTTTCATTGTTCTTTTTTTTTACTTAAGGCAGATGACTAACCCAAGCCATCTATTTTTTTATTGTGTAAAACTTGAAAAAATGAAAAGTCCTGATACTGTGGTTCCTTTTTTGCATGCCTATTTTACAAGGCAAATATTCTTTGCATCTGGGAGAACATTATCTTCATATATGTATTTTGATGTTCCTATAATTATCATACTTTGGCCATTCCTTAGCCCGCAGCTAATGTCTCAACTTTTAACAGAAAAAAATAATAATCCCACAATGCTCCCAGATGTCCAGTATATCAGCCAAAATAATGTGCATATTGTTATACTGGGCAGCTTGCTGACATGACTTTTTAGGCACAATGGGAAAATTTGCGTATCAGCTTGGCATGTAATGAATTTGTCATAATTAAATACATTTCCAAAGGGGGAAAATCAGAATGATGGAAAAGTAGATAATTTCTTTTCTAAGGAAACCATTATTTTTTGGTACTTTATATGATGCATCTTTGCTCCATAAATGTTTACAAGTTCTATCTTAATACAGGCTTTTCCTGAAAAGCATGGTTGTGGCTTTTCTTCTTTTCGTTAGGCAAGATTTACTAGCTTGAATGAATGATTTTCCTTCATTTTGTTACTTGTATTGACAAAATGATTAATTAAAATGTACTTGTGGTTTTCCTCAATAATAAATAAACGAGCATGCAGATCATATAACATGTCATTCACTCGAGTAAAGCATTTTTACATTGTGATTTATACAGAGGCAATCACAATACCTAATATTTTATGAATATAATAATTATGTAACATTAGATTATAATGCCAAAATGGATATTATATATAATAAATATAGCACACATTGTATTTAAATATTTTTTTTTTAATATCTTCATATAGTATATAGCATCACTAAACATACCCAGTAATATGCACACATAATATAAAGGATAATTGATTCCATGCAATATAGAACTTAAAGTATTTAACCAATGTCACAAACTTTTATAAAGGAAACTGAACCCAGCCCACTACTGAAGCCCAATCTACTCTTGCTGTGGACTTATGTAAAAACAGGTGCAACATTTTTCCAGAAATAATAACAGCCAATTAGAAATTGGCATTTACAGGTTTACTGTTTGAAAGCTAGCAAACCTTGTACCTGATATTAATCTGCACAACCCCTAATGCCTTTGTTTCTGCTTAATTTGAACAGTTGATTACATATGTATATTTTGTCTATTTGCTACAGAAAAAAAAACAAAATTATGTTTTGGCAAATGCCAATAATTCATGTCACATTGTGGTACACAATGTGGTTCTGTGTTGTTTCATGCTTAAAGCTTTTGAGACTGTTTTAGTGACAGAATAGACCTTTATACTTTATACTGAGCTCAAAAGGAAAATAAAAATGTAACTTTAAAGGACAAGGAAAGGGTTAATCACTACCTGGACTGTATGCATAGGCAATACAATTAAGTTGGAACTAAGTAAAACCTAAATGGATAACTGGGACAAGAAAGATGATGATGGCATCTTGCTCAATAGAATAGTGCAGTGCCTGAGGTAAGCAATTAAACATTGACATCCTGGCACAACGATTAACCCTTTCCAGGAACCCTTTCCAGGAAACTAAATTCAGACTGAAAATCAGTGCCTAGACTGTCATTAGCCTTTTCCTGCCACTTCACCTGGAGCGACTGCAGCAACCTACTATAGTTGCAGGCACATCGAGCAGATTTTAGCGCCAAGATGCATACTTCCGTGTTTCGGTACCAAAATCTGTTCCTTTTGCAGTGGCTTGGGGTGCAGTCACAGGAGAAGAGTGATGTCAGTGGAGGGGCTGAGTCTTGCCCAATAATCAGCTACATGTGGCATTAGCCTAATAACTGTATTTACAGGTTCATTAGCCCAGAAGATCTACATAGGACTGGGATGTTGTGTAGTGATCGAACTACATGGGGTTAAATTGTTCTAACATTTAATCAACTAGTCCCATGTGTAAGCGATGAGTTATTCAGAAAAATGCAGCATGTTGCGTCTCAACCTGCGTTTGGCGCCTACATGCGCCTGTGTGAGTACAGCCCCATTGAAAAAAACCGAATGCGTCTACTACTGCGCTCCCCTGCGGCTTGAACGCATAAAAACAGAATGCAGGTGAGCGCAGCTTCAAACGCTCGTCTGTAAGAGCCCTAAAGCAAAACTATTTTACTGAAAACACTACTGATGTGTGAATTAGGTAGTCAGAGTATTCATGGATTTCCCACTAATATAAACAAGCAAGATACACTTTTTAAAAAAAAATTAAGACCATCTATTTAAACTCATACAATAAACAAGTGTGCTTGCCCAAGAGGTACAGTATGTTATGGAATGCTTGCATCATATTAAGAATGCACAAAATAAAAAGATGACATACGTACATTATTGCCTTATATGACTCGGCGGTTCTTGCCTGATGGGACTCCATCTGTCCTGGTCAATATATTACTAACCTTCCATCCAGTATAGGATAGTTTGCCATCTGTTCTTGTTGCTTTTATGAATTTACTTTTTTATGTTTGATGTTTGGTTGCTGAGGTCCCTCATATTAGTGACTTGCATGTCAATTTAGTTTTTAATTTTTGTTAAGAGGTCTTCCTATTCTAACCTCATCCCTTTGCATTTATTGTAGCATTGAAATTGCTTCTTGATTATTAAAGGAGAACAAAACATACTTATTTAAGTGAATATCCTTGATGAGGCCTCCCTCTCCCTTAAATGGGAAGGAAAGCCAGCAAAGCAGTTTATTGCCAATAGATTAGCCACAATTGTGCAAGCTAGAACCCTATTTATTCTGTAGAATGCTTTACCATACCTGAGCAAACAGCTCTAGAAGTTCTCTCTGTTTATTTCGGATAGCAGCTGCCATATTTTCTTGGTGTGACATCAATTCCTACCTGAGTTTCCCTGCTCACTCATAGCTGTGGGCTCAGATTACAGCAGGGAGGGGAGGAGCAAACTGAGCATGCTCAAGCCCTGACCTGGAGGTTTAAAGTGAAAACAGGAAGTCTGATAAGAAGCTCATGTGTACACAATAGAAGGAAAGAAATGCTGTGTTTCTTTTGACAGAAGACTCAGAGCAACATTACTTTGAGGGTTTACTGGTGTATTTATATAGACCTTTCTGATAAAGCTTACTTAGTTTTAGCCTTTCCTTCTCCTTTAAGAACCGCACCACTGCTGCCCCTCAGTACTGCCCCTTTTGCTTTACTTGTACTGAAAAAGTGTAGCACAGCAAGAGTTGTCGCCATGTTCCATGTCAAAAATTACTTGGAAGACAAACAGCAGAAGATGGTGCCCTCCAAACCTGCTATGCTACTCAAACCAGGCAAGGCAAGTACACTTCTCCACAGGTACTAACATATATAATCATTTTTTTTCTTCATTAAATGTATCACGTATAAGTTGCATAAGGCAATGCAAAGAAACGCATTTAAAGAAAACAATAGAAGCTGCATGCATACTGGCTGCTCTCTTTGAAAGTGTTGGCCCAGGCTATCTGGACAGACAGATTGTTCCATATGTAAGATACATTTGTACGTTTCTTCAAAGAAAAAGAAAACGGTTGTATACCAGAACATTTTTCTGTAATAAAACAGATCTCGCTAAAATCTATTTAAAGTTATATTATTGTATACTGAGACCTTCCGGGTCAACTGAGTTCTTACTTAAGTCCTTTTCCAGGTCAATACTTAGCAGCCCCCACAGGCTTCAAAATGCAGAAACTATTCTGAAGCCTGGCATATGATTGGCCTCTTGGCACTGTCTATGTCAGAGAAGGATTGATGTCATAAAAGGACACTAGTAAAATCATTTACTTGGCCAGCTTGCTGGACATGCTGCCAGTACTAAAGCCTGAAAAAATTACTGTTCTTCCATATGAGCTGTTAACACTGATTTTTTTTATATAACAAACAAATTTCACTTTTTTTTCTAATGACACTTTAAAATAAAAGCTCAGGTTATAAGACTCTTTACCTCATTTTTAATATGCAGTTGTCTTCCTTCCTTATGTGTAAAAATCCATGAAAAAATTTAATTCAGCTATTACATGTGTATTTCACTTGTTTAAAATTGCACCTAATACTTATTTATAAGTGCCAATTTTGTAGCTCTTTGTTTTAACATTCATTTTTTTTTAAGAACTCCAGACTAAGGGGGGTGCTGCACATAAATAATACCATGATACCCACTAAGGCTTCCCCATCATATGTGTCTAAATTCCACAGCTGTTTCTTTGGTAGTTATGCACAATTTACTACACAATTATTATTCATTCTGTGTAATCCAAGTTCCATATTCTTTCCCTTTATTGTAATATTAAAGACATTTTGGTAGAGTAGAAGGGAAAGTACTTTGTAGTATGGAATCAAAGTACCTTTTATCACCATTGTTATGGGTATACTACAGTTTACGATGACTGTATTTTTAGCATTGAGCATTGCATTTTATAGTTATCAATTTAATCTGAAAGTCTTTTAGTAGAACTGCATCATACAGAGCTAAACCATTTACAATTTTCAAAATTACTCTAGGGGGATCCCAAAGTCTGCTGAAAAGGTCCATAAACAAGTTTAAGGACCATTAATAATGTGAAATAAAAAATTACTGAAATTCAATCTGGCACAAAAAAGTCAATAGAAATAAGCCTGTTAGACAGGATGGTTGTTGAGTTGCTTTATCGTTTAAAAGAAAGGCTCTCAGATTATTTACGGCTGCGGCTGCAATTGCTATAGTGGTGCAAAAAATGTATGCAAATATTATGCAAACTGAGGCCTTTGAAGGTATTGTCTTGAAAGCATCTCGTTAAATTTCTGCATAGTTTAACTCAGCACTGCTGTGTCCATCCAAATTCCCATTGTGCAAGAGACCTGTAACAATTCACTTTAGCAAGAAGGCAATGTACAAAGTGCATCAATTATTTTGCACACAACCTTCCCATTAGTAAATTACCCTTAAATTTTCAGCCCAACTGTGTTCAATACCCATTCTGATGTGTGCATTATTATATATTGGATGCAATTGTTCTCGGGCATTTCTCTCTTGCAGCTGATGCAAATATTGCATTGCGGGTAAAACGGATGGCAGCTTGTATCTGAATTGTCTCAATTTGTATTTAAATGGGTCTATGATAACTAATTGTGGCAATCCTATGAACTAACATAAAAGCTAATGTTCCCATTGCTCATAAAGGATTGCCATGATCATATAAAATTTAGGGTCAGGCTTTTAGTGACCTCACAAAAATGTTAGTAGTTGTGGACAACACTTACTAACAGGCAGTTTTGTCTTTTATCTTTTTTTAGTTGACACTGATTTAATACTAAGGCTACATTGTTCCCCTAACTATAATTGCCTTGGGAAAAAGAATCACCGTAAATAAATCTCCTAACTGCAAAGAAAAAGAAAATCGCATTTACGTAAGCAAATATCTTTCATTTATGTAATGCGTAGGAAATGCAGTTCTTGGATAAAGTTACTTGGACTGAGTGTTTGTTTTATCTTTAAAATTATCTCAAAACAATAAAATATGTGAATCACAGCAACGGAGAACATTAAATTATGCATTTTATGTGATTTGATGATGCCCAAATGACTCATGATGCAGCTGCAACAGTAAAAACACACATGCTCATCATTTATATATTAGCTGTCTCTTTTAAGGACCTATTGGAGTGTCAGAAAAACACAACACGTGAAACTGGTCCTTCTGAAAAATATGCAGTGCTTCCTTATGTACTTAAGGTCTCAGAGAGATCTAAGAAAGTATTCAGGATAAGATCCCTTTTCCATTATGAAAACAAACTAATAAGTTTTGGATACTTTATTGATGTTATTATACTGTCACTTCCATACCTAAATGATGCTGTATTATATGTTGTACGTTGCTGTGTATATAAGTAGCTCTATATAAATAAAAATATACAGTACTTACATACAAATGATGAGAGGCATAAAGGCTATCAATCATGATTAAGAAAACTGCAGGTGCATAGAGATATCTATCAGTTTCTTCTGAAATACTCTGAAAACCACTGCCCGGCCAAGGAAATCAATATCTGTTGATGTTTTTATGGTGAGGACACGGAGGAAAGCAAGAAGGGAAGAAGGCTATGATCTCCTTTCAATGGAATGGATGCTTTTAATCAAGTTAAAGGACCAGTGACATCAAAAAATGAAGTTGTTTTAAAGTAATAAAAATATAATGCAGTGTTGCCCTGCACTAGTAAAACTGCTGTGTTTGCTTCAGAAACACTACTATAGTTTATATAAATAAGCTGCTGTGTAGCCATGGGGGCAGCCATTCAAATGAAAAAAGGCTCAGGTTACACAGCAGACTAGCTCTGTAGAACATAATGTTATCTTTTATCCACTATTTTATCCTGTGCCATATAGCCTAGTGTAGTCCGTTGTGTTGAGCACAACTGTGCATCTCCCTTTATCTGCTGGCAGGATAAGAGAACTGAGCGCTCTTCTGTCTTGTGTAGTAAGGTTAGGGGGAGGTGTTCTGGCACTTGACAAGGCAGCTGACACTTTTAGTCTGAGTTTTTCCGCTTCTTCCTTTTTTATGTGATTATTATTGATGGCAGATTCTGTGGCTGTGAAGAGTTCAACTACTGGGATGTGTTGTTGTGTCACTGCATAGTTCAACCCCTCGGCTAGCACGTCCTTTTCTGGCTGATTTAGTACCCTATCTTACCCGATCTTAACCCACTTGTTCTTCTGTCCTTTTCCAACTGCTGCCTCATGACAGTAAGGTGGTGAATTTGCTTATTTGTCTCGCCTTACTCTTTATGTGTTGGGCCATCTGTGCATGTTCAACAAAATAAAATAATATCAGGAAATGCTCCAGCCGTACAGATTAGAAAAGAGAAAGGAGAGAAGTGATATGATAGAAACATTTAAGTATATCAAGGGCACTAAAAGAGTTCAGGAGGAAAGCCTTTTCCAGCGGTGGAACATACGTAGTACATTAAATTGGAGGGAGGAAATTCTTTACAGTAAGGATGCACGAATCCACTATTTTGGATTTGGCCGAAGCCCTGAATCCTTCAAGAGAGATTCGGCCGAATACTGAACCGAATCCTAATCTGCATATGCAAATTAGGGGTGGGAAGGGAAAAACATTTTTTACTTCCTTGTTTTGTGACAAAAAGTCACGCAATTTCCCTCCCCATGCAAATTAGGATTCAGATTCAGTTCGGCCGGGCAGAAGGAATTGGCCGAATGCTGCTGAAAAAGGCTGAATCCTGGCCGAATCCTGAACCGAATCCTGGATTTGGTGCATCCCTACTTTACAGAAAGGGTGATAAAAACAAGGAACAGCCTTTTGTGGATGTAGAGAGCACTAACAGAGAAATGTAAACACACACACAGCTACAAAGCAATTTTAAAGAGTTAAAACAATACTAGAATTTAGCATTTAATGGGCAGAAAAAATAAATTTTTCTGCTTTCAATTCTGTTTTAAAATGTGTCTTAATATATGATGGCATTTCTGCAAGAATTTAAGATTAAGGCCATTGCTGAGCCATTATGTAAATATTGGCTGTTAATATTTGGGGGTGTTCTTTGTGTGATATTTTATTTATATCAAGAGAAATGTTCTACATTTATTTTGGGTTTAAAAAAGTGTCTTAAATTAGTGATTTTATAACTGTCCATGTCATTTTATGCTCACATAGCACTTAAAAGGACAATGAGGAATAAAATGATTTGAAGTGAATAATAAAAGTAACTCTTTCCTCTGATTCTGTGTGGAGGTAAAAAAGGGAATATATTTACCATGTCATATACAATGGGACTAACAGATGTTATGAGATCGTGGCTGGAAAAAGACATTTAGGAACACAATGTTTTTCCTTTTATAGACACTAATTACATTTACAAACTTTTTACACTGGTGCAATGGGGGCGTAAGTAAACATACCAGCAAGACTGACAGGCCTTAAATTAAACAATCATAAATTCATGTCAAAGGCTAGTAAGTTCACCACCCAGATTCTGTCATTTAAAGTGAAACAATTTTGTGATATAACAAGTCCAGCTGGACATGGTTTATCCTAAATCTCTGTATAAATTATCATGACTTCAGTGAGAGTCAGTCAGTGCTTCTTTCACACTTGCTGGCCACTATAGACTCATGATCAGCAGCATTGCATCCATTATTCTGGAGCCAGATGATCAACTATGCTGAAATACAAATTATGATGAATTGATATGTATGAACACAACAGCACACACCACCATAATTATACCAGATTGAAATATGACTTTGTTAATTCCCACAATATTCTATATGGCAAGATATACCTTTGAAAAAAACAAAACAGGAGAGCAATTATTATTATTTTATAGTACAGGCATAGGATCTGTTATCTGGAAACCCGGTATCCAAAAAGCTATGAATAGACTTCATTATCCGGAAAACTCTAGGTCCCATACCTGTAGTTGGTATCATAAGGCTTATCTCCTTTTCTCCAAGAATTTAAAATGTCCCAACTCACAACAGCCATTGCTGCATCACTTTCAAAAACATATTGCAGATTGAAAGAAAATATAATATCAATTATCCAATACTTACAAAGTAAAGAAAAACATGAAGAAGGACATACGTTTATTAGTAGTGATGAGTGAAATTGGCTTGTTTCGCTATGCAGAAAAAGTTGCAATACAGTGGAAAAATGAGAAATTTCACCAAATGGAGTCCATTGGAAATGTCTGTGTTTTTTTTTAGTGCGAAATAAACAGAGACCTTTTAATAATGGCATTGGCATTTTTCCTTTTTATTTTTTTGGTGGGAAAAAATGCATGATGAAATTTTAGCTCAGATTCGCGAAAATATTGCTTATCCCTATACATCAGCATTATAATGCAAGGTATTGTGCTGCATTTAAACATTTCCCCCCATATGTAATAAAAGGCACTAAGGGGCAAATTCACTAAGCGCTGAAAATGTGCTAGCGATGGCTTTGCTGCACTTCGCCAGGCGTAGTTTCGCCAGGGCTGCTCAAATTCACTAAAATCCAAAGTTGCGCCCAGGAAGGCAAAAGGTAGTGAAGTTGCGCTAGCGTTAATTCATCACACAAAGCGAAGTTACGCTAGCGATGCCTAATTTGCATACAGCGCCAAGTTAAAGTACAATGGACGTATATGTAGCAGCAAATACATTACACTACACAAGCACGGGATAAAATAGAGTTGTTATTTTGCCCTAAACATGTGCCCACTGTATAGTTTAGGTGCCATATGTTAGGAAATGTAGGGGGGAAGGAGGGTACCCCCCCAAAAAATGTATGTTTTTTTTTCAGCCTATCACCCTTAAAAAAGTAAAAGACGCCAGCGTTTTTTGGGACTTAGAAAAAATGTCTATTGCACTTCGCCTGGTCTGAGGTGGCGAAGTAAAGTCTGGCGCAAGAGATAACGTTCAGTAAAATCCGAAACTTAGTGAATTAGCATAGTTACGTACATTTGCCCTAGCACAACTTTGCCTTGCGTAAGGGTCCGAAGTAGCGATAGAGTAGGTCCACTTCGCTATCGAATTTACGCCAGCGCCCGTTAGTAAATCGGCAAAGTGGCAGAATGACATGGAGAATTTTTGCTAGCCTTAGCCACTTTGACCTTTAGTAAATAACCATAGCAATCAATCAGATGTTTGTTTTTAAATGCTTTAAAATGCTACCAGTTGAATGGTTGCTATGGGTTCCTGCTCCTGGACTAACTGAGTGCCTTTTATTACATAACCCCCTAAGTTTTAGTATGATGTAGACAGCTGCTTATAATTTTTGCTTGTTTCTGAATTGACTGTTTTGCAATTCTGCAATTTTGTAAGAAAAACTGGTTGCCATTAATGCTGAGGATTTTTTTTTCAGCAGGAATGGATTTGTGGTGGAATTCAGCATATTGCCATGAGTGAATTTTTCTGCGAAACCACTGCAAGTGTTTTCCATAAAAATGGTGCAAAAACCTGTACTTGACTTCAGTTCATTTCGCATGAGAAAAACCCAGCCAAAAAAAAGCCCACTGACTTACGCTTAACACTTTTGTTTCAAGAATGGCACAGATTAACTCATTAGTAGTTGCCATGAGTCATGGGCAAATCTTCTCTTTTAAAATGAATGGCTTGATTTTGTCAACACTTCCTCTCCAATACATTGTAGTAGAATCTACAGCAATGACATGAAAATGCTTGTCTGCCAGTCCTGTAGATGCTACATTTCCAATTCTGTTATTTTCAGTATGTGATACAGAGTTGCTTGGCAACATGCTGTTCTGATTACAGAGAAATATTTGGTGCAGAAAGTGTTAAACACTAACAGATGGCAGAATATCTTGCCTGTAATTCCATAGCAGCAATTCTCTGTTACTTCAGTGAAATAAGTTACTATGAGCAAATCTTTTGCTTCACATATAAGTTTGTGATAGATGCAAAATTTCACCGAAATGCAATTGTATCAATGGGAAAGTGAAATTACATTCAAGGAATTTTTAGCTCATCCTCAAAAATAAGATTAAACTCATTTTAAGGTATCAGGCAATAAGGTTGCATTCATGATAAAAACATTTTTCTGGTACAAATGTGCCATAGGCATTTCAGTCATAGTAATTCAATTCCTACTCGGTACAAATGGGGTTAAAACTCTCCGATGTTTTGGAGGAAGTGGATAAAATAAAACGTATAATTTGGAAAACGTGACATTTTATATGTTGCTGCTGTAACAATCCAAAAATATTTCTAATCCTTTCCAGTCAGACAGGAAGTCTAATATTTTGTTCAAATAGCAGCAGGGTAGTTGCTAGAATATCATTTTTAAGTAAGTAAGGCATAGAATAATCTTGCTGTTTACGCTGAACATTTTTATGTATGTATAGGGTAAAATATTTAACATTTATTATTTGAGAAATGTCATTGTAATAATATACCGCATATAGTGACTTAATAGGTAAGGAACCAAAGCAATTGCACAAAATGCCTCTAAATAAATATCAATCCAGCATTCAGACTAGTTCAGCAACTCAAAATGGTCAGTAAGACCAACAAAAAAGGATTTTGTGACATTAATGTCTAATTTCTTAAAAAACTGACTGGTGTTAGGCAGAGCACCTGCCCATTTTTCTTAGGGAATCTGAGCTCACTTATTGTTTCATGACTTCTAAATATGAAGTATTTCCTCCTCTACACCAGTTAAATCTTAAAAATGTCTACAAAGAATTCAGGGCGAATCAGTTTCCATTTTGTTATTGTTCTGCTTTGAACATGTCATGAGAGGGTAGGTATGATATAACAGTCAACTTTCTAGGCTCTTGTATCCCGTAATAGGTAAGGAGCAATAAGGGAGGTTTAATAGGTTTCACCATTTATAACCCTCACACCAAGAAAGTAGGAAAGGTTGTGAGTGGAGTCTATCACATAAGCCCAGACACCAGAATCTTTGCTGACAAAGGCTGCCCTGCACTACATGTTTGCTATCACTCCGTTCCAAATGGAAACATTGACAGCCATGTCTCCAAAAACAGTCTGGACACTGTGGAAAAAATAAGTTTAAAAAGGGGATTATAAAACCACTATATTTACAGTAAGTGTAAATAGTACAAAGACAACATATCTCCTGTTAGCAGAAACTGCCCTGGCCCAGGGTTATTCTCAGCAGGCACCATGGAGCAATCCTCCTCTTCCACTTCTTCATTCCTCAATGAGTGAAAGAGCAGGCTTTCTTTTGGCTTTTCGATCTACTGCACATGTGCACCGATGTGAAGGAAGAAGAAGCATGAAGAAAATCACTCCGTGGTGCTCACTAGAAGAATCCACAGCCTGGACAGTTTTATGCTTATTGGAGCACTGGCCCAGAGCATCAGGTAAGTAAATACTGGGAGCGCCTAATTTTGGACACCCCAGTGATTGTTGCTTTTTTTTTAAGATTAACAACCCTCAATGTAAAAATTGCAGTGAATTTTGGGATTACATCATCTACACTAAGGGGAATATTTATTAAGGGTTGAATTTCAAGTTGAAAAAACTCAGAAATTTGAATTCAAAAAGACCGGAATTAAGTCAAAGTTTTTTTTGGTCGAATAGGTCCATTTTTGATCGAATAGATCCATATTCGGCCGAATTTGAATCATATGATTTGACTCCAAATACATTCTAGGAGGTCCCCCACAGGCTAAAACAGCAATTCTGCACGTTTTAGATGGCGAATGGTCGAAGTCGAATTTTTAAAGAGACAGTACATGATACATTTTGATATTCGAATTTTAAACGTTTTTTCAAATTTGAATCGAATTTGGACTATTCCCTAGTCGACGTACACAAAAAATAGCTCAAAATTAGATTTTTTTCCTGATTAATATCCTTAAAAGATCCTGGATCTGAAAAAATCTCTGTATGCAAAAGATAAGACCAAAAGCCATTATTCAATGGCCTTGATCTTATTTGGAAATCATGCTTGCCTCACAGGTTACTCCACTGAGTGACCGAGCCCAATGCCATGCCGGCCACCAGGGCGCTGCCCTTGGATGGGCAAATAGTGGCAGATGGCCTCACTTAACTTACCACCCGGGGCCCTTACCCGGAGAGGCATTAACCCACACAGATAGGGTACTACAGCCCCATTACCCCACACTGGCAAGCATTTCCCCGCCCACCATTCCTCTCGCTAAATAGTTGGCAAGTTAACTTGATAATATACTTCACTAGTCAAAAAAAGGGGCGGGAGGGCGGGATGCTGCTTCACCTGGCTGCTCCAGAAGGATGGCTGCCAAACAGTTCCCCCTGGATACACCCTGCTGGTAAGCCCTCCTTCATTCCTCACCACCCATCCTAACCCACTTATTTGCCTATAGCCTGCCTAGCCCAGTCAAAGCTTCCCTCCCTCCACTTTGGCTTGTCCAGGAAGCCCTATTATCACAGAAGAATGAGTCAACACTTTACTTTCAAAACTACAGCAATGTGTCTCCTTTGTTCCCAAACAGTTAGAAAAGAGTTGGGGAGCAACACAAGTATGAAAAAAGTTCCTGGGGGGCCAAATAAAATTTGTGATTGGCTATTTGGTTACCCCTATGTGGACTGGCAGCCTGCAAGAGGCTCTATTTGGCAGTACATATATATTAAAATTTGCCTCCAAGCCTAGAATTCAAATATAAGCACCTTCTTTGAGGCCACTGGGAGCAACATCCAAGAAGTTGGTGAGCAACATGTTGCTCACTAGCCACTGGTTGGGGACCATTGGGTTAAAAGAAGAGGTGAAACATGCCCTTATCCCAACTTTTGTGACATGTATTGCTAGCATCAAATTCAAAACCAGTATGTAGTTTTCAGAAAACTACAATACATTTTTTTTAATTTCAAAATTCGATATGTTGCACTATTTCCAATTAAATACAGGGTTAAATGATTTGCAAATCATCCTGTCCATTTTTGTTTACATTTTACACAGTGTCCCAACTTTTTTTGGAAAAGGGGTTGTATTATACTCCCCCATAAATCAGTTTTTTTGTAGATTATTCCTTTATGTTAGCCAGCTAATGTGGATAATGCTTATGAAAACATTGTACACCTCTTTAATGAAACCAGGACAACAAGGAGGGGTGCTTTTTGGCTCCCAGTAACTACCTAGCAGGGTATCTATTGAGTGACATTTTAGTAAGAATATTATTCTCAGTGGTTTGGGGATGGTTTGTTTAGTCTGGATAAGCATTTGGTTGTTACCTTCATTAGTGACAAACACATTTGTGCTCAATTGACACAGAAGCTCTAATATAATTTATAAAAATAAATCTTATAACAAAAAAGGTACTCATAGTTATGTGTGGGTCCAATGAATAGCTGTAAATAGGGTCAGCAACTACAATGAATAACAAGGAGCAAACACCTTAACTGTTCATGACTCAAATCTAGTCCTTGAATGACTGGACGCAGTAAATGATCTATTACCCACATGGATTTTATGTTTGTCCATATGGATTTACCAACTTTTCAAATCCAGTTAACCACATACACTGCGAATTTGGATGCAAACTTTGTGAGGATGTCATTGAGTTCTGTAATTGGTCAAAAAGGACGCAAACATGGTCCCTAACATTTGCAATGGTCTTTGCAAATGTTTTTTTTTTTACAGGGCAACCCTTTTGAAATAAAAATTAACAAAGTGGTATAAAGGTGATACCTTTATTAGCTAACTAAGATAATCATAAAAAAAACATGGATAACTCAATCAATTCAGTTTTCCCCCTGATTGCACTGATTCAAGTTTATAACATTTAATTGTTTTCATATATAAGCAAACATTTAATTTGTTAGTTTATTCAAGGTATAAAAAACCCCACACACCTCACAAACTCGACCTTTCATAAATAATCCTCTTGCTGTATAATGAGCTACTAATTTAAAAAAATACATGGAATAAATGGCAAATTAATAATGCTGTGCAGTCATGACTGAAAGCATAAATGTCTCTGAGGTCTAGAAATGTTTCACAGAAACCTGCTAGTTAGTAAAATAGCTAAGATATGTAACTTCTTGCACAATATAATAAATGAAGCAAATTTGTTTGCAAGATTATTAGGCTTACTTGTAATTAATGTCAGTGAACTTTATCACATCCATTAGATCATCCAATTTTGGTGCTCTGGAGTTTTACATAATTTATTTACTCCAAAGTGGATACTGATTGGATGTCTGATAATTTTATATTCATTTTTGCACTTTTTGGCAAAATATTAAATATAAATAAGGCCCTTAGTGTCCCCATTGTGTCTTCATGAGAACAAAAAGTTGACAATGAATTCCAGCTCCATCCTTGGTTCAAAGGCTGAAAGAAGGCATTCCATCCATGGGATGCATAGTCTTCCTTGAAGTGATTGCATAAATTATCGAAATTCAGTTTGCAATACTACACAAGTCTGTATGACCTTTCCCTAGGCTACTGTTAGCCCTGTGACTTACACAGCTGGTTATAGGACTAGCATTTAGCATTTTTCTCTCTTCTTCAGATGATTTGTCCAGAATAGTAAGGAGCAATAAAGTGACGATGCACAAGTGAATATGCATAATAGTAATCAGGAGGTAAAACTTGTAGTCACAAAATCCCGGAGTCCGGACACAGGACCACACACACACAGGATAACAAGATGAATAAAGGGTGGGAAATTACCAGGAACTTTTGCCACTAATGTTGCATTGTGGATAAAAACATTGCAACTGGCAACTAACATTGCACTTTACACACCAAACTTGTGCTCATAAATAAGCCCTATTTTTTCCTTGGGTGGAAACATTTTGGCCTGAAATCATGGGCTGTCTGGGTAACCATGTTACTTTACCTTCAGTTATGAGTTTCTATATTTGGAATGAAGAACTTCTGGCTAAAATACTATACAGAACGTTGCTGTTCTATGTTAGAAATGCCACTACCCTGCACTGGCTGAGACCTGATCCCCTGCCATCTCATACTGGCTAAACCTTCTAAATAAAATGTTACCACTTATAAAACTTGCATATGAAACCTGGGGAATAGCCGCCAAATTCGCAAAGACCAGGTGAATCTGAATCAATATTTACCCTTAGTCTCAAATCTAACCCCTGCTGTGTGATACTGATAATTCTGTTATGACAATACTCTATATAGGGATTAGTACTTTTTTTTTTGCCTGATGCATAAAATCGCATTTTTGCATGTTTCTAAATCTATTAGCACTGCAATTTCACTTTTTGTTCTGCTGAAAAACAATTGCATTTTTTCGCATGGGGAAAAAAGTGAAAAAAATGCCCAATGTATTTGACGTAAGAAAAAAACACCAATATATTTGGTGAGATAAAAAATGCCCATTGACTAAATAAAATAATTGAATTTGATTCAAGAAAAAATGCCCATGGACTCAAATGCATTTGGCAGAAAGTAAAGTGAAGTTAAGTAAAATGAGGCAGTTTCACTCATCACTAATAAGAAGGTTTCTTATACAAAACAGAAAAGTTATTCATAAATGCTGGCCGCATATATATGTGTGTCCAGATGTAAAAATTGTAAAAATGTCAAATCAGAATAATATGGACCCTGGGAAAGATGTGCATGTGTTTAGTATTATGAACTTAATATGATATTCACATAGAACAAACACCCATTTTTAGTAGCGCTGAGTGAATCTGTCCTGTTTTGCTTCACCAAAAAATTTGTGAAAAAACAGTGAAAAAATCCACAAAACCTTTTTTTCACAAATATTTGGTTGTGCAACATTTTTGTAGCAAACTACATTAGAATCTATGGGGATTTTTTTTCATGGCACCTTGTTTCTGCTTTGGGGCTACCAATAAAAAAAAATCACATGCATTTTCAGCTCAGTATACTACTAGACAATTGCCCTACATTGTTATCTACTTCTACACTATGTCGCTGTTTAAGCAAAAAGTACCATTCATAGTATTACTTCTAGCTTACAAACACAGACACCAGCAAATAATAAATCTGACTACCAACAGATAATATCTGGGTGTTAAAATGAATAAACAATATATCTATGTGTATGTCTGTATATAGACAGTTGGATGGGAGAAGGGAAGGATAAACTGACATGTTTCGTGTGTCTTTTTTTTGTTGTTGTTTTGCAAAGAGAAACGAGCCGCGCAACAAATTTTTAATGTGGTTTTGCAAAATGTTTGATGCTGGCGGACGACACCTGTAAGTTTGCACCAAATCTATGCATGACAAAACTATATGCTCATTGCTAATTTTTAGAAAAAGAATCATACCAAACTGAAATATATATTTATGTAAATATTGCCCTTTTACATCTCTTGCCTTGAGCCACCATTTCATGATGGTCTGTGTGCTGCCTCAGAGATCACCTGACCAGAAAAACTACAACACTAACTATAATAGGAAGAAGTGTGGAAGCAAAAGACAGAACTCTGCATGCTAACCTAACATGTAAAATTTGCTTGGATTGTTTGTGTGCGCCATGAATCCTACAATCCCATTTTTTAAAATGGCAATTTTCTATTTAGGAATGACCAATGGCACATGCTACTAAAAAAGTATATTATTATAAAAATGGTTTATTTACATGAAGCAGGGTTTTACATATGAACTTTTTTATGCAATATATTTTTAGAGAGACCTACATTGTTCAGGGGGTATAGTTTTCTTTTAAAATGCAGGAATGAATTATCGAGGTTTGACAACTTAAAGTACATACACCAAACACACAAGCTGTGATGAGCATCTAACAATCTAGAGTACTGTTAGCACGCTCAGTTTAAAAGAGCTGATATCATTTTTGGCAAAGTTTGATTTGATATAATGCCAGTAAATCAAATATGAGGAATGTTCCCCCCCCCATGGATAACTCTGAAAACAGCTTCTGTTTGCTGGCTGCTGTTCCCCGAATGTCAAAATTAGAAGTACTGGTGAAAGGAAAACCTAGGCACAAAGAACCATTCAACCTCAGCACATGGGAAGGAAATGCCTGCATGGTCAAACATTAGTATAAAGTTTCCTTTAGAGATGCCTGAAGGCTTTATAGAAAGACAGTTTTATGCTATTTTAAGAGTGTTATATTTGTCATTTAGGAGCACAACACATTTGCAGCTTTGAACTCAGTGGTACTACAAATATTTCAATAACATAAGCAGTTTGCTGAAGTTCTAGATAAAATATTTACCTTTAAAAATGTCTCTCCAGCTTTTCTTCTATTGTGCATAAAGAGTAGATTTGTTAGAGGATGGTCTGCAAACGGAAAGCAATCAAACCGTCCTTGGATTGAATGAACAAAGGGAATGTGATACACATTCAGGATGCATTTTATTGGGTCTTTAAGAGTAAATTCTAAACTTTTTCCATTCGGCCTAAGCACAATGAAGCAATTAGGACTAATTATACAGTATCTGAATTGTATTGAGGGGATCATGCTATGGCATCTGTTATAAATATAATTCCCAGTTAGAAAACACTCACGGCAAGTCGCTCACATCAGCATTAGAATAAAATTGCATACTTTATTTTAATCACTCATTAAAAAATATCGACTTGTTTCGATCTCTTGGAAATCGTCATCAGGATATCCAGGATATTCTGTTTTCATATCCTGATGACGATCTCCTACAGATTGAAACGCGTCAATATTTTTTAATGAGTGATTAAAATAAAGGATACAATTTTCTCCTATCGCTTATGTGAGCGACTTGCCCTGAGTGCATTCTAACTGGGAATTGTGTTATTTATGGTGAGCACCCGGCCCTCAGTTGAAAATGTGGTGAGTGCCGATTACAATGGAGGATATATATATATATATATATATATATATATATATATATATATAAATATATATATATATATATATATATATATATATATATATATATATATATATATATATATATATATATATATATATATATATATATATATATATATATATATATATATATATATATAAATATATAAAAGGCCGCAAGGGGGGGGGGACAGAACATTGGACCCACATGCTAATAAAGGTGATTTGACTCACTAAAGAAACTTTGGAGTGCGGTTCTGTGTGACAAATTAAGTACAACCTTTTTCAACCTGCACCTACAAATATACTGCAAATCCGGATCAGAGTGCGGCTGCCTGAAAGTTTGTGTATATATATATATATATATATATCTCCAAAGTTAAAGCTTTGCCCAACACTTTTTAAAACCATTTCAGTTTATTAGGCAGGGGTTCAATGAGGCTGTGACCATTTTACATACGCTTCACATATGTAAGTTTTCACACACATTTAATAAATGATGACATTTCTATGTAAGCTGTGCACTTTACATAACATTGCACTAACCTCAGGTCAAACCCGACCAGGCCTGTGACAACAGTGCTTATTGTCCCTCCCCTATGGTGGCCGTAATGTTCTGATGTCTTTAAAAAGTAAGGCTGACATAACTATTACATCATCTTCATACAATGGGGCAAATTTACTAAGCAGTGAAAATTCACCAGCGGCGGCTTCGCAGGCAGTGCAACACTTGCCAGGTGAAAATTGGCTCAGACAATGCTAATTCACTAACATGCAAAATTGCGTCCAGGGCACCAAACGCTGGCGAAGTTGCGCTAGTGTTAATTCGGCAAGCAGAGCGAAGTTGCTCTAGCGTTGGCTAATTTGCATACGGCGGGAAGTTAAAGTTGAAGGGACGTACTGTATATGTTGCTGCAAATACATTATATTACACAAGTCTAGGGAAGCTTAATAAAAGAAATTGGAGTTGTTATATTGCCCTTCACATGAGCCCAGTGTATAGTTTATGTGCCATATGTTATGAAATGTAGGGGTGAACCCGGTTACCCCAAAACATTTGTACGCTCTTTTGCAGCCTATCACCCTAAAAAAAGGATAAGATGCCAGCGTTTTTTGGGACTTAGAAAAATTTTCAACTAGAGTTTGAAGAAGTCCTATCTACTCTATTGCACTTCGCCTGGTCTGAGGTGGCGAAGGCAAGTCTGGCGCAAGAAGTAACGGTCAGTAAAGTCCACATCTTAGTGAATTTGCGCAGTTACGTCCCTTCGCCAGAGCGCAACTTTGCCGAGCGATTGAGTGTGAATGAGCGCCAGCGTCAGTCTCTTTCGTTAGCGAAGTTACGCCTGCGCCTGTTAGTAAATCGGCAAAGTTCCGAAATTATGTCAGTGCAACAGCGAAATAACAGTTTTAACATGAACACATAGAATGTAAGTCTATATAACAGTGCCCACCCCCCCTTCCTGGAAATTGTCCACTCTCACTTCACTTTAAGAACGTTTAGTGTGCACACATTGGGGCAAGGGAGAAGTGACTAACGCTTTCCTAACGTGTAATTTTGCTAGTGAAAGAGACAGACACTAGTGATCATGCGCATCATAGCCAGTGATCAGACGAATTTTCACTCTGGCGAATGGACGTAACTCCGCAAATTCATTAAGATGCGGTTTTACTGAATGTTATCTCTTCCACCAGACTTGCGTTCGTCAGCTCAGACCAGGCGAAGTGCAATGGAGTGCATAGGACTTCCTAAATTTTTAGTGATGGGCGAATTTATTCGGCAGGCGCGAATTCGCTGCGAATTTGCGCAATTTGCCGCCAGCGAATAAATTCGCGAAACGAGACACCGGCGTCAAAAACAGGCGCAGGCATCAAAAAAACGGGCGCCGGTGTCAAAAACGCCGTTTCGTGCGAAATTCTCTGATTTTTCGGCGAATGTAACTTTATCACTTCCCGCCTTATGCAAATTAGGCAACGCTATCGCATCTCCGGTTTAATTACCGATATGGATATCGAAAATTTGCCAGCGTTCAGCTCCCTGGACGAAACTTCGCACTTCAGTAAATATGCGTTGACCTAGAGAATTTATGCCTGGCGAAGTGTTTCGATGGCTGTGAAGCCGTCGCTGGCGGATTTTCACCAGTTAGGAAATTTGCCCCAATGGGTCTGCGAGGAATTGCTATTTGTACCAAGGTAGTGTACACCATATAGAAGCATCCCAGGGTGTGTAAAGCAAACAGTCTCACCAACTGTCAGTGGTAGTGAAAGAGAAATAAATCCTGTGAGGCAGATGCAGGGAAAGATTCATGTAAGAGAAGGCTCCCTGAAATCCTGAGGAGATCTACTGAAGGTGTCAAGGAGGCTTATGGGAAATTGACAATCCAGATCCAGCGTACATGCTGGCAACTCACTACAGGGCTGAAGTCCAGGGCTGGAATTAGGGGTAGGCAGAAGAGGCACCTGCCTAGGGCACAAAGATTTGGGGGGCACTGGGCAGGTACCTATTCAAAGATTTTCTGCTTACCCCTAGTACAGGTCGCTCGCTCCCTTGCTGCTCCCCTCCCCTCTCCCCTAGCACACTTTCCTCCCTCCGTCACTCCCCCTTCTTTACCCTGCCTTATCTTCTTATTGCGTGGGTGCACTTGCGCATGCGCATAGTCCTGTGCATAATCGCGCGCACACGGGGGGCCAAATTTAAGTTGTAAAATATCAAAAAAGGATTTGCAATAATTACAGTACTTTTGACATCATATCCAAATTATCTGTGCATATCCCGCGGTGACTGTTTGTTTCTGAAAGGAGTGAGGATTCCACAGTTGACGTGTAATGCTGTGTGGAATCAGTCTTGGACAATGGCAAAGAATTCACAAGTTTATTTATTGCTTTGGTTTTCTTCTCTAGAGGCTGGCACCAAACATGAATATAGTGTCCAGTAATTCCCCATTTAGTGTACTAAGCAATATAAAGTAGAGGATATGGTAATTCCAAACGTCATAGAAATATCACACAGCCAAGCTAATAAATCAGCTTATAGCACTTGGCACAACAATAGCTAAATGTACCCTTTTTCTAAAGTTTCCCTAATAAATCCAAGGATTGTTCTAATTTGCAGTTATAATAGGTAACAGGCTATAATTCATCTGCACTATTTGTACATAGTTTGGGAAAGCTGAATGAGAAACAAAATACATTTAAGAATTCTAGATATTAATATAATGAAGAGAGTGATGTAGAAAATATAACACTTACAGAAATAGCAGCAAATAATAATGCAGCATTTGAAGCAAGGATAACTTCATTATCCCCATGTCTTAACAGTGAGGGAATCTGCAAATAAATAAATGATATATTGCAAAATATTTAGCAAAATATTTTGCAACATAAAAGGATATTATAAGTTACAGAGTAGTGATGGGTGAATTTGCGCCGTTGCGCTTTGGCCAAACAAAATCACAAAATTCGTGAAACGGCGAAAAATTCACAAAACTGCATCCATTTTTTACGCCTGCGTCCATTTTTTTGAACACCGGCGACATTTTTTTTTTGACGCAGGCGAATTTTTGCCATCGAATTTTCGCGGCCGTTTGCAAATTTATTCGCCGGCTGCAAATCGCGCAAATTCGATGCAAAAATAAATTCGCCCATCACTATTACAGAGGAGTTCCATTACCATATAAAAGCAAGAGGCCGAAGGCCGAGTGTTTTTATACAGGTCATGACTTAATATCCTCATATTTTGCAATTTTTGCAATTTACTTTATTTATTATAATACACACGTTTCAGTGAGTCATGTGACAGAAATGACATCACTAATTGATATCACTAAGCACCGTTTATACGGATATCATTTACAGGATATTCATGGTTCTTGTGTATTATATACAGGTCTTTTTTAGTTACCATCTTTTTCCCAAGGAATAAGAAATGGCGAAACAGAATATCATATGTATTTTTTTGCCCTATAAACATTTCAGTCAAAATATGCAAAGCACGCACATTGCAATAAATTGTAACAAAAAAAGTTATCCCCATCATATTTTTAATATTTCTGAAGAGAACACAGAAAACCTGGGAAGGATGTATCTGAAAGGAAGAAATATCCATCAGCTATTAATTAGCTAACCAGACCACTAGTTAATGTAAAGGTCAGTACACTGTGTTTGAAGACATTTCTGCCTAAACTCATATAGCGATGAGTCAACAAGTTATTTCAACAGGATACATGTGACGACAGGAAAAAGAATCATTTTGTACTTACCATTTCTTACATTCTGTAATTCTCTGGTGATTTATGGAATCGCCCTGATATCCAGTCGTAAATAAACATATATAAATCATAAAAAATAATGTTAAAATATTTTAAGTCATTGATTCATGACCTTAGGAAAGAAATCTCACCACCCAGCCTGCAAAAAGTACGTTTGCAAATATTTAGAAAATGATACGTTTTCTTTCAGAAAGCCATAGTCACATCTGGGTGCTTTAAAGAAAAGGAATAGCTACTATATACACTAGAGGCAAGCAAGTGGTCTGTTATTATTATTATAGCATGAATGGTATGTGTCAGTGTTAAGTATAAGCACACAAGCCTTCTCTGTCTGCTTCAGTTGAATAAAGAACAACATATTTTGTGAAGAATATAGCAATATTACCTCATTGCTTTCTTTGTACCTTGTATATTCTAATTTAAAGCAAAAGATTTGCAGCAAAATGCAGAGATAAGTATGACTGCTCACTGATCACAAGGTAAGTGCAATACAGATTTATCAAATGACTTAATCTATGAGTAATCTATTATATCTTCAGAAAGTTATCATTGCATTTTCATCTTACAGTGTCAAAATGTTTGAATGAAATAGAAATGTGTGACCACTGCTCCACATTAAAAAAATCATACAGTATTACTGCTCAATATGATGAAGAGGCGAAACATGTTAAACATGTTAAAGGGTATGCTCATCTTTACAACCCACATATGTTCTTTAAATTTTTGAAGACTCATTGACAATGAATGGAGTGTGATTTTCATTTTCAATTGGGGGGTTTCTGCAACTCAACCAGTGAAAAAATTTGAAGATTGATAAAGCTGCCTCCCCATGTGGACATGGAGAACATCATTTCCAGCATGAACATTTTTTTTTGTTTGTGAATATACAAGTACAGGTATGGGATCCATTATCTGAAAACCCAATATCCAGAAAGCTCCAAATATGGAAAGGCCATCTCCCATAGACTCTGTAGACTTTCTCTGTAATAACAAAACAGTACCATGTACTTTATCCAAACAAATTAATCCTTATTTGGAGCAAAACCACGCTATTGGGTGTATTTCATGTTTACATGGTTTCTCTAGTAGACTTAAGGTATGAAGATCTAAATTACAGAAAGATCCATTATCCGGAAAACCCCAGGTCCCATGCATGTTGGATAACAGGTCCCATACCTGTACAAAAAGTTAAGGTTTTCAACTTCTTTTCATAATGTAGGGATGTGAAAATTTAGACACCCTTACTCTTTGTTGACAGGCACATCCCTAGTTATATGGACGCCTAAGTGGGTCCTTATGGGGACCTTGTGCTTATGTAATCCCTGCAGTTCTCACAGTGGAGGCTAGATGGCACTGTGGTATAATATAAAAGGCTTGAAAACCATGAGATCAGGGCCATTTGCTGCTGAACCTTTCCTCTGTTAGGCCACAGGGGTTAGGGGTGGTGGAACTCAGAGTATAGGAAGTGATAGTTATACCCTTTAATAGATCTCTCTAGGAGTGATAGCTAGGGTATGTAGTTGAGCACCTCAAAGCTCCGACGAGGATATTAGAGGGATTAAGATCCCGGGTATTACTGACCCCATAGTATGGCCTAAGTGTTAGGCTCAGGGAAGTATGTAGTCTTCTGAGTTCCACCTAAGGTAATCCTGAAGATTGGGGAAATACCTTCTGACAAGCTGCCTAGCTCTCTACATGTACTCTTTACTTTGCAGGGAGTCATTCTATGTTTAATACAGTGAGTATATCTTGTTATATTGATTTATCTTTGTGTCTATGTTCCTTGCTCCATTGTGAACTCTGGTTTTGGTTAATAAACTCAGTTTATTGTTTAAGCGAAATAAAAGTACTGGCGCCCAATCTCTTGTGCATTGCACACAGTTACAGTTGCATTACACCCTGCCTCCACCCCGCTGCGAGGGCTTACCCCTGAGAAAAGAGTTTTATTGGTGCTGTTAATTCACACAGAAAGTAGCTAAAACAGACTTCAATAAAGTCTGTTTATTATAGCGCTACAATACTTACATGCATTATTGTTATCACTGCAGTAGCAGCAGCTAGTACACACAATTATTGAATGTATAGAAAGAAATAAGGTAGTATAATATCTGGAGTCCACTTTCAACTGGGTACACTTCCCAGCTTGTATACAGGCATTTTGAGCTTGTACTATAAAAGCTGTAATTTCTGTATGTATAGCTAACAGCCCAAATTCTTGATGTTGTATTGATTTTAATGCCTAAGAAACCTTCTTGCAAAAATACACACTTTCTTTTTATGTTACTGCTGAGAAAATGAGGCAATGGATTATATTTCCTTCACAACAGAGAGGAAATAAATAAAGCTAGTTGCAAAGTGAAATAAAGCAATCTGTCTGCCACCGAGTTGCTGATGTTATCAATTCAAACAAGATTTTCGTAAAGAAAACATGAATTGTATATGTATACATAGTTTTTCTTTTTTGTAAAATTACAGTCAGTGGAAGGATTCCCATATCAGATGGCGTTTTTAGACATAGCATAGTTTGTTTTGGCATTGTTTCTGGAATCACTTGCCAATGTTAATGCCCCTCCCTTCACATATTGGTGCCAAGCAAATCTAGCCAATCTTGTTATTCTTGGACTGCTATAAAATATTCTAATTGTTACCACTTTCACGCAATGAGATTACCTACACCAAGAAACCAGTGAATGAACGAACATACTAAGAATGAAAAATACAGCTTGTAAAAATTTATAGTAATTCTATTCATTATGTAGCGTGACAAATTCATCGGCACTTAACAGAGATTGTACATCATTCACAGCAGCCCCTGCCCCAGTGGAGCTTACAGTCTAAGGTTCCTATCACATTCACACACTGTGCTCAGTTTTATAAAGAGTCTTTAACTTGGCTGTATGTTTTTGGAGTGTGGGGGGAAACCAGAATACCCGGAGGAAAGCAATACAAGTACAGGGATAATATATAAACTCCTTGCAGATTGCACCCTGGCTAGAATGCAAGACATCAATGTTAGCAAGTACGTCACCATGCTACCTTTTTTTACAGTATCACATATAAAATGTAAGCTACCATCTCTATATTGTGAACTAGGTTAGCTATGCATATGACTTTTACAGTTTTAAAAAGATATGTGAAGTATACATGTTCAATTTAATTTCATATCTTAGGTTGAAATACACATGTTGGGTTACAAAATGTATACATGATACTTAAGGGGATTAAACTGCTCATGCTTTATTTCGGTTGGCTAGTCTGACATTTTAAACTTCAAAGAAAAGTTTTGCAAAGACTTAATTGTAACCACTTATTATGCCTGTTTCCACCATTGCTTGCATCTGAAAATGACTTGTGCTTGAAAACTGAAAACTCTTTTTTGGATGTCTGAAGTTTCCTAAAAACATTGGTTATGGCATTCATAGAATTTTGAAACTTATCACTTTTCATATCTCCTAGTCACTAACTGGAGTAACTCGAAACGGAAATGTTTTGAAGGCCTATTGTACAGGCATGGGATTTGTTATCCAGAAACCCGTTATCCAGAATTACAGAAAGGTCATCTCCAATAGACTCCATTGCGTCCAAATAATTAAAAATTTCTAAAATGATTTCCTATCTCTCAGTAATATAAAACAGTAATTTGTACTTGATCAAAACTAAGATATAAATCATAAAAGTAATCCTTATTTTAGGCAAAACAAGTTTATTGGGGTTATTCAATCATTTTTTTAGTAGACTTAAGGTATGGAGATCCAAATTAAAGAAAGATCCTTTATCCAGAAAACCCCAGGTCCCAAGCATTCTGGATATCAGGTCCGATACCTGTATATAAAGATGGTGGAGGCATATGACAGTATGTTAGTCATGATTAAGAACTGGGTATAAATGATGAAGATATTAACACATTAAGAGATATTGGTTCAGTGTTCAGATCTGATTTATTTAATGGAGAAGAACTAGCAAGCTAACGATGAAAGGTATGCATCCAAGCTAATAGAACTGATGAACTGTGATTGCTTTCAAAAGTAGTCTTTGTTTTGGTTACATTAAAAGAGCTATACCTTCAGGCTAAGATGAGAAATGATTAGCATCAAAGAATTGGGAACTGCATTGGAAGCCAAGAGGTCTTGACAAGTTTATCTGATCTAGCGCTAGGTCAAGCAAATTGCCACAAGCGGAGAGTCTTGTTAATACAAATACCACAAAAAATAATACCGCATCATGTTGGAACCCATCTATACATTTTCATTTATAAACACTGTAGAAGTACCACTTTTGGCACTGTCTGACATTCTGCAGTTCTCCCTTATTCTCTTTGTTTAATTCTCTGATTAATTCAGAACACCTGCATATCCACAGGCGGTTCTGACAAATGCACTTTTGCTGCTATAGGTCTATTTTCTTAATTTAACAAATGCTACGACTCTTGACAAAGGCTCTAAAAATAAAGATGTGCACAAGTGTGCTATAACATATTGAAATCCTGTTTTAAAGCCATGCAGACACAGTTGTAATAGTTTTGCAGTGCTATCCATAGGGCCTGATACCCTGATTTTATTTTTTAATAGTTATACTTTTTGGGTTCCCGCAGCCTTATAAAACTATCCCAGCTGCCCAAGTAGCATATTGTATAGTTTCTTCATGCTCCCTGTATAGCCCTAAAAAACATAATCTTTAAAGAAGTACAATTCTCAGGAAACTGCTAAATACTAAACTCATGACAGCATCCCATTAACCTTTAACCCTGTCATTCAAAGGGACGTATTTCCTCCAATAGGATTTTTAGTGGTATGCATTGTGATAAATCAGCAACATTTTTGTGGAATTTTAACTTCCAAAATACCTTTCTGCTCTAGTCTAATTCTATGAGAAGTGTCAGAAGCAACCACACCCAAAACACCTTCTAATACCTTCTGATTCTAACAAATCATTTACAGCTTGCTGCCCCAACTTGCAGTTGTGTAATCCATAAGAAAACCACACATGAACATTTGCTAGTCAGCCCATTTAAAGAGGTAGTTCACCTTTTAATACAATGTAGACATTGATATTCTGAGACAATTTGCAAATGGACTACATTTATTGTTGTGGTTTCTATAATATTTAGCTTTTTTTTTTTTTTTTTTGCTCAGCAGCTCTCCATTTTGATGTTTAAGCAGCTATCTTGTTGCTACAGTCTTATTAAGCAGGCAGTGGTTTGAATGAGTGACTGGAATATTAATAGGAGAGAGACTAAATAGGAAGATAAGCAATAAAAATGAATAATAACAATACAATTGTAGGCTTACAGAATAATACTTTTTTGGATGCGGGGGTCATCGAAAGCTAGAAAGAAGCAGAAGAGGAAGTCACATTTTTAAGAAAAAAACTTTCAAATGCAAATAATGAAGACCAATTGATAAGTAGTTAAGAATAGGGCATTTTATGAAATACTAAAATGTCTAGTTTTAAAGGCACAAACTAACCAATGCATTCTGCAGCATGATTTGAACCTGATTACTGTCTCGAGCGGCGCCCAATGGAACTGCCCAATTGAACATGGTGCACCCATGCCAGCGCAATTCACGTTGAACAAGGAGGTATATTGTCCCTTTATTTAATTGCATAGTAGACAATGTTCCAGAGTATTCATCATATCAATTACGAACCCTCCTGTACTGGAAACTATTATGTTATTTATATGCTATTGTAAGATAGCATATCATTGCCTTTTGGCACCAAATTATGTTAAATCAATTAGTCATGTCTTAAACGACTACTCAAATGAGTTCCTTTAAAGATTATGATATATGTAATTTTTTAAACAAAATTGAGTTTGATAAAATATGATAAGCTTGTGTAAGGATTATAGAGGTATTGCTTCGACATGAATTTCCTCCTTTTACCTGTCGCCTTAAGGGGCTTACCTTTATAATAACACATAAATATTCCAACTATTCAAGTTCCAGCAGCTAATAGAGTCCATACAAAGCATGTCTATTTTGCCTGCTGTACTTTGCTTAAGGATATATTTTAGTTTCTCAGCACATGTAACATAACCTTTTGAACCCATTTTTATATATGGAAAATGAAATTCATGGAAATAAACAAATGATACATTTTAGTACACTCTTTATATGATGTCCATGATGTATTGGGGAGAATGTACAGAGTCCACTGAGAAAAAGAGTCTGAACCTTTAAAAAACAAAGTGAAGTAAGGGATTGTGCAGCGTTAACTTTGCTTGTGTTAACAGTAAAAATACTAATGTGAAATTGTTTACTTTGTTGTAGGTGAACGTGTCTATTCTGTCTCTGTGCCTTACTTAAAGGGAATGTCAACCCAACAAAATGTTTTTGCCTACTAAATGAAAACATGATTCTAAACAACTTTGCAATATATAATCATTACACATTTTCTATGGTTTTTAAGTAATGTGTATATGTATTGATATTCAAAGCAGTGTTTGTCTGTCCCTTTTAGTGATGGGCGAATTTATTCGCCAGGCGCAAATTCGCGGCGACACAGCTTGTAGATTTGCATTTTGTAGTTTTGATACAGCTCATGCAGTGCTTTGTCTTCTTTAACTGTTGCTGGTATGTAAACAACTACAAGAAGTACATTGCTATTCTGCTTCTATGTATGTGGGGAGAGGAATATCAGAATATAACAGGTTACAATATGGCAATATGACTTCACCAGAGCCTGACTCCCTCCCCATGGGATGTTTGGGCTACTATGGTTTTAGTTACATTTCGGTTTTCTCTGTTGAATCATTAAAAAAAATTAAAAAGAATAATTAGGAATGCTATACAAATCTCCAGTTGACCTCTCTGGTCACCTCCATATACTCACTGCTGAGAACTAAAATAGCAACTTTATGTACTAAAGAATTTGCCTTATGATAAAACATTCTAAAATGTGGCAGGACATCTCATGCCTTTTGCAATGTGTTTGTGTTTGGAATGTGTAAATCTTTAAGGCATTTTGAGAAATATTTAAAAATAGAAGCTCAAAAAGTATTCCTGCTAATGGTAGAGCATGAAGTAATATAAATCCTGACAATCTATACACTTGAAGTAAAAATACTGTTTCAGACATTATGGTACCTTTACTGTCCTCTGGACAGAACAGGAAAACGTCAAATACACCGCACGTTTTGTTTGTCTTTTATCCATTTTTCTCTTTTCGCCAGTCTTAACAGGAAAGTATACCCACTCCTTTTTTTTATATGAACTCATTCAGGTGAGCTCAGACAGACATACCAGATTTCACAAATTAAAAAGAAACTTGTCCCAAAACCTTTCTTGTTCCCCATCTCTCTTAGAGATGTCGCGAACTGTTCGCCGGCGAACTTGTTCGCGCGAACATCGGGTGTTCGCGCTCGCCGGAAGTTCGCGAACGTCGCGCGACGTTCGCCATTTTGGGTTCGCCATTGTTGGCGCTTTTTTTTGCCCTCTCACCCCAGACCAGCAGGTACATGGCAGCCAATCAGGAAGCTCTCCCCTGGACCACTCCCCTTCCCTATAAAAACCGAAGCCCTGCAGCGTTTTTTCACTCTGCCTGTGTGTGCTGAAGAGATAGTGTAGGGAGAGAGCTGCTGCCTGTTAGTGATTTCAGGGACAGTTGAAAGTTTGCTGGCTAGTAATCGTTTTGATACTGCTCTGTTATTGGAGGGACAGAAGTCTGCAGGGGTTTGAGGGACATTTTAGCTTAGGTAGCTTTGCTGGCTAGTAATCTACCTTCTACTGCAGTGCTCTGTATGTAGCTGCAGTGGGCAGCTGTCCTGCTTCTGATCTCATCTGCTGACTGCTGCAATAACAGTAGTCCTTGTAAGGACTGCTTTTATTTATTTTTTTGTTGTTTTACTACTACTACTACTACTATAAGAGCCCAGTGCTATTAGTCTAGCAGTGTTGGGGAGTGGGACTGGTGTGCTAATCTGCTGCTCCTAGTAGTTCAGCAGCACCAACTTTAATTTTTTTTTTTTAATATTCATTTTTTTTTATTTTACTTTTTTTATTTTACTACCGCTGTAGTAGTGTATAAGTTGACCTTTTAGGCATTATTTGCCCTGTAGGCATTATTTGCACACTGTTTTCTTCAACCCGCCATCGAGCTGTGTGACCTTGTTCCCATTCTGTCTAAATATCCATAATATTACCGTCTCCAGAAAAAACACCGGAGTCACTTTTTTCAAGCAGCATTCATATATTTTACGTAATCCGTATCCACCGCTGTAGTAGTGTATGTTGGCCTTGTAGGCATTATTTGCACACTGTTTTCTTCAACCCGCCATCGAGCTGTGTGACCTTGTTCCCATTCTGTCTAAATATCCATAATATTACCGTCTCCAGAAAAAACACCGGAGTCACTTTTTTCAAGCAGCATTCATATATTTTACGTAATCCGTATCCACCGCTGTAGTAGTGTATACGTTGGCCTTGTAGGCATTATTTGCACACTGTTTTCTTCAACCCGCCATCGAGCTGTGTGACCTTGTTCCCATTCTGTCTAAATATCCATAATATTACCGTCTCCAGAAAAAACACCGGAGTCACTTTTTTCAAGCAGCCATAATATATTTTACGTAATCCGTATCCACCGCTGTAGTAGTGTATACGTTGGCCTTGTAGGCATTATTTGCACACTGTTTTCTTCAACCCGCCATCGAGCTGTGTGACCTTGTTCCCATTCTGTCTAAATATCCATAATATTACCGTCTCCAGAAAAAACACCGGAGTCACTTTTTTGGCAAAAAATGACTATTTTCAGCATTTATGTGGCATATTTTTTCTGGCAACTGTGCTTCAGTGGCTGCAACCAAAAAAACTGGGCAAACAATGTCTACAAGGTCAACGTATGGCGAAAAATTACTATTTTCAGCATTTATATGGCATATTTTTTCTGGCAACTGTGCTTCAGTGGCTGCGTCCAAAAAAACTGGGCAAACAATGTCTACAAGGTCAACGTATGGCGAAAAATGACTATTTTCAGCATTTATATGGCATATTTTTTCTGGCAACTGTGCTTCAGTGGCTGCGTCCAAAAAAACTGGGCAAACAATGCCTACAAGGTCAACGTATGGCAGTTGTTTAAAGAGAACAGTAGATTACTAGCCAGCAAAGCTACCTAAGCTAAAATGTCCCTCAAATCCCTGCAGACTTCTGTCCCTCCAATACAGAGCAGTATCAAGCAGATTACTAGCCAGCAAACTTACTATCATCTGTCCCTGAAATCACTAACAGCTCTCCCCCTACACTATCTCTTCCAAGCACACACAGGCAGATTTTTCAGATACATTTTTGCCCTTGATCCCCCTCTGGCATGCCACTGTCCAGGTCGTTGCACCCTTTAAACAACTTTAAAATCATTTTTCTGGCCAGAAATGTCTTTTCTAGATGTTAAAGTTCGCCTTCCCATTGAAGTCTATGGGGTTCGCGAACCGTTCGCGAACCGCTCGCATTTTTGCGCAAGTTCGCGAATATGTTCGCGAACTTTTTTTCCGATGTTCGCTACATCCCTAATCTCTCTTAGCCACACACAAGTGATGGATTCTGGGACTTGAAGTCCCCTTCATTTTATTTTGGGTGATACACAGATTCTCTGTAAAACAGAATAGGGTCTTAAAGTCTTGAAGCCACCACTTCAAAATTAAACAAAGTGAAAGAGGGCCACTCTTACTCACAGACAAAATATGATGGTTTCCTTTTAGTCTGTGGTAATTGGCATGTCTGTTAAAAAAAACATTTATAGTTATTGGTAGTTCATTTAGCATTTATGCACCTTCTTTTCATAAGACCAAGAGAATAAGTCAAAAAGGTAGAATTCTTATCATACTTACCAGAATTCTCATTTCATGGCCACTCTATATATTAGCATTATGACCTAGGGCGGCTCCTCCCATCCCCTCCCATAGACCAGACCAACCCTCCCTCCCAAAACCTTTAAAGGCACCTCCAGATCCAACCTATCTCATCTAATACCAGGCTTCTGGCCCAATTGGGGCTCAAATGGTAGCATAGACAAGGACCTCAGAACTCATGGAAGACTCCAGTCAAGAGGTGCTTTGATCAATGGAGGCCGAACATTGAGAGCTGCCTTGAAGAACATTTGGACCATCTGATCTGTGGCCCAGGATCTTCCTGGCAGAGCTGAAAGGGCATAGGCCTGATGTGGAAGGGTGACTATCACACCTTGAAGAAGTTCTAAATTTCCCAGTCTATTGCACTCAACCTCCAAGCCTGTGGGAACAGAGCTGCTGGATTTGGGTGAAGAAGAGGCCCCTGGCTCAGCATATCCCTCCTCCAGGGAAGAGGCCATGGAGGGGCTGTCGAAAGTTCGAGACGCAAGGGGTACCATGGACAGTTTGGTTCAATCAGGATCAATTAGCTCCTGTCCTGTATGAGCTTCTGAAGGACTCTCAGGATAAGGGGAAATGGAGGAAAGGCATAAGCCAGCCCAAAGGACCAAGTCTGAAGCAGAGTATCTGACCCCTGCGCTGTTGGCCAAAACTTAATTGAAAAGAAAACTGGAAGCATCACATTAAGATGAGATCGATTTCTGGAAGACCCCATCTCTCCACCAATCTCTGAAATACCTCCTGGTTCAAGGACTACTTGTGACTTGATACACTGTTGCAGCCCAGGAAATCCGCCTCCTGTCTACCCACAAGAAATGTTCCGCCCTCAGCAATTACAGGCTGTTTTCTGCCAAGCATCTTATAGGCTGGACCTCCTGAAGAAGAGTCCTGCTCCTGGTTTCCCCTTGGCTCCTGTCATAAGCCACTGCAGTGGTGTAGTCGATAAGGAGCTTGACTGAGGATCCTTGCAGAACTTCAGTAAATGAGAACCTAGCTAATTTTGCTGCCAGTAACTCCAAGATATTTGAAGGCACATTGATCTGATGTGAGGGTCACCTCCCCTGTATCCATTCCGAGCCCATGTGGGCCCCCAGCCCCAAGTTGAAGCATCGATGACCAACATTCTCCATTTCTTGCTAGATTCATCTCCGTGATTTACCAGTGGAGCAAATCCTTGAAAGGTCGACAGATTGGTGACTGGAATAGTCAGTGCCATGGAACTCATTAACGACATCAGATCCCTGGCTGGAACTTGGTCTTTTGTCAAGAAACTTGAGGCTAAGTTGATGAGAGCTGCAATCTTCTGAGAAGGAATAGAGACTGAGTCTTCCAGGGTGTTAAACCAAGCCTCTAGATAGATCAGGGACTGGGACGGACACAATTGACTTTTTCCCCCATTTACCAGCCACCCATGGGATTCTAGGAAACTGATGACTCAATCCTAATGCCTTAACAGATTCTCCCTTTCTCTTGCTGACAGAAGGATGTCATCCATTCAGTGGTAGATGGAAATTTCCTCCAGGCTGAGGGTTGCAATCAAGGTGACCAAAACTTTCGAGAAAACTTTCAGAGTGGTAGACAGGCCGTTCTGTTGCAATGATTAAGAAGATGGACTTCATCTTGAATTTTTGCACCCTCAAATGCCCGTTGACCAGCTTCAAATCCAGAATGGGTCTATGTCCATCTCTTCTTTACCAGGAAAACACTGAATAAAAACCCTTCTTCTTCCGCTGGAACGGGAGTCACAACATCCTCTTCTATTAGCTTTTGCAAATAATGATCCAAAGCTTCTCTTTTTTCCCCTTTGCTGGGATAAGAAGAAATTAAAAAATTATGTTCTGCAGGCATGGAAACAAACTGGAAACAATATCCTCTTGTTAGGATGTCTAGCACCCACTGGTCCGAGATGGTAGAGAGCTATATTCACAGAATGTCTGCCGGCCTGGCTCCTGCCTGCCTGGTGAGATTTACAGCACCCTCAGAGATGAAACCTGTAGCCAACTTGAGCTCTGCTAGGCTAGAAGAAATTTCCTTCTTGTCCACTTCTTCAGCAAGGGCTGTGTCAATCACATCTACCCAGAAGAACATGGCTTTGGCCACTAAAACCAGAGCAACTGCCGGCATACATGCTGCCCCTGCCCCCAGAAAACCCTTTTTGAGGTCCGATTCTACTTGTCTGTCCATGGGGTCTCTCAGGGCAAAACTGTTGCCAATCGGCAGAGTAGTCTTTAGCTATCTGTATTACCACTGATCTACTGAAGGGGCAGTAACCAATCCTTGAACGGATACAACTTGGAGAACCTTGTCCCCTGAGAGACAAAAAATACATTTTTAGCAGCCTTACGCCACTCAGCTTTTATAAGGTCAGAAACCTCGTAGAAGAGAAGGAAAACATGATGACTTTTAGCAGGGATTAGCAGAACCTTAAGGGTAATATGCCCCTCCCCATCCTCTTCTACCCCTAGAGTCTGTCCCATAGCCTTGATAAGATGGGTGACCAAGGAGAGATCAATGGTATTCTAGGCACTAGAATACTCCTAATCAGAGTCCAAAAGGGCATCAGAACGTAACTCAGGGGATAGACAATCATCCTTGGAGGATTCCCTAGGCGTCACCACCAGACTGGGGGGTCCGTTTACTAAAGTGTGTTAAAAATATTCGCACAATATATAGACAGAATTTTCGCCAAATATGTTATCGCCAGTTTACTAACCTGCGGTAAATATAAATTTGCGAATTTACTTGCGCAAGAATAATTGTTCGCCAGTTATCGCATTCGCTGAAAATAACACTACGTACACATTAACGCATGGTTTACTAAACAGCGAAATGTGCTAAAGACAAAATTAATGCCAGAATATTCGCTAACTTTTACCGCCACCTATGTAGTGGCGTAAAAGTATTTTTTTCGCCAGAAAATTCTCAAGGCGCAGGAAATATCCCATAATACTGTTTTTTTTACCCATCATTCTTTGCTGACAGGAGAGAGAGATCTGTAGCTATTGCTGACAGGATGTTTTGGCTTCTGCTTCTATCTGGTGCAACAGCAGCAGTTTCAGCTCAGAGTCGTATTATTGGCAGCGGCATCACAGTCCAAGGATTCGTCAGCTTCTACACTTTTTTGGTTTCATTGTGATTGGCTACATTAAACTGTGCATTTCTATGAAGCAAAGAGATTGACTGGTATCATTTCTTGTTAGTATGATTCTATTGGCAGAAGGGTTTATATGATGCATACATGTTTGATTGGTGTTACTCTGGTAATGTTGTTGGATGGTATAATCATCAGTCAATAAAGTTTATGAGTTTTGAAGATTCATTTCTGGCCATAAATGTCACAGTAAAAATTGCCATAATAACCGCCATAAAACAAGACTATTTTATAGCATAAATATTCGCAATAACTTAATTTTTCGCCAGAAAATTCGCAACTCGTTAAAATTACCGCTAACGTAAGCTGGTTCCTTAACGTAGTTGCCGCAAGTGATCGCAATGACTTCTGAGCGCATCGCTGTTTAGTAAACTTAGTCGCTGCGAATATTCTGGTGTAAAAATATTCTCAGCGATAACATGCGGAAACTTAAAGTCAGATTTACCACACTTTAGTAAACGGACCCCTGGGTATCAAAACTCTGAATCTCTTCTGCATTCCCAGAGATCAAGGTAGAAGATACAGAAGCAGAACTGCAGAAATCACTCCAGCAAGATCTGCAAAATGTTTTGCCTGCCAGTGGAGGGCTAAAGCAACCCATGCAGGACCCGAATGTAGACTTAAATTTGCTCTTCTTTGAAGATCCATCTTCCGGCAAGCTGAATAAAGAAAAAGATTAAAAGAGAGAGAGAGATGGATTAAGAAAAGAAAAAAAAGAGAAGGAGTGACCTACCTAGCTTGAAGGGCAGAAGCACCTGAGGCTGAGGAATCCATTCCAAGAGAAACCAAAACAACCTAAAAAAAAATCAAAAAAGAGCTTCTAACAACAGAAGACACTGGCAATCAGAGGATGTCTAGAAGCCAGACCCCGTACACACACAGCCACAGCGAGTGCTGGGCTTGCTGCACAGAACCCCCTTTCCAATGGAGATGGTGATGTAAAAAACACCGCATAGAGAACTAGATCGATTGTGACACAACTTAAGAGTCAACTTCATAATAGAAACAAGGGCAGCTGGGACAGCACTGTAGTACACCATAAGCTAGTCCCCCTTTACACCTGACAATCTCTACCTTCACAAGAAAGGGAGGAAGATTAAAGTACTTTGCCTAAAGAAGTTTATAACTGCCTGGATAATCTGATACCCAAACTAGTAAAGGAACCTATGGCCAGGACAGAAAGAATTTAGTTTAGGTAGGTGAGCTATGGAGCTTCATTTAAAGGAGCTGCTGGCTCTCCTGCACAGCATGTGAATTCAGGGAGCAGGAAGTGGAAGAGAAGGGAGGGATATTAGGCCTGAAACACTACGTTTTAAGCACAATTCTTCTATATATAAATTAGTATAATGCACTGGTATGTTCTTATTTTTTACACAAAATGTCTCCTTTAAAGATTTTGGGAGGGAGGGATGGTATGTTCTATGGGCAAGGATGGGAGAAGTCTCCTTAGGTTGTAATGCTCATATGGAGTGGCTAGGAAAGAGAATTCATGGCATATTCATCTGTCATTAACATTGTGTTACATACAAATTAGTTAGAAAACTTACCAGCCATTTGCCAGATATAACAATTTAAAATATTCTTGCAATAAAGTACACCTTATGCTTACTATAAAGGAGACGACATAAATATATGTATATATATATATATATATATATATATATATATATATATATATATATATATATATATATATATATATATATATATATATATATATATATATATATATATATATGTATCGCTAACTTGGGCTATACAGGCCAAAAGGGGTTAATGTCCAGCTAGTGCTTATAGCATAGGTTACATGTGACTCAAACACCTTCAGGTTAGGCCTTCGCTAAATGGAAGAGTTCCGAAATGGTGTAGCGCAACTACAACTCAGCTACTGTGCTATAAAACAGGAAAAGAATGGGCACCAGGAGGTTCTTGCAGTCAAACTGAATAAACTTTTATTTGTCCAAGACCAATGATCTACAGGTTTACTTACAGCGGTACAGAGGCATTGGCAGCATATATAGAGGCACACCCTGCTCACACAGAGCTACAGAGGTAGATGCAGAATATACAGGCACACCTACTCACACAGAGCTTCCAAGGTAGATTATAGGGACTCCCTGAGGCGATAGCATCCACCTGGATAGAGACACTCTCATGATCTCAGCACCTGGATCTGGAAATTCACTAGACCTAATCCTTATTAGGCTGTATCCCTATACTACAGGCCAGTCTTGCCTGAGAGATGAGCTACCTCCTTGCTATCTCTCCTAGTTGGATCCAAGCTGCTCTAACTATCTGTACTCCCCATTTCATTTTCCTGGAGAGTCTATTACAGATATATCCCTGCCACTCACTAGCCTCATTCACGGAGTCCCTTCTCTTCTAGAGGTACTGGTCCCTCTAGGGCACATGGCTTTTCTGGGCCTTGCTGTGCCCAGGCTTTCCTGGGTACACCCAGCTGAATCAGCATCCAGCAGCCAAAGAGGAAGATCCACCCCTTCTCACTCACTATACCCTTCTCACTCACTATACCAAAGTGTGACAGGACGTGGTCACAGCGCCTCCTGGCCAATAGCACAACTATGCAAATTACATCTAGCTACAGGACATCTGCCCAGCAACTAGGGAGATCTGGAAGTATAGAGAATTAAAACCATAGGGGACAAGTTAACCCTATGGGTCCATATATATATATATATATATATATATATATATATATATATCTTGCCTATATATATATATATATATAGGGAAAAATATATATATATATTTTTTTTTTTTTTTTTTTTTTGAACCAGGTTATTGTTGTGTGTTTATAAGAAATTAAATTCCAGATAGATAAATAGATAGATAGATTGCTTTCTTTCCTCGTAGACAATCTTTTTTTTATTTCTTATTTTAATAAATGAAACACTGTAGGAAATAGATACTCTGTTAAACTTTGGACATAGCCATCTTACCATAACTTCATAAAAGACGCATTTAAGGATTGCATTTTTTTCTCCAAAGTAACTACAATTATCCAAAATTGCTGACCTTTAGCACACAATTAATGAAGTTAAAGCAGAGTGATGAAAGTCAAATAAAAGAAAGGAAATAAAAAATTTAATAACACAAACAATGATGCCTTATACACAAGCATGTATATTTTAAGAAACACCTACAGTCATACGTAAACCTGCTTTTCTAATTATAAATTTACTGGAACAACATTCTAGAGATTTTCCGAACACTTCTTTTCCAGTTGTAAATTCATCTTTTATTTATTAGTTAACTGACCAGCAGATATGGAAAACATGCACAACTTGACATACTGTCTCCCAAAAGACATTAGTTAGAGAATAGTAAGTAGAGACGGGATATTGTTTTTTTATGCTTAATATTTTCTGCATCAGTAACTGTATGTTAAGAAATGAGAACTGTCTCCTTGTAAAACTAGGATAAAAGATACAGCTTCAGTTATAGCTGATACTATTTTTTAGTCATATGTTTTATTAAAATTCAGATTTAAGGTTTTTTTCACACACAACAGTTTGCATTGACTCAATACACAGTAAATGTAGTTTTCCAAACCTTAGCAAGCAGCAGTTATTTGCAGAACAATTTTTTTTTAAAAAAAAAAAAAAAAGGTAATTAAAAAAATGTTGCTGTAACCATACCTGATAAATTGTATAATTTCCAGCTGGTACTTTGAAATACAACACATATTTTGAAGTTCTGTAGTAGAAAATTATTACTTCGGTGGAAACTATTGACAATATAAGGGCCATCTGTTCATTGGCAACTCTCGGTAACTATTGACAGGTAATGCACAAACTATTTTTTATAAACAACGATTTGAAGTTCTCAAAATGAAAACAGAAATTTGTATTCTCTTTTGTGAAATGTATTTTCTTGATTGTTAACAGAACATGCTCCAGTGAGAATTTCTTGGTGCCAGTTGTGGGATGAGGGCTACTAATTATGCTTCCCTTTCCAGTCAATAATAATAGATATCAAGTTTGAGAGTAGCACTCTGTATTAGCAAAGGCTAATGAACAGTTACCAAGGAGTATTAACTTGACAAAGGAATCAACTGAGAATGATAGATTCAGCCCTCTAAAAACACAAAATGTGAAAAATTAAGTTATTAAGGCTCAAAATATAAGGGTTGCCATGGAAACGTAAAGTAAAGCCCAAGGTAACCACAATCTTTTGTGAAGCAATGTGAATTGTAAAGGGTAAACTTCAAGCATTTTAAACCTCACTTACTCATGATGAGTAAATGTTTTTGCTTGTTATATAGTTGCTGATGCATTATGACAACATACATAAATTAATTAATACTATAAAATAATGTTTTTGGTAGACACACAAATTGATCACTGTTTTGTCATAAAGTTACAGGTGCAGTGTGACCAGAAAAACATAAATTATTTTATAAAAGATTGTATTTGACACATTGTAAATGCACAGATAGCAATATCAGTCAGCCATCAACCCATTGGAGGATATAAGAATTTGTTGGTGCCTGCCTCCTTTCAAGTTTTAAAAAAGAAAAAATGCATACTGTATGTAGGTGTGAAATGGCTCAGTACACATTATTACTTTTACTAGACATTAAGCCCGTTAAATTAACGGGCGCTAGAACATATGTAGAAAATTCGCCAGAGACGGTCCGTGGGGCACATGCGCAGTAACGCAATCCCACGGACACAGGTACTGGACGCAGAAACACTTCAACTTTATTATATAGGATTAACATGAAAAATATAGCTTTCTTACAGAAACACTTGTGTCCTGAGAACATTATCAGATTTCAACAGAGCAAGACTATACATACTTTAGAATAATGATATTATGAGTGCAATGACATGGGGTACAGTATATTAAATTTAAATAAACCCAGTAGGATTATGTTGCCACCAATAAGGATTAATTATATTTTAGTAAGGATCAAGTGCATTGTACTGTGTTAATATTAAAGAGTCAAAGGAAATATGTTTTTCTATTTTAAAATATCAATGGATGATGACCTTCCTGTAATTTAGTGCTTTCCGGATAACAGATTTCTCAATAATGGATCCCACACCTGTATATAATATATATAATACTTCATATCAGTATATATAATATATGTAATATTTACTGAATAGCAGAGGCAAGATGGTTACGCATTAATAAATAAGAACATTCAACATACAGTAAGACTAATGAATCAGCTGTTCTCTAGATTGACTGTTTATGTTGATGGAATCATGATGCTAAATATGAGTGTGAACGGTTTAGGGAGGACCTAATAAGTACTTTTATCAAAGAGAAATGAAGAAACCAAATATTCTGTTTGCATATAATAAGGATTCAGTTTGGATTAAAGATAAATACTTACTAGAGTCCTAGAGTCTTGTTTTGTACAGAAAACCTCTTCTCTTCTTTCAAGTATGGTAAAGGTAGTAAAAACAGCTCCATTATTACTGAATCAGAACATAGCCTTTATTTTTATAGTAGAATACTCAACTTAAGACTTACACCAGATGTTCTTGGTTATTGTTTCTGTTTCAATTGCCTATACTCTCACCCATTTTTTTTCAAAAGCCTATTTTAAAAGAAATTACTTTGCAGACATGAAAGGAAATATATAAATGATGCAGCAGCCTGAGAGGGTTCTTTAATTTATATCATGCCTTATTAACGGTTGGTTTTATATATTTTTGATTGTATTTTTTTTTTGCTATCTTCAGTGGATTTGTCTTTGTTGTTATGCAGGACTTGGTTATCAGATTCAAAAGTAGGATTTCAAGTGATGTTCAAGTGTCACTAAGGCCAAAAAAAACATTTTATATTGTTACATCTACTGTTACAACTATCAAAGTCTGTTGGCAAAATAATTAGTAGTATATGTTTGTTTTATTATTACTGTTTCTGTTCTACTTTCATTCCCAAGACTAGTATTTGACCCCAAAGCACATTATTTTGTACCAGATTAGGAAATAACTATCTGTTTGAATTTATGTTTGTGTAAGTGTAACTTTGTGGGTGTAGATTTAGGGGCAAATTTATTATAGATCAGACTAAAGAATCCAGACGTATTTACATATATTTGATTTACTTCATCATTTATCAAAACTGTCTTGACTGGCAGCAAGGGTTTTATGAATTGATACATTTTTCAGAGCTAGTTTCTACCTTTAGTTTTTAACCACTTTAAAGGGGATGTACACCTTTAAATGTGGTGTAGAGAGCAATATTCTGAAACAATTTGCAGTTGGTTTTTATTTTTCATTATTTGTGTTTTTTTAGTTGTTTAGCTTTTTATTCAGCAGCTGTCCAGTTTGCTATTTCAGCAATCTGGTTGCTAGCCTCAAATTACCATAGCAACTGTGCACAGCTTTGAACGAGAGACTGGAATATGAATAGGAGAGTTCCTGAATAGAAAGATGAGTAATAAAAATTGCAATAACAATAAATATGTAGTCTTACAGAGCCTTTCTTTTTTAGATAGGGTCAGTGACCCCCATTTGAAAGCTGGAAAGAGTCAGAAGAAGAATGCAAATAAATACTATAAAAACGAAAAAATGAAGGCCAATTGAAAAGTTGGTTAGAACTGGTAATTGTACAACATACTAAAAGTTAACCCAACCCTTTAAGCAGTCAAATTCCATTCTGCTCTATGGGAAGGGGTGGGGTAGTGCTCAGCATTGTTCAGCAGCTTTGGACACTATCATCTACAGTACATTTTCCCCCATGCAAATTTCATATGTGTGTAGGGACCCGTAGGTTTAAGTCTCTTGTGATCTGAACCCCATGTTGGGAAAACCCCTTACCCCCTGTAGCTACAGGGTCTACCTAGAGCTTTGGGAGGGGCTGGAGGGCCCAGTGCAGCATGTCTGGCAGATACCACAGGGTGTCACAAGGTGTCGCTGCTGCACCACACTTTGAATATATAGGAGATGCCATCTGCTCACATTTTGTCATTCCTGCTTTCACTTTCACTGAGAGAGGGTGGACAAAGGCTACTGCAAAGATGTAGGGGCAGGAGCCCCTGGACAGCTGGGGTGCGGTAGCCCCGAGCCTGGGAGCTAGACCAGGAGAGTCTAAAGCTCTTAAATGCAAAACTTGGAAAGCAAGCTAGGAGAGCTTGGAGCCTTTGAGGATGTCATCACGTGGATGCATGTTCCAAATCTGTGTGAGCATGCCAGCTCTATGTAAGCCCCCGGGTGAGTCTTCCTTGTCGGAGGGTGGCTAAAAGGAAAGGATCCAGTGTATATCCTGTATTAATATAGGCTTTGTGTGTGCCTGCCACGTGGGAGCAAATACCTTGTCGGGAAAGGTGTTTGGGCAGGTAGCGTTACCTGGGAACAATGGAGCTCTTGGGGGAAAAAGGGACTGAGACTTGGCAAGGAGGTGCCAGGAAGGAACTGCAGCTATTCCCAGGGTGTGGGTCATTTAAATGGATGTTAATATGTGTTTATTTTGCCTTTCATCTTGCATAAAATTATATTGTTATACAGCAAAGTGTGTGTTGAATGTTTTCCTAATGGGGCCACCCGCAGGTGTATTCCCAGATCCCATTAGGTGGAGGCACTGCCAAGAGAGGAACTTCCCAGTACACTTTCACTTTGCAAAGGATCTGAAGGATCTGATCTGAATTGGTAAGAATGTACAACCTTGGCAACAGGGGGATCGGCAAGAGGGTGTTACATGTGTGTTGTCGGGGGAGGTTAATTGATTGCATTGTTACAGCCTTTACAAGATCTACACATAAGTACCAATCAGAGCCCGGCCAACCCAGCCAGGTGCCCCGGCTGAGTGCATGCTTGGTTGCGCATGCGCAAAACCATGCTCTGGTGCACATGCGCAGAATCGCAATTACAAGAAAATATCCGTGACAGTCGGGGAGAGACGGGACCGGACAGCTTTGCGCCCTAGGCACGTGCCTACTCTGCCTACCCCTAGTTCCGGCCCTGGTACCAATTGAAAAAAGTTATCACTTTCAACCCTTGGGTAGATGTCAGGGGAAGTGGTTCAGTACCAGATGACACATAATGATTGGCATAATTAGTTGGAGATCAATGCAGGCAGATCAGTAGCATGTTTTATAAAACCAAGATTCAAGAAAGGCAGCAATTGATTGAAAACAATGGCAAAGTAAGTAGCAATAGCCACATTAAAGTGCAAGTGAACCCAAAATCAAAAAATAAACATTCTAAGCAACTTTCCAATTTTCAGATGTTAAATATTTTTATGTTTTTAAATTTATTTGTAAAAACAAATTTATAATATATATACATATATATATATATATATATATATATATATATATATATATATATATATATATATATATATATATATATATATATATATATATATATATATATATAAAGAAGGACTGACAATTATATTGTATGGCTTTAGGTTTCTTCCAAATTTTGAACTGGGAAAAAATAATTCCACTTAGACTAGACCAATTCTTTCAGACAGTGTTAGCATGGAAATATTTATTGAAGATAAAATGTTCCAGACTACATGACTAGGTGAAAAAGAATCCTGTTTCTGTACTATAAGTTTTCCTGTTAAAATTCCTGGGATGTTTTGTTTTTTTAGAAGTTATACAGTATTGTGTATTATTGGAGTAATATATGAAGTTTAATTCACTTTTATAGTAACAATTGTAGTATAATGTCCAGGCTCGGATTTACAGCGAGGCCACAATGGCCTGGGTTTAGGGCAGCATAAATTAAGGGATGGTATGCTGCCCAGCCACATTGGTAATGTGCTTGATTCTGGAGCACTAAACTCTAGGTATGATAAGGATGAGCATGAGTGCGCATGTGGGAGGGAGGGGGGTGATACCCAATCATGATGTATCTTAGCGCTTGGAACCCGTGTGGGTAGCAATCCTGTGGCGCCTTCCTCTTAGGATTCTTGCTGATCTCCCCGGCGGTCTGCAGGAGTAGTTGTAGGGGTCAATGGTGACCACTGCCGGAAGCTGGTTTCCTCCTTGTATGTAGTTCTTCGGGTCTAGAGTACTAGATGAGAACGGCAGGAGCTTTGATAGTGTCTGTGGGAGGAGGGGCTGACAAAGTGAAAGTAATTGCTTCCCTGCAAACCATGTGACCTCTCTCCTCCAAACATCACACGCATGTCAGCCCCTCCTCCCACAGACATCATGATTGGGTAAGCATATACTCACCGCTTTCCTGCACCGTGAAGCCGGCTCCTCTGCGCTATGTAAGTTTGTTCCAAACAGGTGTCACGCCAAACAGACCGATTCCAAATAGGAGACCGTAAGCTAGCAGCTGACGATACAACCCATTAATCTTCCATCGCCAGACGGATCGACCAGACCCAGGAGGAAGGCACCAGCCGATATCCACCGGTACAATCTCAGAGTGCTGTGTTTAACACCATCGTTCGGTAAGCGTACCTAAACCTTTCTCCCGCACCCGCACACCGGCTTTTCTGCGCTATGCAAATTTCTCTTCTGCCAGGTTACTAAGACGATCATCCACCCTAATAATAGCTTTATTTATAAACATGGTTTTGCATCAGTTTTTTGCCCAATACAGTCGGGATGTTGCACAATGAGACACATCTTTTTGCAGATTTATAAAAATATGAGTTTGAATCTTTATAAATAAAAACTCACATTAACTCACATTACAAGCATACATTTGGATGCTGGTTGGTACAACCAGGCAGAATATAATGGAATCATAGGTGCTTATCTTATTATTAACCCTGACATTTGAAAATATAGTATTTGCCAAGGGAGAAATGTTACATTTTGCCGCAAATCACGAAATAACATATGTCCCAGAGAGAGATGGAATGGGTGAAACCATATTTGCTGTACCTGATGACATTTTTTCTGTTATAGTATTGGGGTATGATTTTATAACACACATGACTTGGTGAACAGATGAATATGAAAGCAATCTTTAATGTTTTACCTACTGAAAAGATGCATTTAATTAAGCTCAAAGTTGTCTTATGTGCATAAATTTAAGGAGCAGAATATTGAGTTTATTGTACGATACTATGTATCTAAGAAAATGTTTCCATGACTTGATGCTCTGTATCATCCTTCTCCATATTCATTTACTCAAGGGTGTTTTTTCAGGCAAAATATGAATACTGCTGTACAGTAAATGCCTTGTGCACTTTTTCAAAGTCCCAACAGACTCATCTTTGCTTCTGAAGAACATTCTTTAAATACCACAGTCTTATATGCCAGACAGGTTAAATGCTGTTCAACCTGACATAATTTTTTAAATCTATTTTTTAATGTTATCTATAATTTTAAAACAGAAATTTAGTACCTTGAATCTGAAGTGATAGTTTATTTTATTCATCCTACTCATTTTTGTGTTTGTGAAAATTGAATTTCACTGCTGCCACACATTTGCAATCCACACTGCTCTGTATTCTGTGGCAATCACAATAGCACAAAAACATTATATGTATTTTGTGGTGAGCAAAGCAAGACTAACACAAAATAACACAACAATATTTCACTGTAGAATATAATATACCTTAGTAAGGAAACTTTTTAACGATGATTTTTAGCCAATTAAAAAATAACTTGATCCCCAGACAGCCTACATGGGCTGTATTTCTCAATGAAATACACCAAGTCAGCAGCTTTTATAGCTAGTGCATGGACAGCCTTTAACCTGTGTGTGGGCAAAACATGAGACTTGCCATGGTGTTAGGGTGGATCTATATCAGTGCTGTACAACTTCTGTGGTAATGAGGGTCTACATGGTAGAGGGCTGATAATGGAAGGCAGTGTTATCCACTCCCTGTTTTTACACCACACCCACATTAAACCACACCCATTGTTAACACAAGAACTTTATAAGACCATGTCCACATTAATGGTGATATCACACCAAAAAGCCAAATGGTTGGTGCTCACTGCAGGGATATCACTCATATGTGAAAAAAGTTGTCATTTTGAGACATACCCTTAAATACTGTACATATACCTCCTCCTCCCCTGTGGATAACACCCCCTAGTACATGATTAAACCCCTTAGACAGAGTATGGCATAAACAGGCAGAGTATGGCACACCCAAGGACAATAGTGTAGGCAGAGTATGGCACACCCAAGGAGAATAGGGCAAGCAAAGTATGGCACACACATGGAGCATAGAGCAGGTAAAGTATGGCATACACAGGGAGCATAGTTCATGCAGAGTATGACACACACAGGGAGCATAAGGAAGAGTATGGCACACATAGGGAGCATAGGGTGGCAGAGTATGGCACACAGGGAGCACAAGGCAGGCAGAATATGGCACACACAGGGAGCATAGGGAAGTCAGAACAGAGCAGGAGACAGGGAAACATATCAGGACCACTCTACGATGTACTACATAGAGTGACACAGTGCTGGTGCCCCTTCAGCAGTTTGTATGAATGTGAACAGGTGAACAATGTGGCCAGTTTCAGTCTGGGATTTAGGTGTGGATGGTAGGTTGTGAACAATAGAGGTGTGGGAACAATGCAGGGGGGGATTACAGGTGTGAATACAGGTGATTACAGTCTGAATTTGAGGTTTAAACAATGCAGGGGCCAGTTAATCTCTGTAGTGATACATTTTAAAGTTTACACATGGTAAATAGACACATCAGGTAGACTTTCATATGGGGGGCCACACAAGGGGCCCGTGGGCTGCCATTTGGACAGCCCTGCTCTATATGATCCCCTTTAATAAACTAAAATGTCCTGCAACAAAAGCCAAAAGTAATAAACATTAGGGCATAATTCAACCCAAACAGAATTTCTGATACAACTGTATCAAAAAAGTACCGCATAAACTTTAATTGCATGGTCAGAGCATATGGGTGTATATGGGCTTGGTATTACCATTCGAATATCGAAATTTATCATGTACTGTCTCTTTAAAAATTCAACTTCGACCATTCCCCATCTAAAAACCTGCCAAATTGCTGTTTTAGCATATGGGGTACCTATCTGGAGTCAATTGGTGGACTTTTAAAAATTAAGGTTTTTTTTGGGAAAAACTTTGATTCGAATTTGATCGGATGCGCTATTACTTCGATTCGTATGATTTGAATTTGGCCGAACATGGACCTATTTGATCAAAAACTGACCTATTCGGTCAAAAAAAACCTTCGACTTAATTTCGGTTGGTGTTTTTGAATTAGAATTTCGACGTTTTTTAAATTCGACCCCTGATAAGTATGCCCATAATATTCTGAGTACTGTATATTTTGAGTGGGTCCCTAAGTTCAGTAACTGATGGCAGTATAGAACATGTGTAGTGAATCAGCAGAAAAGAAGATGGGGAGCTACTGGGGCATCTTCAGAAGCACAAATCTTTACTGTTAAAGGGCTGTGTTTGCCTTGGGCTGGTACAGAAGCCTAAAACATAATGTACAACATTTTAAGCCTACTTCTTTACTTAAGCTTTAGTTCTCCTTTAAGGAAGCAGTAAGAGGGCCCGATAGATTATCTACACACCCAAGCCCCCTCACTTGATCCACATTGGAAAAGGTACACTTTATTATCCCACAGTTGCCCTGCCTCAGCAGTCATTTCTGCCAAACAGAGAAAAATGTTATTTTCCTCTGCATCATCAGGTACTTGTTTGCACTCCATGTTGGCCGGACTGTCCCCTACACGCTCCCCACGGATGTGACAGCACACGACATGTTCGCGTGACGTGGCTTCCGCCAACCAGTTTGGATCCAGATTCCTCAACCCCAGCGCTTTCACCAGATTTCCTAGGGAAATCCGTGGAAGAGGCTGGGCAATTTTTTAAAAAAAATTAATTTATAGGAACCCGAGGGCCGCCCCCTAAACCCTGCCGCCCTTAATATAAATACGCTCCGGTGTGCGTTCACACAAGTGCAGACCTTAGAGGAAACATTGGTGGAAGGACTGTTTGGCAGAATAACCACCGTCGGTATACAGCTCCAGATAAAGTTCCAAATCAGGTTATGAGGAATAGTGGGTTCAGGTTAGGTCAGAGGCAGGCAGCAAGGATAGGGAGAAGTTGGCAATGAGGATCAGAAGAATAATCATGTGCACACTTGTGTGTTGATGTGCACCTAAATTGGGAGGAGGGCTTGACCATATGGACCTAAGGGGGTCCAACTGATAGATGCAAAGTCATTTTGGTTGTATCAAAAACCAACATGGATAACTATACCACCTGGTAAAAAGTAAGTATTGGTAATTGGACACCTGAATAATGGCAAAGTGTATCATTTTTAATTATGTGATCCTAGATTAAAGTCAGTTTGTATTCTTTTAAAGGAATTTTCACCTGTTTTTGTAAAAAAAAAAAAACAAAACACCACCTCATTACACCTGCATTGCTAGATATATAGTTTCTCCTAGCCAGCAAAAAATAAATAAAATGTACATGTGCCTGAAGATATTGCAGTGCAGGCAGGATTTGTGTGTGAATGTTTCTATTCACCTGCCATATTTCTTTGTAGAATAATGGCAAAATGACACATCTGGCACATCCAAGTCAATTTACAGCTTTCTGCTGTTCAGAAAGAATTCACTCAAAACATTTTCATTATGCAAAGACATTTACACTGCAGCTATTTTTTAAGACAAGCCTGGCTTTCCAAATACATGTTTGAAAATATATTTGAAAAATAGGGTTCATATAATATGGGTAGACAACTGATTGAGCTTCATTGGGTACAAAATTGTCAGTCAACTGGCACAATTAAATAACAGAGGGATCTCCAGTGCAGCAGATAACATTAATACATATTAAAGAGAAATAATTGCATTAACAAGAGGTTGTTATGTTACTGTGCCAAACAGCATTTCATCAGTTTTATATTACTTTAATAATACATAATAGACTAAAAAATGTCTCAATGAAATACACCAAGGCTGGCTACTAAATGATTACCCCATACAGGTCAGCAGCTCCTATTTTGGGCAACCCTATATTCTCACCTAGTAAGTCTCAATTTATAATGGGTTTACCTCTGTATGTTTAACAATTTATTGGATGCTCTTACTGAAAATTTTCATTCATTCAAATTATACAATATTAACATTGATCTTATGTGAAAATAGATTTTTTGCAATGAAAAAATGACCAGCATTGTTTAGGTAAATATCAATTTGTTTGTGCAACCTGGCAACCTTGGGTTGGTTACAGATATCAAGAAACCTTACCAAGACATTTGGGGGCAGATTTACTTAGGGTTGAATATCGAGGGTTAATTAACCCTCGATATTCGACCGTCAAAGTCAAATCCTTCGACTTCGAATATCGAAGTCGAAGGATTTACCGCATTTCCTACGATCGAACGAACAAAGGAAAAATCCTTCGAACAATTCGAAGGATTTTAATCCATCGATCGAACGATTTTCCTTCGATCAGAAAATTGTTAGGAAGCCTATGGGGACCTTCCCCATAGGCTAACATTGATGTTCGCGTGGCGAAGTACTTGGTCGAAGTTTTTTTTTAAAGAGACAGTACTTCGACTATCGAATGGTCGAATAGTCAAACGATTTTTAGTTCGAATTATTCGATTTGAAGGCGTAGTCGAAGGTCAAAGTAGCCAATTCAATGGTCAAAGCAGCCAAAAAAATCATTCGAAATCCAACATTTTTTTTATTCTATTCCTTCACTCGAGCTAAGTAAGCTTCAACAAGTGAAATGCATGCTCAATTGGGTTCAGATCAGGTGACTGACTTGGCCATTCAAGAATATTCCCCTTCTTTGCTTTAATAAACTCCTGGGTTGCTTTGGCTGTATGTTTTGCGTCATTGTCCATCTGTATTATAAAACACCTCCCAATCAATTTGACTGCATTTAGCTGGATTTGTGCAGACAGTGTCTCTGAACACCTCAGAATTCATTTGGCTGCTTCTGTCCTGTGTCACATCATGGATAAACACTAGTGTCCCAGTGCCACTGCCAGTCATGCACTCCCAAGCCATCACACTGCCTCCGCCATTTTACAGATGATGTGGTATGCTTTGGATCATGAGCTGTTCCACGCCTTCTCCATACTTCTTTATTGCGATCATTCTTGTAGAGGTTGATCTTGGTTTCATCTGTCCAAAGAACTTTTTTCCAGAACTGTGCTGGCTTTTTTAGATGTTTTTTTTTTTTAGCAAAGTCCAATCTAGCCTTTCTATTCTTGATGCCTATGAGTGGCTTGCACCTTGCAGTGCACCCTCTGTATTTACTTCCATGCAGTCTTCTCTTTATGGTAGACTTGGATATCGATACGCCTACCTCCTGGAGAGTGGTGTTAACTTGTTTGGTTGTTCTGAAGGGGTTTCTCTTCACCATGGAAATGATTCTGCGATCATCCACCACTGTTGTCTTCCATGGACGTCCAGGTCTTTTTGCGTTGCTGAGTTCACCAGTGCTTTCTTTCTTTCTCAGAATCTACCAAACTAGATTTTGCCACTCCTAATATTGTAGCAATTTCTCGCATGGGTTTTTTTCGGTTTTTGCATCTTAAGGATGGCTTGTTTCACCTGCATGGAGAGCTCCTTTGACCTCATGTTGTCTGTTCACAACAAAATCTTGCACATACAAGCACCCCCCCCCCCTCAAATCAACTCCAGGGCTTTCATCTGCCCATGAAATAGCCTTTAAGTCAGTGTCCAATTACTTTTGAGCCCCTGGTCCAATTACTTTTGAGCCCCTGAAATTAAGTGATTGTGTTAAAAAAAGGCTTTTGTTCCTCACATTTTTATGCAATCTTTTTGTTCAACCCACTGAATTAAAGCTGAAAGTCTGCAGTTCAACTGCATCTGAGTTTCATTTACAATTTATTGTGGTATTATGCAGAACCAAAATTTTAAAAAAAGTTGTCTGTCCAAATATTTATGGGCCTAACTGTACATAGAAGTTTATTGTTGCTTCATATCTGATCATCCAAAGTTGTATTTACCATCTTCTTTACCAAACATACGGTTGAACAATGTTGTTGTTATCAGTAATGCATGCACTATTTTTATATCCATTTCGTTTGACAGCTGTAGTATTGCTGTGGATACAGCTTTGAAACGTTTTCAATGAAAATCTACTGAAACGGAAATACTCCAAGGCAAATCTATTTCAGTTTATGGTGTTTTTAAACTAACTGACTCTAAAGTAGACCATCTATTTAGTGCATATTTTATTAATGGCCCAAGACCTTATTTGGGTGAATTGTAAGAAAACAATCTTCATCACAAGATTGAGATTAAAATCTCTTGCATCTTCTAATAATGGTTCACGAGAACAAATAACTAAATTCTCAAATGGCCAGGGTGAAATTCCTGATTTTAAGGCACCTTACAGAAGATGTTAGAATTTACACTATTGAAAATATCTGTTATATCTTTATGTTAGGAAACAGATCTATTTGATTTGGCAGGGCTTTCCTTTGGGGTCAAGCTGACCTTCAAACGTCTTTTACTGGTTTGTATATTCCACATTGATATTTAACACTATATTCAAAATTCATTTAAATTAATATTTATATGATTTGATTAAAATGTAAAACTTACTTTAAGGGGGGTATTTATTAAAACTGAAATTTATCTCATTATTTTAAAAATAATAATTTGGCTTAACGCCCAACCACAATTTGGCTTAAGCCACTAAAAAAAACAAACAAAAATTGTACATGCAGAAAAAGTCTCAACAAAATTGTGCAACAATTCAAATCTATGTGACTTTTTGTCACCCGAATACAACACAGAAGATCGTGAAGGCAAGAAACATCTTCCAATTGTAAAAGGGACTTCTACATGCCTTCAACAGGTTTTAACTCTAGTATTTTAAAAATTTTAGCAGCTTTGGAGCATAATAAATCTCTAGAAGTTCGGATTTTTTCCCTTAAAAACTCTACCAAAAAGATTTGTGGTTTAATAAATAGGCCCCTAAAAGTTAAGCTTGAGTATTCATCCATGGTAGAAAAACATACAGGGGCACTGCACCAATGAGGCGAGTTGAAAAACAAGTGGCAGCGCCTCACTGGTTGGCGGCAAAAATGCTGTGGAGGACCCCCCCTGACTCCCCCTGGACCCCCTCCAGTGCCAAAAATGTGAGTGTGGGGGGGGGGGGTGGCAACAGCAAGCCACCTCAGGTGGCAAAGGGGACAGGATCACCCTTGCATTTATATATATTACTCATCTTTCACTAGTTCTTTCAATAAAAGAAAGAAAGAATTAAATAGGTCAATAACAAACATAAAAACAAGGCTGAGTAAACATCCTGCACATAGAAATGTCATCAATCCATATAAAATAATCATGCATGTTTTGAGATGCCACCTGGCCAGTGGCATATCTATAGAAGAAGTAGTCCCCGTGGGGGGCCCCAGGTCCACTTCCTCTATAGCCAGTGTTTCCTTCCAAAAATTCCAAATATTGGAAAGCCGGTACAGTAGAACCCCCATTTTACACTTTTCAGGGGACCAGAAAAAAATTGAGTAAAATCCAGGAAAATGTATTATGAATAATATATAGGTGGGACCTCAAAACAATAATGTAAAATGAGGGGAAACTTAAAATCAGGGGATGTAAAGTTGAGGTTCCACTGTATTTTATTCCAGAAAAGGTGTCAATCGTATGTGTGTATCTGCTGAAACATAAGACTACACATTGGAGATCATGTGTCGCAGTTGATATTTCAGTAAAAAATGCTCAGCATCGGACTGGGGTGTCTGCGGCCTACCAGGGCTGCGACCTCAGAACTCCCCAAAGTCATACCCCCAACATGTACCGTGTACCCTTGTGGCCATGATCGTGGGATCGCCTACAGTGTCATACAGAGTTCGGGTCTGGGTCGACAGGTCCAATGAGGCCTGGGGCCCACTGCATTTTTTTACCGGTGTCATATTTTTTAGAACATAAATTGCACCATTTAAGTGGGTGTGATCCTATTTCAGTATGCGAAATTAAAGGGGTGCTACACCTTTAATGTAACTTTATGTTATAGAAAAGCCAATTCTAAGCAATTTTCATTTGGTTTTCATTATTTATTTTTTATAGTTTTATAGTTATTTGCCTTTTTCTTCTGACTCTTTGCAGCTTTCTAAAAAAACAAATGCTCTGTAAGGCTACAAATGTATTGTTATTGTTACTTTATATTACTGATCCTTTCTTTTCAGGCCTCTCCTATTCATATTCCAGGCTCTTATTCAAATTAATGCATGGTTTCTAGGGTTATTTGGACCATAGTTACCAAATTGTTTAAGTTGCAAACTGAAGAGCTGCTGAATAAAAAGCTAAATAACTCAAAAACCATAAATAATAAAAAATTAAAACAAACTGCAAATTGTCTCAGAATATCACTCTCTACATCATACTAAAAGTTATCTCAAATGTGAACAACCCCTTTAATGAAATGTAACAGTTCCAACACATTCTCTAGTCCCTTATCTGAACCTCCCTTATCCTCTAACCATAAAGTATTATACCAATGACAGCACCTTCATCCCACCAATTACTAACATAGGATACTAAATGGCACTGAATATATCAAGTCAAGTAAAAGTTTGCAATTTGTACTACAGGGTAATAATGATATAAATGAAGAGCAGGATAAAATGGGTGGAAATGGGAAAGGCAAAGGCAAATGTGGGAAAGTCTAAAATCGAGAGCTGAAAGTGGAATTATAGTGAAAATGAAAATTTCATTTAAGCTTCAGCTCACTGAAATAATATTTCTAAATATAAACAATTAAAAATGTATGTGAGCTAAAACTTTACAGTATTACATTTTTTATTTTTGTGTTAGATCCACTTTAATAAGCACATGAAAAGGATTGGGGAAAGCAGAGACAGGTAGAAATGAGAAATACAAGGAAGGGTCAGCATAGGTTAAGGTCTCATAACCCCTTCTCCTTTTAGGTTGCACGTCAGGCCCTCTACTTACTGAATCAACATCTGTATACAGGGGGTCTTCCAGTTACATACACCCGAATACATACAACTCATACTTACATACAGAGGCTATAACAGTAATGTACTGTGGTTTGCATTGCCTTTATTAGCATTTAGCTTTAATAAACCACCTGCATCATTCCCCTCTGGCATGTGTTGTCTACTGCAGAGCACAGAAAGGTAAATAATATATGCACAGAATATACTTGAATTGATTGCGCAAGGTGTCTCTCCAATTTGAAATGGCCTAATTGGAGGTGTCCACATATACTTTTCAAAATTTCAACAAAACCAGATGGGACTTATCCTCCAATAGTATGGGCCCAATTATTTGCAAAATACACACATAATCGTATTAAGGAGTAAAGATAAAAGGCAATATTTATTTAACTACCATGCCACAGATACTTAAAACCATTTAAAATAAATAAAAAACAGCGCTGCGCTGGGTTCAGGGATCCCTTTAACCCCAAATAACCACTTATAAAGAGGACTCCTCTATGTAGGATTTGGTGGAAATTTGATTATGTCTAGGTGGCTCAACAGCCAGTATTCCAATCAAGCGTTAGTAGATACACATGTAAATCCAATTGTTCATGTGAGGGAACGAAAGTGCATCCTTATAATTCACATCCGCAAGATATTGCAGAGAAGAAAATCCTGGTTATATAACACTGAATAGCGTGCTGCAGCTTAGTGAAGGTTACTATCTCCCGCGGGTACAATAGTCCCCGTGATGGTTTGCGGTGCAAAGCCAGTATATCAGGTTTAATGTCTTTGCGGGTAACTGGATTTGCCAATGTCTACTGTCCCATCCATATATTTACAGCCGCCTATTGCTCTCAGTGGCCAGCTGAGAGGTTGCGGCTTCGTGATACTGCGATCACTGACAGTCACCGTATTGTGCCAGCCCAGGTGTAACAGTTATCCCGGCTATCACCAGACCCGAAAATAAAGGTATACAGACCACGTGTCTTTGAGAGTTTTTCACCCGATAATTTCCGCGTTCCATCAACTGGCAGGAGATCTTCTGTCTGCGCACTTAAGTTCCCAAAATAGGGGAGCAGGGTATCCCAAACGACTCAGTGTCAGCGCTGTGCCTCGACAGCTGTTTCGCCACTCAACGTGGCTTTGTCAAGAGACCGAAAGGGTGGATATGACGTCGTTTTATCTTTGCCATCACATGTTCAAAGTGGGTGGTCTTTTGTGTAAGCCGCTTCCCACACATAAGAAGGATATAGTAATATCAATATGAACAATTGTATCATTTTCACTTCCCATAATCGTGGTTATGTAACCCTTTGGTATTATCTCAGTAGAATATATTTAAAGGATCAACCAAATAGGTATCAAATGAGAAGAGAGGACTCGCGGCTTCACTTTTGCTGTGATGGAAACATCAATATCAACTTGTGGCATGGTTACACAATACTATATTTCAAAAATTTGTAAGATTAATCACTATTGCTTATTTTTAACTATCATCCCATTTAATCGATATATAATTATAAACTTATATCAGAATAAGAAATGAGAGAGAAAAAGAGAAAAAAATGAAAAGAAAATCAAAAGGTAGAACTACAACTCTCACCAACACAAAATTTTATTTTTTTGAAATAGTCTAAAAAAGCGGGGCCAATCAAGGGACTATTGTTATGACCATTCCTTCATTTATTTATAAAGGCCTGAAAATTCAATTGGCCATTGAGTCCGAACTCTGACTTATAAGTATTAAGCTTAAATATCCAACTGGTCTCTAGTTGGAGCAACCTGTTATCTAGGTCACCGCCCCTTACATCACTATGCAGACGGTCAATGCCCTGAAAATAAGACCCCATATGTTTGCCATTGTGAATGCAATAAATGTGTTTGGCAATAGATGACAATAAATTGCAATTATTAATATCTCGCATATGTTCATATATGCGTCTTTTCAGCGGCCTCTTTGTTTTTCCTATGTATTTGCTCCCACAGTGGCAAGTAAACATGTAGATCACGTAAGTCGTAGTACAACATATATAATGATACATGTTGTATTTTACTCTTCCATTGCTAAAATCCCTAGATGTCCTCATATATTGACACTGTTCACAGGCCCCACACTTATAGCTACCTACTGTTTTGCAACACGCTGTTTTCGAATGTTTCTGGAAATGACTATGAGTTAGTAAATCACCAATACTATTGTTTCTCCTATAACAAAAAAGAGGGTGAGTGGTTACCATTTGACCTATATTGGGATCATTGGACAAAATGTGCCAATGTTTCCGAATCAATGAGCGGACTTCTTGGTCTTTATTACTGTAAGTCAAAATGAGTCTAGTCTTTTCATTACCTGGAGTGCCGCTTTGTTTGGGCTTATATAATAAGTCCTCCCTATTCTGAGATAGGGCATTGTGGTAGGCTCTACGTAGTTTTGTATCCCCGTGCCTTAAATCTTGAGTACAGTTGGTAAGCTTCCCGTTTAAAGTCTTCCTCTGTAGAACAGATTCTCCGTAATCTAAGATACTGTCCCTTTGGTATGCCTTCGATGCATTTCAATGGATGCATCGATTCTGCATGTAAGAGGCTGTTGCCAGCCGTCTTCTTGCGAAACAGATTAGTGGACACTATATGCACAGAATGGTAAAAATAAATACTATCTTAAGACAAACATCTGTCTCCGTTGCATTTATTAGGTAAATGTATATGTTTCAACTTACATACAAATTCAACTTAAGAACAAACCTACAGACCTACAAACCTACAGATCTCGTACATAACCTGGGGACTGCCTGTAATTTGTATGTGTGTGTATGTATTTTACTGCATATACAGCCTTCTAATATGCACAGAGGAGTTATGCATACAGTAATTATATTAATAATCCAAAGAGTTTACCCTTTTGGAGTCAGGAAGCAACTGTGCTAAAACTTTTCAAAGTCAATATTTAACAGGCTTATGTGTATGACGTCTGCACTTGATTCTGTAGGAGAAAGTACTCTATGTCTATTGACATGGGCCACAGCTTTCAAATTTCTTGCTTTTGTTTAAAGCTTTTGTTACATTTACTAGGATTTATATGCTCTGTTGTGGCATGTATAATGCCATTATAATCTAGGGCAAAATTGTACATATTTTCCTGCATAAAAATATGTATTTAATACGTTGCTGATACCAAGGTACTGGATAATTATTCACTGAACAAACATAGTCACCTTGCTTCTTCCAAAATTCCTGTTCCATCTAGAAAGTTTGAATTTGCTATGATGGTATTTAAATGGATTCTGTCATGATTTTTGATTTCAAAATGACACTGATTGCATTACAAGTAATTTACTCTACCACATCAAATTCTATTCCTAAACCAACAAGTGTATTGTTTTAGCTGTAATATTGGTGTGGAGTCATGTGCTTTCAAAAAGAGCGTTCAGATTAAGCTATTGTTTCTCCTACTTAATGTAATTGATGGAGTCACAGATGGATATTTTTTATTATTGAGTGCTTCTCATATCAACTAGATGTTATCTTGTGTCAGGGAGCTGTTGGGCTGCTGGGGGGGGGACTGGTGATATCACTCCAACTTGCAGTGCAGCAGTAAAGAGTGACAAAGTTTAGCAGGGCACAAGTCACATGACTGAGGGTGCCTGGGAAACTAACAACATATCTAGCCACAGATTTCAAAATTAAATATAAGAAAATATGTTTGCTCTTTTGAAAAATGTATGTGTTTTGAAAAAAAACACGTTTTCCCATGACAGAATCCCTTTAAGGGGAGGCGGGTAATGGGAGCAAAGTTTTTTTTTCTTATTTAAAGAGAATGCTTAGAAAATATATCAGTTACATGAATTTCAGAAACATACAATGGGTGAATACAATAACAGGTTATAGTTTACAACCAGCAAAGTTGCTAACCAACAACATGCTCCTCCATATAATGAATATGAATGAATGCACCAACTAGCAGGTTCATTGGCTATTTGTGCATCAGTTCTGCATTTGAGACATATCAACAGGTTTTTATTTTCTAGATGGCTAAGTTGATGAGGAGACTAAGGAGCCCATTTACTAACATGCAGATTTCTATTTTTTCATGAATCGAAAAATTCAAGTTTTTATGAATTTCTCAAATTTTTGGAGTTTATAGTCTTAAAAACTAGAATTTATCGAGTTTTTGAGCAAAAAACAGCATTGAACAGCCCAAAACATCCAAAAATCGTGAAGGCAAAAAACATCTACATATGGTGAAAGAGATCCCTGCCATTGTCTTTTACGTGAATTGGACAGGTTTTAGCTGGAGTATTTTTGGATTTGGACTTTTTGGGGCATAATAAATTTCAATTTTTTTTTAGTAAAAAAAACCTAAAATTTTTAGAGAAAACAAAACTCGACCTTTAGGGGGTTATGTTATTTATGAAAGGTCGAGATTGTGAGGTTCTTTCTAACTCAAATAAACTCACAACTTGAATGTTTGCTTATTTACGAAAAAAATTGTAGGCAAAAAAAACCACGAATACTTCAAATTTATAAAGTTATAAGCTAAAAAACTTTAAATACTTTGAATTTATCAAGTTTTGGGTGCAAAGCACCATAAAAACCCGAAAATCATGAAGGCAAAAAACATCTTCAAATGGTTAAAGGGACCTCTACCATTGACTTCTACATGACCTCGATCGGATTCAAGCTTTTAGCACCTTCGGGGCATAATAAGGGGGTTATTTACTAAACTTCGATTTTCTCTCATTATTTTAATAAAAAAAAGTTTGACCAAACTCCCATTCCATGATTTTTGGGTGTTTTACAGTGGCTTGCACTGTATATTCGAGGTTTCGGAGGGGTTTTAGCCTATAAACTAAAATTCAAGGTATTCAAGTTTTTCCCTGATTGCATTCTATTGAGTTTTTTGAAAAAATAAGCAAATATTCGAGTTGTGAGTTTATTCAAGGTAGAAAAAAGCTCATAAACCCGACCTTTGATAAATAACCCCTTAGTGTAAAAACCTACATAAAACAAAAGCAAGTAAAAAGCAGTCAAGGTCCTACAGAGGTCAATGGAAGCTGTTCTGATCCTATTGGACCTTTTTTTAGACTTGTGGAGGCCTATTTATTAGCAGATATAATTTAATTTAGTGCTTTCTCTAAAACCACAAATGCCATGAAAATTATTAAAAGATCAATGCTCTAAAAAATATGAATACCATTAAAATCTCAAAAAAATGTAGTTTTTCAGACAATTCCTAAAGAAAAGAAAATCCGAAAACCTCTAAAAGTTTGAATTGATTTAAAATGGAAAAACAGGATCAGCGCAGCTCCCATTGACTTCTATAGGACCTTGACAACTTTTACCTGCCAAATTTTTGTATTAGAATATTTCATGGTTTTTTATGCTTAATAAATCTCAAATTTTTCAGGGGTTATTTACAAGGAATTTAATTTATCCCATCTTTTTACTAAACCAAGCTCAACCAAACTCCCATTCATGATTTTATCTTATTAATCAATAAAATAACCAGAAAAAGTTGGGTCTGGAAAAGACTCGATAAAATCAAGCAAAAATCCGAATCATACAAAATTTTTGTCCGGATTTGACGCCTACATTGCTCAATTTTTTCAGCTTGTCTCTCGAAAAACCCCAAATTTTTCTGATTATCGGACTAAATAAATCAAGAAAAATCAAAAATTTTTATAGGCTCGTGAAAAAAGTAGAAATTCGATAGAGTAAAGTGGTTTGGATTTTTTTTGCTAATTGTCTGAAAAATTAAAATTTTTAGAGGTTTCAGAGGTTTTTCTATCTATGCACCGAATCCACTATTTTGGATTAGGCCAAACCCCTGAATCCTTCGCAAAAGTTTCAGACGAATACTGAACCGAATCTGAACCCTAATTTGCAAATGCAAATTAGGGGTGGAAAGGGGAAAACATTTTTTACTTCCTTGTTTTGTGACAAAAAGTCACGCAATTTTGCTCCCTGCCCCTAATTTGCATATGCAAATTAGAACCCAGATTCGGTTTGGCCGGGCAGAAGGATTCGGCCGAATCCTGCTGAAAAAGGCCGAATCCTGGCCGAATCCCGAACCAAATCCTGGATTCGGTGCATCCCTAATTTTTATTCAGATCGCTAAGCTTTTTTTTCCATTCATACTTTTGGATCTTTTAATAACCTTCATGTGTGGTTTTAGAGAAAAATTTTTAATAGTGGTTTCAAAAAGCTCTAATACCACTAAAATTCTACTTTTAATAAATGGGCCTCTAAAAATAAAGTACAAGCTACTTTTTATTATTACAGAGAAAAATGGACTCCAGTAATTCCGAGCTATTTGAGTACCAGATTTCCAGATAATGGATGCCATATCTTTCTCTCTCTCTCTCTCTCTCTCTCTCTCTCTCTCTCTCTCTCTCTCTCTCCTCTCTCTCTCTCTCTCTCTCTCTCTCGCTCTCTCTCTCTCTCTCTCTAAAATTATATTCACAAATCAATATGTATTTTCAGATGAATACAAAAATCTGGTGTTATCATAAATGGAAACTGTGAAAGATTTTTACAATCATGACTCATACAAAAAACTGTTATTGTATTCAGTACTAAATATTCACACCAAGTTAAGTACGTGCTTGTGATATATTACATGAATATAAAATTACAGTTTTCACTTCATAAAAATAATAAAAGCCAATGTTCTTGTTCTAAATAGAAGAAAGTGCTGTAAAGCTGTTATTTTAGTGGGCAATATCCAAGCATTTGAAGTATCCAAAGTATTGCTCCAGTTTTACAGTTTCCACATTGTTAGCATTAATATGTATGATAAAATGATCAAGAAAAACGGACAAAATTGTATGTGTTTAAAGAGGTATCCGTCTTCAAAAGCTTTTTCTCAGATATCTTTTGTAAGAACCTTCAAATGTATTTCATGTAAAATAATATATATAATAATATGTGTAATCTAGCATTTAATTTGCTTTTACGGTTCAATTGTATCATCTTTATTCATATAACACCCTGCAGTTATAATAATAATATCTGAAGATTCTTTTTGGGTTATACAGTAAAGGTATGCAGTAATAGATGGTTATCTATATATAATGTAGAGGTTATCTGCACTACAATGGCACCCTTATATATTTGATAAGGACACTACCTGTAGAATGTTTGTTACTTTAGAAGAAAGGGAGAGCTTGGAGAAGTCCCAGTAGTCATGTAATTGTCTAGTGTCCCAAGCCCTGGGAACAGTTTGAGCTTGGTTATGGAATCTGGTGATAGACCAAATAATGAGTTCATAGACATTTTGTACTGCCTGGTCATTTAATCAATATTTTGCTGCTTAAAAAAAAACATAAAAAGCAAATATTATTATATAATACTTAATTATTCAGTGCGTGAAAAAGGAACCTTCAAGGGGAACATCTGGGTTTGAGATTCACCCAGAGGGGGGTTTAAGCTACCCCTGATTCATAGACATTTGTAAAGGGTAAAAGCTGTGCCTAGAGAGTCTATACTAGTGCTTTCATAGTAGAAACATTAAGGAAATTGGATCATGTTGCATTCATTTTTTGGTGGCCTTGTGCCAGGGTTTACATTGGAAAGATCACCTAAAAATGTACAATTTTCATAGAAGATACTAAAAAATTATTAGATGGCTTCAGATAAAGGTCCAATATGTGACGGATATGCAGTTGCTCAACATTTTATACAAGAAAGACAATTCAGTTACCATTCCAAATAGCAGATGAGTTCGACCATTTCTTGGCTAATATTGGAGATATTAAGAAAGAAGAATAGACAGATATTTAATCTGGTATAATTATAAGGTGAGATTTGAAGTGTTTTCTATGAGGGATTCTATAGTATGTGAGAAGGAGAACAGAATCTATTTTTTGTTGGTACTTTAATGTTTGTTTTGGGGCTAGTCATCTTGTTAGGCAAAGCATCATTTTCAATGGATGGGGTTATTTGCCTAATAGAATGACAGTGGCAATTAAGAATGCAATGCATTTTTACTAGTTCTGCAGCTTTGTTTAGCCAATTATGTGGGTCTATCATTGAAATATACTGCTGATATATTAAAACCACACTGTATCTTAACAAACCATGTAACCAAATGCAACAAAACAAGCTCTGGGAATTTTCAAAGGTATCAGTCTGCCTTCTGTTTTCCATAAAATCACAGTCTTGCCCATCTCAACAATGAGATTGCACTATTCCATAGTATCAGCATAGTAGTCAACCATGCAAACTACATGCATATCCTCATTGGCATGAATGTCCTGCAAGAACTGGATGGACTACTCTTGGCCGATGTGGGGCCGGAATACTGGAATCGGGTCCCGGCCAGCTTAAAGACCCGCCTGCTACTGAGGCAAGTGGACCAGAGGTGTGAACAGAAGCAAGTGCTACAGAGGCTACCTGGCCGTGCAGGGATTATGCATACCCACCTAAGCAGCCGCCTCACCTTCCAAGTGGGCACGAAGTGGTGGTGCCCATGCGGGTTGGTACTCAGTTTGCAATGCTGACAGCGGCGGGTGGGGAGGAGAATGGCTAGTTGCCCATTCTGTGGGAAAGGTGTGAGATGGCTGGGTGCCTGTAAGGATAATGAACCCGGGCCCTTCACCAGTGACTATGCCCACCATCACTATTGTGGCAGAGGTGTTTCGAATTACTCCAGATGACTTGGTGGATGCCACCGCGGGGAGCTACTGCCCATAGGGTTCCACAGGAACCAAACAGCTTCCAGATAAGTCCCAACAATCGATCCTTCAGCAACTTGATGTGGCCCGCTTGGAGTTGACAGGCTTACAGCGGCAGACCTGTGTGCTGTGCTGCTGTGGCACTGGGGGGTATATGCCTGTAATGATGAGGACTATGGATTTAATTTCTGCAATTGATCACCCCATCGAGACTGGAACCTCCCCTCCAGCAGAGAAAGGTGCAGGAACATTCCCCCAGCATTGTACCAGGAAGTCAAGAGCTTATTGCGCAAGCTCCCATTGTCCTGGTCCGAAAGAAGGATGGATCCCTCCAGTTCTGTGTGGACTATCAGAGGTTAAATGCCTGCACCTGCCGGAATGCATTTCCGCTGCCACAAATTGGCCATGTTGCAGCGAGCCACTTGTTTTTTTCTCATTGGACCTGGCCAGCGGTTATTGGCAAGTGGCAGTGTGGCCAGAGGACTGGGTCAAGTTTAACCGAATGCTGTTTGGCTTGACAAATGCCCCGAACACTTTTCAAAGACTAATGGAAAGGTGCCTGGGAGACATGAACTATGATAAGGTGCTGATATATCAAGATTACATTGTTATCGTCTCCCGTACCTTTGAGGAACATGTCCTAAACTCGCTGTACTGAGCCGTGTACAGAGGTGTTTGAGTTGAAGTCAAAGCCCACCAAGTGTTGGTTGGCCCAGAAGCAGTTGGCCTAATTGGGACACGTTATTAGCAAAGACGGGGTGGCTCCTGACCCAGGTAAAGTGCAGGCCGTCCAATGTTGGCCCCTCCCACAAATGTAGGGCAACTGAGGTCATTCATGGGCCTGGCTGGAGACTATTGGCGCTATGTTAAGAATTGTGCCCGCTTGGCAGCCACATTGACCTAGCTACTGGAGGGGCAGGTCACAGAAAACGGAAAAAAACACCAGGTGGCCCAGTGGACTTGGATACGAGCAGCAGAGATAGAAACAAAAGGAACACTCACTTCAATGCTTCTGCATAAATTCAAACTGTTTTCATTTTTATTTTGGTGAGATCCCAGGATCTCACCAAAATAAAAATAAAAATGAAAACAGTTTGAATTTATGCAGAAGCATTGAAGTGAGTGTGCCTTTTGTTTCTATTTTTGTGAATATTGTATGAAAGCTCTGTTTTGCAGTAGAGCTAACATTGAGCACCTCTTGTCAATAAACAAAAATTGTAAAAGTTTTAGCAGAGAAATGTTTTGACATTTTGTACCTACGAGCAGCAGAGAGCCTTTGAGAGGTTAAAAACCTGTCTATCTTCCACTCTGGTGCTGGCGTATTTTCCCAATCTGACTGTCCCATCACAACCTGTCAGAGTTTCTAATGGAATATTGCTGCACAAATATGGAAGCCTCCTCAAAAACAGGGGATCAGAGAGGTAATGTAAAAGCATTAGGCAAATAATTTTATGAGAAAATTATAAATATCATGCAAAGACAATGTTATGATAGAAGTAAAATAAAGGTTTCATTTCTGGTGTCAGTATCTATTAGATAAACGTTGCAACCTTACCATTAACCCTGCTTGTACAATATTCACAGTTACTCCCCCCAAGTATATGAGCAAGGATGCAAGACAGATGCTATGGTTTGGCACTGCTGCTGCGCACTGCCGAATACTGCCAACCACTGAAAATAACAAACTGACACATCTATCAGCTTTGATATATGTGTCAGTTTGTTGACACTTTCCTAACTGTCAGTGATTTTTCCTGACAGTTAGGAAAGTATGGTTAAATATGAATTTAGACTTTGAATTGCTGGGAACTTCTTGCATTCAACAGTTTCATGTTTAATGAATCTGTCCCATCTGTCTTTGTCAGTTATTCATGATTCATGATGGAAAAGAAATACAGTAATTTAATCAGGTCTGTATTTCTGGCGAGGCCACAGAGGCCCTGACCTAAATCGGCAAGTTTTTCGGGGGCAGCATGCCACCCAGCTGCAACCTAAGGAGCACTGAGGACACATTGTCCTGTACGCATAATCCCCAGTGCTCCACAAGCGAGGGTGCGGGGTGGGTTGTGCACTCATTAGGGTGTTGGGCGTTAGGACCCAGTGACCTAGGGGCACCCAAACCCATAACCCGGGCCTGAATTTATCTGATGGGTGTATGGTGGCTAAGAATAAGGGGAGTAGTAATTCATGAACTGCCTGAAGGCCACAGTTTTAGTATAGTCTGTTATTATTACATATCAGTCACCTGGACACTATTGTAAATCATTTACACCTTTGTGCTAAGAAGACGTTAACATTCTATGTGACAAAATGATTGCAGAATAAAATTTTGCCCTCTAGGAGATTCCTACGTAAAGACAGTACTGCAGTAAATTTATAAAATCTATATCTCTAGACTGCTGGGTAATATCCTATATTATGAATTTTAAAATGTTTTTGTCAAGTAGCGCAATTCAGTATGTCAAATTATATACAATAAATCAATATTTATTGCTGAAAAAATCAGTACATTGCTAGGCACTTAAAGGAATCTGTTCCTATACCTGAAGGACTTAAACTGAATCCCATATGTTACAGTCTGTCATTAAATAGGATTTTAAAGCAATAAATAAAATTAAAACATAATATTGATAAAGGAGGTAAAAGCAGTACTTTCCTACAAAACCAGTGTTTAGAAATGTGTGTGTGTATACAAAGAAAAACAATCCGTTGCATTCATGACTTGAATAAAGCAAAGAACAGTATCAAGAGGTAAAACTGCATTGCAGGAGCTACGAAAGAATATTGCCTCCTGATAATACTCCTGCATTTTTAAATCTAAACTGGCAAGTCGTATATTAAAGGGTGAAATTGATAGATCCTTGATCACTGTTATTTTCCAGGTTTAGTAACTAAGTAATTATTTAATATATTTTCTTTAGTAACATAAATAAATATCTGAATAATATATAATAAAAGCATTTTGAGTAAGGCTATCCTCTCTATGTTTTTATGCAAGGCATTCTGGACAAGAAAGCACAATTTACTCTTGAAGTTTCCATTTTCATGGGTATTCACTGGCTTTTAAAGCAAAGTCATACATCGCACTTGTTGATCAAATCCTAACTATAGTCTGCATTTGTCCTTGTTGTTGCTACCAGTGTAGCAACAACAAGTCTGTTTTAGCAAAAAACAAACAAAACAAACAGTGTAGCAACAACAAGTCTGTTTTATCATTCTGTATTGCAGTTTGGAGGGTGGTGTCTGTTCAAACATCTTTTAGGTATTCCATGCAGTATTTTTGTTCCTTCTTTTTGGTTGAATAAAGGTTTCTCTGCTTATTCTCCAGAACAGCAAGGGAGAGACTGGTCCTTCAACAAATAATTGATTATCCTGTATATGTTACCTTATTAACTTTATTAGCTGCCTTCTGCTTTTATCGTGACATTGACTAAAATAGCTTGTCTGTCTGCACTCTCTATTATCTCCTCAAATAATTCTGCATACTATACTGTTGATTCAGATTTTTTGTAGCCTTGCCATTATTTTTGTTCATCTACACATTCAGCTTCATTTTAATAAACTTCCCTATTGCTGTTGTAATCCACTCCTTGCACAAGATTTTGGTCACTACCAATATTAGTGCCTCTTCTAATTTTTAATGAGCATCTAAAACTACCGTTGATCAACAGAATGTTAATACAATTCCTGTTTCTCCAAATGTCAAGAAGTAGTAACAAGATAGCTACAATTATAAATCTGCACAAAATGCAGAATGCAGCAAGTCTATTTTCATTCACAAAACCAAACTCATGTTTCCCGTTGGCTGAACACAAGATCAGAATATACATCCCTGTGAGTTTTGTCCCAAGATATGTGGAAATCTTCTTTTTGGATACCTGTATTGTTTTTTTTCTTAGATCTTAGAGATGGTTTCAACCATTCTCAATCATAAAAATAGTGGGTGAAGAATGTTAATAAATGGTACTCTCTAATATTTCAGATGGGTTGTAACACATAAGGGTTCTAAACTAAACCTTGATTTTTTTCTGATCGAGGTTTTTTTGGGCAAAAAAATTTTTATAGGAAAAAAAACTCAAAGTTTTCAAGATGTATTATACCCTGAAGCTGCTAAAAGTCAGAATCCAAACATTTCAAACTTGCCGAGGTCATGTAGAAGTCAATGCAGATGTCCCTTTCACAGTTGGAAGATATTGTGATCTGTTTTAGGTTTCTTCCAATAATTTGAAAAAATCTGGGTTTTCAGGCAATAACCCAAAACAATCAAGTGATTTGTGCATCAAATCCAACAAATTCATATTATTTGAGTTTTCACTAGATTTTGAGTCTTTTCCCAACTTTTTTTTTAGTTTTTTTATTAATAAATAAGATAAAATCGTGGGAGTTTGGTCGAACTTGGTTTAATAAAAAGATGAGATTATTTAGAGTTTTAGTAAATAACCCCCATAATGTTTAGCTCCCCTATAAAATGTAAAGCCAATACAGGAGACACACTTCCAAATCGTCCTCTCCCTCTGAGCTGCCCACAAGGCGTTGAGCAGGGATAAATTAATCCAGAGCTCAAGGTAAAAAATGGCAGCTAGCTGGGATCACTAGAATAAAAACAGAATTAGGTCACTTTACTACAACACAGGCTCAAAACCCTAACATAGATCATGGGACCCAGCTTCAGAAGGTTACAACTGAACTGGACCTGGCCCTGACAGATAGATCTGAGAAAGTGCATAGATGGACACAACAGAGATTTTACAGACAATCCAACAAACCAGGTAAACTATTAGCTAGATAGATAAAACTATATAAGATTCCAGGCGAAATTTCAACTTTTTCACTCCTACAAAAGCCTGTTTTTGCCCTTTCTCCCACTGGACCCACATCCACAATTGGATGCAAATATCACAGATACAAAGGTCCATGAGGCCATTAAGACTCTTAAACTTTCTACAGCTCCTGACCCAGATGAGTTATCGGCTATCTCCTCTCTTCATGCAGAAACCTCTGTTCCCCTATGGGTCCACCTGGAAAATAGTTTTACCACACCTTATTCAGCTGACTCCCCAGAATACATTCTATGTTAATTCCAAGGGGTTCTTACACAATAGACGCCTTATGTGAAGCTGAGCTATACCGGGCTTCCCAAATAATCCATTTTATAAGCACATATTGGAAGCTATCCAATCCTCAGTCAAAATTTCGAACAATGCGAAATCTCCTCGTAGGGCAACGTCATTAATATACATACATATCAACTACCCTAAGACAGTCACAGACCTACCCTATATCAAAGCCTGGGAACAAGGGAAACAGTATTGAAGTGGGACAGTGGCTTAAACGTTGGGCAAATTTGAAACACAGCTCTGTCAATATAGTTCTACTGGAAGCAGGCTACAAAGTACTCTTCACATGGTACCTGACCCCAGCCAGAATCGCAAAATTTGCTACAGCTGCTGACAGTATATAACCTGATCTATTCGGTTTTACATGTTACCAAGAGGAAGAACATGTACAAAGCTCTATTAGGAGCAGTCCCAGAAATCATCACTAAGGCCCAATTACAACTAATCAATTTCATACTGTTGGCAGCTCACCAGACATTAGCGAAATCCTGGAAACAAAGGACTACTAACTTTTCAAACTTTAAAGTTAAAGTTGACAGGTAAATGGTAAATGAGAAACTGACATTAGCATTACCCCCTAGATAAACATGCCAAGTTCAAGAAAACCTGGTAATCTTGGTTGACTCATAGATATGGATATACATATCCTGCCACCCTGTTATCATTATGGGATTTCCGTTAGAGAGAGACCAGCTTTTTGTTTCCAATTATGTCATTTTTATTTCACATTTTATAATCTATGTATTCATTGTATTTGTTTATTTTATTTATTATTTGTTATTAATTATTTTCATTGTGTTATGATATTTGTAACAGATTTGCAAAAAAAAACAAAAATTCAATAAAAACCTATTGAAAGTAAAAAGAGAAACAAACTTGGCAGTGCAACAAAACTATTGTATTTCTTTCTAGGCTAAATGTTTGCACATCAGCAGTACAACAGATCACATGATTTAAAACAAGTAGCACAAATATGGAGTTTTCCATTCCTATTCTGTCTGCCAACTGGCTTCTTTCCATTCCTATGTCTCTTTTAATAAAACTCATATCACTTTGAAAAAAAACACAGGCACAGGCTAAATAGTTCACAATTATAGTGTACAGTTTGAGTTTTAAGGATCATATGTATTAAATTATGGTAAGATATTAAAGGAGTGTAGTGTTAATCTATTCAGGGTGTGTTTATATAATCAAAACATCAAAAATGGAAAGTTGAATAGTAAAATATGTATAACTTATAAAGTAGGCCAATGGCAGAATTGAGTTTGTCATAAGAAATGTCTATTCCAGCAACCAGTCAATGAGCAAGTAATACAACGCCTTAAACAAGGGCAAAGATACGTAAGTGACATTTATCTCATGCGCTATCACTGAGACACATTTGTAGGATAAAACAGCAATTTAATCAGTCCACCAGAATTTCTCCAATTTAAAAAAAGATATCCAAAGGGCCAAATTATTATCTCCATGGTTGATGTGGCTAAGGCATTCGATGCCATAGATTATTTATGCTCAGTACTGGAAACATATAGGTTTGTTAATACATATTATTTCCTGGGTAAAGTTATTAAACAATAAACCTGTGGCAGTGACTAAAACTAATGGCGTATCATTACCATTGGGGTACAAGGCAGGGCTGTCAGTTTTCACAAGGACTGCCCTGGTAATTGAATTTGATCTACAGTAAGTCGGTCTTATTTGCTTTTGATCTGGAAGTTAATTTGCTTCCCCTTTTGGGCTAAACTACTGTACATGGGAGTTTTTGTAGGATGGTGTCAGATCAACAGAATGCATCCTACAAGTAGTAGCATGGGTCAAAATATAACGGGACTGAAAAATCTGATGTGTAAACTCCATGGAAGATTTGCCATCCAAAGCAACACACCTGTCGAACGAGAATGCTGCATGCTGCCTCTTCATCCGACAAGATGAAATCTGATGGTGTCGGACTGACTTTTTCTTCTCATTGAAATACACTGAATGTTAGATGTAGGTACATGAGCAAAACACAACTATGTGCCAGATTCATTTCAGTGGTATAAAGCTTCATCATGTGAAAAGTCACGGACGATATTTAATTTGCGATGCAATTAATTTCAGAAAACTCACTGTGGGCCAGATTCAGTGAAAAAAAGTTATCTTTTGGTTTGTCACATGAAAAGTCATGGAGGAGATTCAATTCAATGAGAAAAATCTCCAAATTCTCCAAATTCAGTTCCAGTTTCTTCCCATAGACTTCATTAGAGTTTTCACATAATAAGCCAGGAGATACGTTTTTCTGACTTGAATTGCATCTCAAATGGAATCCATGACTTTTCATGTGATTAACCCTTTTCTCGCTGAATTGAATCTGGCCCTGTTTATCATGTGAAAACTCTATGGGAAAAAACTGGAATTGAATTAGTTTTTTCTCCTCAAACTGAATAAATTAGTTTTTTCTCCTCAAACTGAATCGCATCCATGATTTTCATTTGATAAATCATGAAACAATTTTTTTTATTGAATCGAATCTGGCACTTTATCTGAATTTATATTACAATTATCGGGATCAGACTTTGGGCCAGATTCAATTCAGTGAGAAAAAGTTATCTCATGGTTTATAATGTGAAAACTCATGGACGAGATTCAAACAGAGGAGAAAAAAATGTTCTCCAAATTCAGTTCCAGTTTTTTTTCCCATAGAGTCACAGTTTTACGTGATAAACCTTGAGATTGAATTGAATTGCATCTCAAATTGAATGTTGACCATAAGTGAAAAACCTTTTTCTCACTGAATTGACTCTGGCCCTTTGTAGGATCCCTTAAAATCTCATGCTGTCGCATGGTGTTGCGGCATAATCAGATAAATTCTGACCAATTTCCTCTGGAATTTAGTCATGACCCACAAAATCTTGTCACACAACAGCACGCAACAGCATTAGATTTTTTTTAGATACCTCTCCTCTCTTTCATTTTATTTATTTTCTTGTTTGATGATTTTTGTTGTGTAATCTCTGTAATATTAGAAGGGCTAAAAATAAAGATTGAAAAAATTAGTAATTAAACTCCAGATTTATAATATAACCCCCACCATCTTTATATACTATACGTTTCCATTGGAATCTGTGAATAATTCCTTGTTTTTGACCAATCCGCCATTAAAGTTAGATGTAATCTGCAGCAGTGTGATACAGCCTCCCTGACACCTGTAACTAAGCAAACATAGTTTTATTTGGGTTAGATAGAAGTTGAAGGAATGGTGAGGCATGAAGCTTCTTTGCACATTACTAGCTGTATACACATTGGGCCATATTCAATTCAGTGAGAAAAAATGGTTTAGCATGTGAAAGTCATGGATGTGATTCAATTCGAGGAGAAAAAATTTTTCTCCAAATTCAGTTCCAATTTTTTCCCATAGGGTTAGAGTTTTACGTGATAAACCTTGAGATAAGTTTTTCTGAATTGAATTGCATCTCAAATTGAACCACGTTCATGACTTTTCACATGATAAACCCTTTTCTCACTGAATTGAATCTGGCTCATTATTGGTAATGTCAGATTTATCCCTTCTTATGTTTGTACAGATGGAATAAGGCCTCTGTGTTATTTTGTAAACTCACACTGGTTAGAACTTCAGACTTTTATTCAGAGTAGTGATAGTACACATCAGTGGAGCCTCATGGCTGTATCTCAGTTCCTGAACCAACAAGAGTCTAAAGATAAGAACTACATAAACACTTATTATTATCGACTGAAGCCCTCTGGTGGCTGGAGGTAAACACACCACATCTTCCCCTTTCAGCCTGTGAAAATAAGAAAGTTGAAAAGAAAGAAATACTGTAAAATTAACAATTATAACATGCATACATTTTTTTTTTTAAAGTGAACTGAAAGTCTCAAAAAGTCTAAAATGAGAACTTTAGCATTGTTCAATTAAACGCAATGGTTTGCGAATAACTCGTCCAGATGAAGTTACTTCATGGCTGTCTTGCTCTGGTGTTGTACCTGTTATGCTATCGTTGGTTTGAATGACCTGGGTAGAAGGTACTTGTTCCTCTGGAACTTGTAAAAGATGTCTGCGATTCCTACGCAGGGTCTGCCCTGTATCTGTACGAACCACATATGACCTTGGGCTCAGTCTGTGAATAACATTGGCGGGCACTTCCCAAGATTTGGAACTTTGAATGCGAACTCTACTATTGTCACTCAAAGGTGGAAGTTCTCTGGAATGTTTGGCATGAACTTCATTTCTTTTTGTTCTAAGATTAAGCTTTTTGTACACCACTGTTTCATCTTGGTATGGTGGCCATGGTTGAGGGGTTGGAACTCTAGTGACAATCTGACGGCCAAACAGAAGTTCTGCTGGAGATTTTCCACAACTTTGTGGAGCTGCACGGTAACCCATTAATGCTAAACAGGGGTCTTCCTTCGATTCCCATGCTTTTTTGAGTATAGTTTTTAGTATGCGTACTCCTGCTTCTGCCAATCCATTTCCCTCTGGATGCTCTGGACTTGATGTCTGATGTACGAATTCATATGTTGACGCAAAATTCTTGAATACTCTACAGGCGAACTGAGGGCCGTTATCAGTGACAACAACTCTAGGTATGCCATGTCTAGCTAGAATTGACTTGGCATGCTTGACTACCTCTTCAGCTTGCAAATCATGCAGCTTTGCCAATTCAGGATAGTTTGAGAAGTAGTCCATAACTGCTAGATAGTGTTGTCCCCTAAAAGTGAAAATATCCATACCGATTTTCTCCCAAGGAGAGATGGGATAGTCTATATCAAGGTATGGTTCCTTTGGTTGTTTATTATGATACTTTTGGCAAGCTTGACACCGACTGATAAATTGCTCAATATCTTCATTCATGGTTGGCCAGTAAAGGCATGTGCGTGCTCTCCTTTTAACTTTCTCTATTCCTACATGTCCTTCATGAAGCCTTGATAAAATCAATTTGATCATTGAGGAGGGAATAACAATTCTAGAGCCTCGGAGTAGAACACCATCTACTTCAGAGAATTCATGAAGATATTGTAGGTATGTAGCAGGAACACCTGAGGCTGCATTATTGTTCTCAATAGCATGTTTGACTTTCATCAAGATATTATCTTGTTGTGTAGCCTTGGCTATTTGAAACCATAGGGCATGACTAACTCTGGAAGTTGTCTTAACTAAGTTCACATGTGCAGAAATATCATCAGTGAAGGTATTTTCTGAAGTGTTCCCAGTCAAATATGCACGTGATAGTGTGTCTGCTACAACCAAGTTCTTACCTGGCTTATAATGCAAAACAAAGTTGTATCTCTGAAGCCGTAGTAATAACCTCTGAATTCTAGGTGGGGCTTCACCTATGCCCTTTTGCACTATAGTAATAAGGGGCTTGTGATCAGTCTCAGCTTGAAACTCACGACCATACAAATATTCATGAAATTTTTCGCAACCAAATACAAGTGCAAGTGTTTCCTTTTCTATTTGTGCATACAAAACTTCTGTTGAATTTAGTGCTCTGGATGCATAAGCCACTGGCAGCCAAGAGTCATTTGCTTTTTGAAGAAGAACTGCTCCAAGGCCTTTCTGTGATGCATCAGTAGACAATTTACTTGGTAAGGAAGGATCAAAATACTGTAGTACTGGGTTTGTTGTTAAGGATTTTTTTATGTCTTCCAACTCAGAATTGTGATATTCATTCCATTCCCAGACAGTATTGACTTTCAGTAAGTCTCTTATGCATTGTGTTTTATGTGCCAAATCGGGTATAAATTTTCCCACAAAGTTTATCATTCCCATTAAGCGCTGTAGGTCTTTCTTACATTGTGGAACAGGCATATCTTTGATTGCGGCTATTTTATCTTCATCTGGACAAAGACCCAAGTCAGTAAAATGTTCCCCTAGGTATTTTATAGAGGACTGGCAAAAATTGCATTTCTTTCTATTAAGCTTTAAATTGTTCTGACTTGCTCTTTCAAGTACTTGTTCCAGTCTAGCATCATGCTCCTGTACATCTTTACCCCACACAAGGATATCATCCATATACACTGCAGTTCCAGGTATACCGTCCATCATTTGGCGAATAGCACGGTGAAACACTTCTGGTGCTGAACTAAGTCCAAATGGCAATCGCTGAAAACAGTATCGGCCAAAAGGTGTATTGAATGTACATAACTTCTGGCTCTCTTCATCCAAGGGTATCTGCCAAAATCCATTAGATGCATCCAGTGTGGAGAAAATTTTAGCTCCAGACATTTCTCCCACCATTTCTGTTCTAGTGGGCAAGGGAAAATGCTCTCTTTTAATGCACTTATTCAGGTCTTTAGGATCTAAACAGATACGAAGTCTCCCATCTTTCTTTTGAACAATTACCATAGAATTGACCCATTCTGTGGGATCTTCTATTTTCTTTATAATACCATTTGTTTCCATGCTTTGCAGCTCTGTTTTAAGTTTTTGTGTTAGAGCCACTGGTACTTTGCGCCTTGCATGCGTTACAGGCTGTGCACCATGCACCAGTTTTATTTTGTGAGTTATTGGCAGCTTTCCAAGTCCTTCAAAAACATTTTTATATTTTGTGAGCATCAGTTGTAAGTGATTTTTTCCACTTCCAGAACTTATAACTGCATTTATTTCTTCCACTCGTTTAATTAAATGTAATTTCTCACATGTTATCAAGCCTATTAAGGAATGGTGGGGATCTGGAACAACCACCATGGTTACAGAATACAGATGACCTTTAAATTGAATACACACATTGCACTGTCCCAGATTTGGAATGACTTTACCACCATAAGCTCTTAAGCACAGTTTAGTTTCTTGCAGAAATGGCTTAGGTTGGAGCATATTATATGCAGATTCTGACAGAATGTCCACTTCAGCACCTGTATCTACTTTGTAGGGAATATCTGTCCCATTAGTGGACAATGTAATGTACCATTCTGTTCTGCGTGCATTAGTTGCATGTATGCTGCCTATATGGAAGTTGTCATCACTGTCTGTGCCAGTTTGTACTGCATGTATTTGTGTGGTTGATCTACACATTTTCTGAAAGTGATTTGCTCTGCCACAACTGTTACAAGTTTTTCCATATGCAGGGCATTGCATATATGCATGTGACTGTCCACAACGCTGACAATAGGAGCTTGTAAATGCCTGAGCTTTTTTGTTTTTAAAGCCAGAAAAGTTAGAGGTTTTCTGCACCCTGCCTTTGTAGTAGCCTTTCAGTGGGGGCTGCTTGGATGACACCTCCATACCACAGCAGCTTTCTCTAGGCTGTTCTATTTGCTTGAGCTGTGCTTGTGTGATTTCAGAGGCTTTACAGATTTGTATAGCATGGTCTAAAGTGAGATCTGTCTTTGTGAGCAATTTCTCTTTCACTTTCATGTTGTGTATACCCATAACTAATTGATCTTTAATAAGAGATTCAGTCAGTGCACCAAATTCACAGGAATGACTCTTTAACCTGAGGTCTGTCACATACTCATCAATTGTTTCATGTTCTTTCTGCAATCTAGAACTGAACACATGTCTCTCATAAGTGATGTTTTTTCTTGGAACACAGTAGTTCTCAAATTTTTTAAGCACTGCATTAAAATTATCCTTCTCTGCCTCTGCAAACTGAAAAGTATTATATACATCAATGGCTTCTTGCCCTGCTACTGTAAGAAACAGTGCAATTTTCTGTACATCCTCTTCTTCATGTGCCTTAATTGCTCTCTGATATAATAGAAATCTTTGTTTAAATCTGGACCAGTTCTGCTCTAAGTTACCTTGCATGCTCAGTTCAGGAGGCTGTTTCAGGAGATCCATGCTGACACTGTAATGACTGGAGCTGTAGCTTGTTCACAAGTGCACTTCTGACACCATGTGTTATTTTGTAAACTCACACTGGTTAGAACTTCAGACTTTTATTCAGAGTAGTGATAGTACACATCAGTGGAGCCTCATGGCTGTATCTCAGTTCCTGAACCAACAAGAGTCTAAAGATAAGAACTACATAAACACTTATTATTATCGACTGAAGCCCTCTGGTGGCTGGAGGTAAACACACCACAGCCTCCAGGTCTTTCAGCACACAAGGAGACACTTTATGCTTCCAGTTATGCCTGAAGTTTCCCAGTGCATGTGTATAATAATAATAGCAGTTCATTTTTCAACATTAAGCAGAATAAAACATTAAGGGGCAGATTTACTAAAGGGCGGAGTGACCGTCGCTAGTGAAAATTCGCCAGAAATCTCATCCACAGGGACATTGCCAATTTACTAACAGGCATAGACAACAATTCACTAGTGAAAGAGACCGTTGCTAGCGCAGTTTTGCGCCCTTATTTTTCGCTCAGTCGCACAGTTGTTACTCAGCAAATTATTTTACAGAACATTACCTCTTTCATTAGTATTTCCTTCGCTACCTTAGACCAGGCGCTGATAAGATAAAGCTACATCCTCCTCAATCGTATGTTAGTGACATCATATCCTGAATGCCATGCGTTTTTTCATTTTTTAAAGCGGGATTGGCTTCAGAAGTCCTAACTACTAACGATTGTTGTGATAACAATTTTTTTTAACCAATTTGAGGGGCATGCCACATTTGTTTTAGGGTTTGCTCGTGTCTATGGCAATAGAGGATCTCTTTAGTCTTTATTTTGCTTCCTTGGAAATTTGTAGTAATAAGTGGCCGCTTCAAGCATTTTAACCAACATCTCTAATAAAGACGTATATACAGACATATATATATTTATACGTATATAAAGACATATATACGACCTATATTTTTTCGCTCTATTCAAATTGACCTAAGCGTAAGAGTACTAATGAAGTTTCAAGGCAGAATTGAACACTAGCGAAAGATCGCTAAGAAATGCTTGCGCTGATGAATTAATTCTAGTGGAACTTTGCCAGCGTTCGGCTTCTGAGATGCAACTTCGCATTTTAGTGAATTAACGTAGTGGTAACGAATTTACGACTATCTTATTGGCATGAAGTGTGGTGGAGCGTTCGTTGGCAAAATTCTCCCTTTAGTGAACATTCAGATGAGTAAACTACCAAATATCTCATCTCATATGCATCCCTTCATTGAAATGAAGCATCTGAGTTAATATTAAGAGGTGATCTATGTACAGATTGGGTTCTACAAAAACATTTTAGGAGAGTGAAGCATAGGGACCATGGAGCACAAAGATACAGTACCTGTTGTTTGGTATGGTAAGAACCTTTTTTTCAATTTCATGCATTTAATAAAGGTGGTACTGCTATTTTTTGTATTTTATTTGTACTATATTCAGAACAAAACATACACCTATATAACAAATATCTCTCTCCCTTTATACCGGTTTAGAATATGTCAGCTGTTACTCCTGTTACAATGTGTTTTGTTAGACCCAAAACCCTAAAATACTTTCAACTGCAACTACATTAACAATAACTATACATTTATATTTTACATTAAAATTAATTCTAAACTGCTTATTATTACCTTTTCTTTCACTGTCCAAAATACTGTTTTGGGCAGAGGAATAGTATTAAGGAGTCTAACGATAGAATGTAATGAAATACATTGGGCTGGATTCCATTCAGTAATGGACGAGAATCAATTTGAGGAGAAAATACTTTTCTCCAAATACAGTTCCAGTTTTTTTTCCATAGACTTCAATGGAGTTTCCACATAATAAACCATGAGATAAGTTTTGCTGAATTGAATTGCTTCTCAAACTGAATCTCGTCCATGAGTTTTCACGTGATAAACCTTTTTTACAGCATTATATACAAATGAAAAATGTTTGTTCTTATTTCTGCCATTCTTTCTATAATTACTTTTATTTCCAGTTTATCTCCAAACAATCAATGCAAATTGACACCATAGCAAACTTGATATTATCTATGGGGTCTACAGGAATGTCAAAATCATTTTTGGATGCATTTTTTTCCATTTCTCAAAATCATTTCAAAACCGTAGTATATCTGTCATATTTTAAAATGCCATGTTTACATTATTATTATCATCATGAATATGAATGCAATCCTGTCTTTTTTCTTTTTTGGAGAAAGACCATGTTTTAGGCAGTCTGATATTTACACAATCTGATATTATTTGTCTCCCATAAAGCAAGTATTGCAAATTATCAAGGAGTGCAGATATTGCGGTGCCATAAAATTCTTTGTTTGATCTGACATCATGTCTGGCCAGACATCAAGAAACATAACATTTGGTATAAGTTTAAAATTGAAGTAAACCATGAACTTTCTGTTTTTAATGTTGATGGTTGACAGAAAGTTCAAACACCATCTGTGAAAAATAATTATGGTATGTAGAAGGCAGAACTGAAAAATATTTTTTCCAATAAACTTGTTTAGTTCAGTAATATTATCTACTGCTACTTATCTGAAAGGAAGCTACTTGTACCAATTCTGTATATGTCACTGTTCAGATGGGTATATCTATAAAGGTAGATAAAAGTTTTTCTCCTGACAATATTCAACTAATTGTAGCCACAGACCTACCTCGGCAATATATTTGTATATACATGAACCATCTATGTGAGAGGCAACCTTGTGTGGTTGGAAATACCATGCTCTCAACATTTCCATACCCAAAGAAGGCAAGCAGAAAGCCTCAACATTTTTTCAAAAGCCTAATAGTCCCTGTAGAATTCCTCACAAGCAAACACTGTATTTACTATAGAAATACACATATAAGTGGTGGTACACTGGATATTTATTTGCTGCAGTGGTCAAGTAGGAGCACAATGAATTACAAACATCATTCTGCCTCCCTTCCTTTAGGAGTCATTTCCAGCTATGTGTGGTTGCCTCTCAAAGAGAGGATTAATGTAAATCTGTGGAAAAAATAAAACTTTTTTTTCATGGGTAAAGCTGGCCATAGATGCAAAGATAAAGTCGCACCAAAATATATTTTGTATGATTTTCGGACCGTGTATGGAGTGTCCCAACATTTTTCGTACCATGGAGATCGGTCATTTAGTCGATCTTACAGGTTAGACGATTTCTGTCAACTAACGATAATATCTCTGAATGTATTGCCGATCTGACAATATCAATGGGAGACTGTCACTAGTATTTGTCGGACATAACTTTCGTATGATTGATGTCATGGCCAGAACATCGTCTGATTTGTTCTTTTACTACTTTATTTAATCTGAATGGTTAGTTGCAGGTCAGAAGATTGCGTCATATGATCGTTCGTACTGTATGAAGCGAGAATCTGCACGTCTATGGACAGCTTAACTTATGCTCAGTTTTTATATATATCAACTATAAAAAAGAGAAGATATTGCCGCACAACCTTCTTAGTTTTTGGGTGCAAGTAATCAAAAAGGCACTGCCAAAATAGCCAATATCATAGAAAAAATAAAGACTGACACAGCACTCCAAATTTTGTATGCAAAAAAGGATATATATTGTAGAAAAACATACCATGCCCTATGTATATACACATACATATAATATGTATATATATATATATATACATACATATAATACACAAAAGCCATGAATATCTTGTAAATTATATCCTTATAAATGGTGAGTTCTGATGTCATCAGTTATAAATGGTGAGTTCTGATGTCATTTCTGTCACATGATTTACTGAAACTTGTTGATTATAGTAAATAAAGTACCCCCAGTTGCAAAATATGAGGATATTAGAAGTTACCTCGGAGTTCCATGTCCTTTATAAAAACACTCAGCCTCTGTTCTTTATTCACTATATATTCAACTGACTAAGCTTTAATGTTTTCAGAAAAAAGAGTCTACCTCAGAAAAGTCAACAAATTTACATACTGTGTGCAATTCTGAATGTGGATTGTATTCCCATGAAGAAGATGATATTATACACATTTAATTCAAGGCAACAGATCCTTAGTTCATCCTAAACCTTTCAGGAGAAAGGCTATTTCATTAAATTATATTATCATCTAGATAACAAAGAAAGCTTGCCATTTCATCTTGTCCCTACAGCTGACTACCCAGAAACCATAAGTCTGCCACAGTTTAGGAAACACAATCCTGCCATTGACTATTTGACATGCATTCACAGTCTCAATATTGATGGTCTTCTTTTTTTGCTGAGGCAGAGTCTGATGGAACCAAAGCAGATGTTCTTGTTCATTTGAAGGTAAAATGCCAAGAATCTGTCATGGCCTTTGAATATGTTGAGTCTACCTCTCTAAAGTAGAAATCTTCTATGCCTAGTGCCTAGAAGCAATTGCACAAGCTATTTGACAAAAAAAAATTTACATCACCTTTCTAAATATCTTTGAATATGCTGATTGTGACTTTAAGTATGGTTTTAGATTTCATTAACAGAAGTGGGTTTAGCTGAAATATTATAAGAACTCCATTTAAAAAAAATGTATGTGCATAAAAATGGTTATACATTTGTTGAACAAGTCCTGTCTCTGGGCACATATGGTAAATGATCAGGAAGCCATTTGCCTACTGTATTATTATAAAAGCAGAGTGCACAACATGTGTTGCACCCTTCTTTTGTTTAAATCAGATAGTCACCTTATTTCTCACAGATGTAGACAAATATGTGATTTGAACTGTGGAGCTACTATTCATTGAATCTAAACTCAAAACACTAAAAGAACTTCTTCTTCACTAAGTACTTCAGCTGGATTCACTGCCCCACTGTATATAGTACAGCGTTCTAGCAAGTTGCAGGAGGAAAATGCTGCTCAGAGGTTGTAAAGAAGTGGATGTAAAAGACAAAGGAAATCGGGTGAGATAGCTACCAGACCGTTTTTATGATTGACGGCTTTCATGTTCCAAGTGTAACAATCTTTGTGACGTAGCAAGATACAGTGGCGTACTTATACTCTAATTTTTTTACTTCAAAGCAGTAAGTGGAGAACTATCACTTAGCGGCATGCCATAGACATAAACTGTGGCTCTGTGAGTATATGCGTTTGGTTTATAACACGTAGTATACTGTATGTGGCATTACTCAAAACATATGGTTATGTTACTCTTTTTTTGAGTATACAAGAATGTAAGATGGTGTCTACTAAAAAAGCAACATTAGTCAAATCTAGAAATGTCACTTATTTCTGGAGACTGACTAACCCTAATAACTACTGTGGTTCATAAAAGCACATATTTTCATTCTAGCTTAGTAGTTAGTACAGAAATGCATGGAAACCGCACTGTTTTGCAAAAGACATACCATATTAATTCTTAATTGAAATAAGGCAAAATCTGGTGAAATTACCATAGAGTGAACTTCCAATGATTGTATGGATTGAATGACTATATTATTATATAGTCATTTATACTCTTTCCAAGTCAAACTATAATTTATTTTTAAAGAATGCCAGAAGACGTCTTTAATCCTGCATTCCTAGGACCACACCTTACAGAAGATTTACTAATGGACTTGACAATGATATTACTGTATTCCTTATTTCATATAATTACTGTACATCAGATTAAGTAAAAATAGACAGTGACATAATGCCACAAGTGTCAACGCAAAAACCTTGATTTTTTAAGTTTGCACCAAATTCTAGCAGTTATCTGAGGTGAAAAGTGGCAAAAAAATGTTTTTGTTTTTGAGTTGTGACAAACTGAATGCAATGAAAGTCTATACGGGACTCCAGCAACAGAATAAAACATTTCACACATACATAGCGGCAGATTTATCAAGGGTCAAAGTGAATTCGAGGGAATTTTCAAAGTAAAAAAATTCGAAATTCGAAGTAATTTTTTGGATACTTCGACCATCGAATAGGATACTACGACTTTGAATTTAGTGTCTCTTTAAAAAAACTTCAGCTTCAAAAGTTCGCCAAATTACGTTTTTCGTAGTCAAAGTAAAATCGATCGCTGAAATCGTTCGAATCGTTCGATCAAACGCTTTTACTTCGACTGCAAAACGGTCAAATTCGGTAAAAAAAAACTTCGACTTCGATATTCGAAGTCGAAGTATAGCCATTCGATGGTCGAATTTCGAAGTATATTTCACTTCGAAATTCAACCTTTGATAAATCTGCCCCATAGTATTTGAAAAAAAATGGACCTTGAAATGGATTTTTATAGATAAAATTAACTTCTTGCATTGGACTAATGGCCTTGGGTTATCAACCAGTTCTTAATGACATAAAAATTGCAGGCAAAAAAGAAAAATACTATATCAAAACTACTTTAATCTCCATATAAACCTTCTAAATGCTAAAAGCAAAGTATATATGAAGCCACTTTGGTTCGTGTGTTTAACACAGAGTATCTAAACACATTTAACCCACTTATGCCATTTAACACAGAAAATTGTGTCAAAGCATCCCATCTAATTAAGGGACCAGTAACATCAAAACATTTTTTAAAAAAATCGTTAGTATACTTTGAAAAAAACACCAAGACAAATTAAACTTTAAAATTGCAAAGTCTTAATTAAGGAATAACTTACCAAAACTTTGCTTGCGCTCCTCTTCAGAAAATGTGATCAAGTGATTCATCGAGCAGCGCTGGAGCCCTGTTGCCTTTTCTGAAGAGGAGCAGAAGTGGAGTTTCGGTAAGTTATTTCTTAATAAAGGCTTTGGGCTTTTAAAGTTTAATTTGTCTAGGTGTTTTTTTTTTTCATTAGTATACCAACAAATGTTTTTTTTTTAAAAAAATTGATGTTACTGGTTACTAGTTTGAATTCAAATTTTTGTTTCAATTCTAAAAAAAATTTTGCACTGAATTTGAATTATGCTTTCAGAAATGAATTTATTAAGGACAAAACTTTGGCATCTAAAAACTGGCAAGTTCATGTAAAAGTCAATGGCATTTGACTATGGCAAATATAAAGCTTTTTTTTCAATGTGAGTTTTTTTTTAATTATTTGCCCCATTGAAAATGGTAGAGTACAAATTTGATTTATTAAAGTTATTTTTCACAATTTTATTCACATTTTTATCTTCAGATTTTTTTAATAAAAAAGCAAAAATTCACATTTTTTAAAAATCTGACCAGATTCAATGAAAAAAATGGATCTCATGGTTTATCACGTTAAAACTCATGGACAAGCTTCAAGGAGAAAAAACTTTTCTCCAAATTCAGTTCCTGTTTTTTCCCCATAGACTTCAACAGAATTTTCACATGATAAACCCTGAGAAAAGTTTTTCTGAATCAAATTGCATCTCACATTGAATCTCGTCCATGAGTTTTCACATGAAAAAGTTTTTTCTCACTGAATTGAATCTGGCCGTTTATTCAAAGTAGAAAAAAAACTCTAATATTACACAAATTACATTTTTTAAAAATAGGCTTTTAAGTGTAACAGCAAGCCAGCCAATAAAGCTCAATGTCAGGAAGAGAGCAGAAAAGCCGGTGCATGTGCAAGAAAGAAAGAAGCTGACCCTGTTTACTAAGAGAGGTCTAACTTGATGAAGGATTAGTAAACAGCAGGAGGACAGAAGGGGTCGGTGAATAGCATTACTGTTCAAGAGTTCAAAATGTGTTTGCATATATTCCACATAGAAAACAGGCTTGAATTAGTCCAGTGTTGTATCAATCAATAATTGTTGTTGAAATCATTGATGTTGATGCCCATCTGCATGTAATGGACTCCATTTGAGTGAGCTTATCCCTGCATCATATATTGTGAACAAACTATAATATCTCAGTAACTATTTCTAACCTATTTTGTTTTATCATTTTGTTCACATTTTGGGCTAACTCACAATAATCTTTAAAAATCACAGGTCTTTGATGTGGGGGGATAAAAAAAAAACTAATTTTAAGGAATTATATTTCCCAGATTTTTCCTGTTGTTCTGAACATTTTAAAGCTGCATGATTGTGCAGCAAATGTGCAAGTTTCAAAGGACGGACAGCTGGCTATTGTTAGAAACAGCTGGCATTAAATCTACTATGATATGTAATTACATAAAAGCTTCTTGGTTAAAAAAAGTTTCGAATTTGAACTATAATTAAAATAATGAAGTCTTTTTTAAATACCTGTTGTCATCCAGAACAAACATGCCCATACACTGACTGTACCAGGGATTGATCTTTGTGTATATTTGCATATGGATTGGTTATGACTTAGTCAGTCTCAGTCTTAGTCATGTTTCAGTCAGTCTGTAGTGATTAGGGATGCACCGAATCCACTATTTTGGATTTGGCCCAACCCCCGAATCCTTCGCTAAAGATTCGGCCGAATACCAAACCGAATCCAAATCCCAATTTGCATATTCAAATTAGGGGTGAGAAGGGGAAAACCTTTTTTACTTCCTTGTTTTGTGACAAAAAGTCATGAAATTTCCCTCCCTGTCCCTAATTTGCCTATACAAATTAGGATTCAGATTCGGTTTGGCCAGGCAGAAGGATTCGGCCGAATCCGAATCCTGCTCAAAAATAGGGATGTAGCGAACCGCCGATAATGTGTTCGCGAACGCCGTTCGCGAACACCGGCAAAAAATGCGAACAGTTCGCGAACAGTTCGCGAACTTCGAACATCCGAAAATCGTTCGATTCGAACGATCGAAGGATTTTAATCGTTCGATCGAACGATTTTCGTTCGAATCGAATGATTTCATTCAATCCAATGGCTTCGATCGTTCGATTCGAACGAAAATCCTTCGATTTTAGCGATCGAATGGTCGAATGGTCGAACGATTTTGATGCGAACGCCTATTGGCGAACGTCGCACGACGTTCGCGAACTTGCGGCGGACGCGAACAGCCGATGTTCGCGCGAACAAGTTCGCCGGCGAACAGTCCGCGACATCCCTACTCAAAAAGGCCGAATCCTGGCTGAATCCCGAATCGAATCCTGGATTAGGTGCATCCCTAGTAGTGATGACAGAAATAAATGTGGTAAATGTAATTAGTTCAGTCTATTGGTTTGCATGGTTGCCAGAAAAGTAAAAGATATATATTATAGGGACAGCTTTATTAATATTGAAGGAAAAAAAACACAATATCGAGAGAAAAAACTCAACAAAAACTTACACTTTTTTGTCCACATGGGTCCACATGGCCCATTTATTTATTTTTGCAATGTTTTTTCTTTGATTAGTCATGGCTATTCTAAAACTATTTGTCAGTTTATTGCATTTTTTTCTTGTGTTTTTTCTTCAATTGTGAATTAATGGCAAGATGCACACGTGATGTAGCATGATGTAACAGTCGAGGGTCAGAGGACAATCAAGAAATCACAGGAAGTAAGACACAGAAACTGGAGAAGAGTAACAAGGTAGGGTCTCCAGACAGGGATTTAGGAACAAGCAGGAACCTGGCTGGGAATCACCAAAGCTTCAGTAGAAACAGCCTGGATCAAGCAGGGGGGCTTTAATGATAAAGCAAGGAGGAGTTGCATGGCCCTTAAAGGAAAACAAAAGTGTAAAACACTGGGTGGTGCCAAATGTTAGGTACCCCAGTTATTATAACTGACATGCCAGTGTTCCTCTTAGCATAAAACTGCACTTCCACAAAGCAATCCTGTTCCTGCATCTTCTCACTGGTGCGCATACGCAGTAGAGTGAAAAACCAAACTTCAACAAAAAATCCGACTTTTTCATTCTACTGTGCATGCGTCAGCCCTAGGCATTGAAGTAAGAAAAAAGGAAGAAGATGATCACTCCACGATGCTCTTTAACAATGACCCTGGGCAGGTGCAGGAGCCTGAGCCTGGCTATCAGGTAAGAAATTACAATCACTGGGGAGCTGCTTAACATTTGGCAGCCCCCAATGAGTCACATTTTCATTCTGCTTTAACTGAAAGATTGGGGACGCATGGTGTTGACAAGGTAGGAGGAGGATAGAGTGGAGAAAGGATACTGGATGCCTGTTAGATTAACTGAGCAGTACGAGCTCTAAAAGCCTCCAGTGCCTCACTAGCAGAGTTGGACTGGAGTACTGGGGGTTCCAGCGGGTTCCAAAATTCTGGGGGCCAGCACTCACTGCGACACACATTTTTATTTTGGGACAGTGTCCCGCCGGCCCAGTCCGGCCCTGCTCATTAGATTAATGAAATTATGCATGCTGTTTGAGGTTTGAATGCACATGCCTTTATTAAGAGTAGTGATGTGTGAATCTGACCCGTTTTGCTTTGCCAAAAAATTGCTAAACAGCGAAAAGTCAACAAAAAGCATTCAAAATTTTTGATGTGTGACAAATTGCACGACAAATTTTTGCTGCGCGTCAATTTTTTTTGTGAAACAGCAAAAAGTCAACAAAACGCATTCAAAATTTTTGACACGTGTAAAATTGTGCAACGAATTTTTGACGTGTGACAATACCGAACTTTTTATTGCATAAAAAACTGTGAATAACAACATGATTGTGATAAAATAAAAAACTAAAGCTAGTGCTGACCTCCTACACAATGAAAGCGATTAGCCCAAGCCCACAATTCTGCATGAGGAATGCATAGGCCAATATATACTGTATACTGAGCTTCCTCAGTGCAAACAGAACAACATTTTTGACCAACATATCCATCCATTGGGTGTAACTGACATTTGCTCATATCCAATTATTGCAAATGGCAAAGCTCAGAAAGAGTTTCTCCATGATTGTGACTCTTGGCCAAACAGTTTGAAAATTTGAGGCACTCCAAGACAGACATGAAGATACTTTTGAGTGTAGAAGATCTCTTAATTAGCAGTAGTGCCCATTTTAATAATAATTCAGCATTGTCTGAACAATCTTAATGGATAATTAAATAACAATAAATAATTCTGGTAGAAATGCTTCACCTTATGCTTTGGGCCTCTTTACCAGCTGAAGACCATCACAGCCCCTTGAAGATATGCAGTATGCCTCAAAAGTAGATCTCTGCTTTCTTTTTGATAATTCATAGCTCTTGTTCTGGGCTGCTGTCATCTGAATTTAGAGACCAACACACAATATACAGTATTTATACAATGCATTTGAAAATCTCTATCTCTAGATGCAGATGACAGCAGCAGGGGAAACAGGCCTGCCCTGTCCTTACTGCCAGTCATAGGGCAAGTTTTAATTACAGGGCCTTGGGGGACCTCTGCTCCTTAATTTGCACATCTGAATAATGGGAGCGGGCATTTATGAGTTAATCCAAAGAATGGGGGTAGCGGACTCCACCAAATGGTATCAAAAAGTGCAAACCGGAGTAGTGTAAAATAAATCCATCTTTAATGAACAAATTTAAAATTCGCGGGCAGGGGAAAATAGCTTGACGCGTTTCGTGACGACAAAGTCACTTCATCAGAAGCATGAATGCCCCCTGCAGGATTCTCACTAAAATAACATTCACAATTAAGAACATTGGAAACATATGGGGGCTATGTGCGCTCACGGCTCCTCCTTTGCAACGCTCTCCTTCACATTGGCATTTATGAGTTACTCAACTCTCACCCCTCACCAATTAGTTAAGTAAGAATTAAATCCTGGTTAAAGGATTAGACTAGAAATGATATGCCTTGTGATGTGTTATATTGATTCTTGGTCCTATGATGTGTGTCTGTTTATTGTTAGTGATGGGTGGATTTGCTGCGAAATTCGCTTAACAGTCCATTTTCGCACACGAATTTTCACTGCCGAATTTTCTTGTGGTTCAGGAATTTATTCACCAGTGGAGAATTGCAGTAATTCGCAGTGAATTCGCACCTGGCGAATAAATTCGCCCATCACTATTTATTGTATGTCAGTATACTATTCTGTATTTGGATGGGAGTGGGTCCATGTGTTTGGTTGTCCAAGATTACATATTTCTTATATTCAAATAAACATAAAGTTAACCATGCAATGTCATCAAAATACAGCTTTAGGACACCATGTGCCTTCAACATAAAGTAGGTTCTTTTCTTTGTTTCTCAATCCTCATTATCCCCTACAAAAGGTTTTTCTAGTATACTAAACTCTTTTTGCAAAAGGGGAAAGTGTAAAAATGGACCATAGTGTACAAGTGAAAATTGTGTGCACTATAGATTGCATGCCTTTTTCCAATGCAATGGTAATGTGGAATCTGTTTTGGTAAGTTGAGCACAAGTTGCACCATATCAATGTATATGGCATCAATATTTGCACTAATGTGTTACGCTATATGGAATTAGTTTGCTTCTGTTAATGCATATTACTAAATGAATACGACATTTGAGAAAGGGCCTTTGCAGCCGGAAACATGTCGTGTGGACATAAAATAAAAACATATTAGCAGTTATTCTGCCTGCTGTATGTTTTCCCACCTTCTTTGATTTATGGATATCAGGACGGGGTATCCAGGGGAATTACATACTAACAGCCTTCTAATCAAAGATTAACAACTGACGGTGTGCACCTTCCACTGGATACTAAATGAATACAAATAAAGATGGCCAACCCCACACTTCTGGCTCATGGAGACATGCATTGCCTTCAGAGCAACAAGCAAAAATCTGTAAGAGAACAGACTGATAGACTGCCCTTGTCTGGCAACCCCATATGTAAGGAAAAATGTCCATATGTAACAGTCATTACATGTCATTACTACATTTTCTGGGACATCTCCTTCCTTATGTGTCTATGGTTTGCATCAATGTTTGGGGGGAGGTTGTGCTGAAAATTCGTCTTTTGTGCACAGTTTTGAGAACGATGTGTACACAAAACTGCATGCACAGAGAAGCATAATTCAGAATTAATACAAAAAAATATTTATGTATTGTGTGCTGCACTAAAAAAAATGTTGTGAGCACAACTTAAACATTGGTTTCCATGTGTCTGCATTTATGTGTTGATCTATGTATATGCTATAAATGAAACCATCCTACGACTTGAAAGGGTAGTTTATATTTAACTTTGGGTTTGATGTAGACAGTGGAATTCAATCTGCAATTAATCTCCTTTTTATTTTTTTGTTATTTATATTCTTTATGTTGTTGTTCTACAACAAAACGTCTCTCTTGTGGCTTTGGTATATTTACCCTAACAACTAGGTAGTAGTTTACAAGTCGTTTTTTCTAAATGAAATTAATGAATTCATTCTATGGCACCATTATTTTGCTGCAGTATGACTACACATATGAAAAAAGCCTACTGAATTGCCTGTAACTGCACACACAATACACACATACACAATAGATTCCATATGTTGCAATTAAACCACTGAGCAAGGTTGTGGTGGCAAAGAAAAATAGTTCAGAGGTAGTGATGAGCTAATCTGTACAAAAAAAAATTGCAAAATGAATCTTGGCTGAATGGGACACAGTTCTACAGCACCTTAATGTCAGTCTTTTGCAGTGAATTTTGAAGAAATACCTGTGAAGGATAAGTTTTCATACTCAGAGATCTGGAATAAACGTGAGCTCGGTATCTTTAAAAGAGAACAAGCTGAACCCCAACTTGGAGCACTGACTTAACACCCACTAATCTAGGATTGCAACCTAGTATTGCAGAACATCTTAAAAATCACACACACCACAAAATAAATGTTTATCCTTGTATAAACAAGATGTAGTCATACCTTCTTAATCATATCGCCTGAATATCTTGAGGCAAAATAACACTTTTCTTTGAGACGCATTTTATTTAATTTTATTAATTTTCACCAAAAAGCTTCTCGTCTTCAGAAAACTGCGTATCTTGACAGCGCTTATATAAATAAATGATGATGACGATAAATGATGATGATAGGTGGTAAGAAACAAATTACAGTAGCTCCACAAAGGTTCTAGGGGAAGATCAGTAATGGATGCATTTATATAGTTTTCAACTAAGGGAAGAAATCATGATTAAAGGGGAAAATGCAGCAAATCTCAATCTTGGATTTTCATAAATCTGCCCCTATGACTTCTGTACTGTTTTGACCCAGCAATAGCATAAAACATGCATCATCATTCTGGGCTAAAGTTGCCTTTGAAGATCAGCTTTTGTCTTTTGATTTCTCCAAATATAGTACTTTCTAATGCAACTAGAACTATTTCTCTCTAATATTATACAATAAGTAACAATTCCATTTATAAAGAACTCCTCTACAATTAAACTTTGTTTTTACCACCTCTGCCAGAAAAGGTCAATTTAAGTGATTTGAAGTACAGTGAATTGAATGTTTCCATAGAAGAAAATCATGAAAGAGCAATTCTCCCGTCTTGAAAGAAATGTTATGGTTGTGAACTTTAGCCCTGGAACAGTATCTAATGTTCACTATACAGTAAGAAGAGAATATTAAGATATTTCTAAAACAATTAACTTGATTCTACTTTGTGGAAAAAGCACATCTAATTGAAACCAATGTAACATTCCATTTGCTAGCACCAGCCAGAAACACTTGTACTTACCATGCCATCTATACCTGTCTGCCTTAGTTCAATAAATTAACAAATATCAGGTTCACTTTAATCCAGGTTGGAGCTTTGATTTTAAGAGAGTCTAATTGGATCCTATGTTGGTTTTGTTACTTTTATTCATCAAATGCTTACCTTTTCCTTTTGCTGTTGGATTATGTTACTTGGGTATAATCGGCATCATTTTCTTGATAAAGAAAAGGTAATTTTTTTTTCTTTTAATCTTCTCAATAGGTAGATTGTCCTACGAATACCTGACCTCTGTATAAGGTATCCATGGTTACCTGAAAAAAAAGGAATCCTACTATATATCAAATATTAGCTACTAAATTAACTAGGCTAGGATTATTCAAGTGCCAGTGTTGATTCAAAACTCCTGCGGTGGTTTATACAATTCGGTCAGATGAAATAAGCTTTTACTTCATAAAAATGAGAAAATCCGTCCTTTTCATAAAGAATGCATTGACAAGGGGAGACAAAATCCATCAGCAACAATGAAAGGTTTCAACACAACCAACAGAATTCCAATAAATTAAAGTGATGTTATAAACATGCATTAATCATATGTTTGTGGCCATACCCCATATCCCTAAAGGGACATTCACATAACAGCTGATTACAGGAAAAAAACTGTAGCCAGGATAAGATTATAAAGCAGAATATCCTGAGTGTATGAAATAGAAGAGTACTGACAATCCACAAAGGAAAATATTTACTGATATTTAACCAACTAAAATCGTTTTGACTAGTGACTAGTGAATTCGCTGCGAATTTGCGCGATTCGCCGCCAGCGAATAAATTCGCAAAACGCCCGCGAAAATTCGCGGCAAAAATTCGCCAGTGTCAAATTTTTTTTTTCAAAAAAACCGGACGCCGGCGTCAAAAACGGGCCGTTTCGCGAATTTCGCGCGAAATTCGCGATTTTTTCGGCGAAGCAAAAAGGCGCAAATTCGCCCATCACTAGTTTTGACATTGTTACATTTCCCAGAGGAATACACAAAACTGATAAATAACGATCTTACATAGACCTAGAAATAAACATAGATCTTGACTGTACCAAGACATTGAATCCCATTTTCTAATGCAAAATCTTGCATCCATGTAAATCTTTCCAGTACCTTAAACTGTCTGGGCTATACTTATCTAGACTGTTAGTCATGGTCACATTTAGTACATACAATCAGGACACAAAAAAGTAACAATACTTGATAAATGTAACCCTTTTAAGATCTGCAGTAGCAATCATATGGAAAATGATTGTTAGACTGGGATTTATGCCAGGAACCTCCAGGTTCCTGGCTGCTTTCCTTAACCACAAGGTCAGTAGAGCGTCTGCCACGTTCCCTCATTACCCTTTCCCTGCCTTTTTTCCCACTCATCTTCACAGCCTTATTGGTCAGCCAAGCAGAGCCAGCTATGCCCTAAATAAACCCAGCTCCCACATCACTTTCTTGCCTGAGCATTAAGGTTGTTTTGGATGGAGAACTGTGGCTTGCCCCTAGCTTTAGCTCTTCTTTGTTCTCGACCTCTTTTGCCTTGGTCCAATCCTGTTTCTGCTCTAGACCTGTCGCTGCCTTTACACCCACTCTGCTCCCCTTACAGTCCTGCCTTGGTTCTGTTCTGTCTTGCTCCAGTCTGTCTGCTTCCAAACAATCCATTGCCTTAAGGACTCGCTACCCATCAGATCAGTGCATTGGTGAATTTTAGGTGGGAGCACGTACAAGGTACAGTTTTGTTATTACAGAGAAAAAAAAGAAAACATTTTTGAAAATTTGAATTATTTGAAATGGAGTCTATGGGAGATGGTCTTTCTGTAATTCTGAGCTTTCTTGATAATAGGTTTCTGGATAATGAATCCCATGTCTCTATTGTAAAATATTAGCAAAATTTGAATGAATTTAAATGTCTCCACTTCCCTACAAGTTGTTCAGTTCACAATAAATTCAAATTATTACCCTTTATTTAGTGCCGAGATAAGACACATCCCTTCACGAAGATTATACTGTACGTGACATCAGTCCTTTCCCCAGTGGACACACACTACAATCAGTTTATCAAGAGGCAATTAACCTTCCTGTATGTATTTTTGTGTGTGGGGAGGGGACTAGGGTTCACAGAGACAAACTCTCAAAAACAACAAGGAGCGCCCTAATGGGAATCAGCCCTGGGATTCCAGTTCTGCAAGGCACTGATGCTAACCACGTGGCAGCCATACTGCCCAAAGACTATATTCAGGAGTGTCATGTGTGGAGACCAGTTATAATAGCTTCTTTAGCTGCATGCCTACAACTCTGATGTAGCCAGAGCTAGCCTTTGGGAGCATTACATTATTTTTATATCAGGTTCAACTTATATCTCCTATAGGAATAGCAACAAATGGCGTAGAGATCTACATCAAAACATATATCCAGCTTGTTCTATGTCACAGATCCTAATAACCTTGCAGATATTAATTGTTCCGATTTTACAGTGCTTCAGAATCTTGGGGCACATAACAAATCTCGAAGACCAAATTCGAGTATCCAAAGAATACTCTAGAAACAGCTGCTAGAGTTGCACAAAGATACACTGCAGGATTCACCATTAACATATATTCCATAATTCAAATGCAAAACACATTTACTCCTTGCTGTGTTGATGTATAAAATGTTTCTCATGTAGAGGCATATTGTATTTCACGAAAATATTTACATTTCTTTCATACACATTTTGCCTTACACATACACACTTTGTTCATACACATCTCTGTTACGAGGGCATTGAAATGATTCTTTGGTTTTCAGATTTCAATACCTGAACAAAGGGAAAGAACATTTGAATTTACATCTTAAGTATATCTCATGTGTTCACTTTGAAAAACATTCCACAAAATGCTTAAGAAGATATAAATTGATGATTGGAATAAATGGAAACGTAGTAAAGGGGACCAGTCACCTTAAGACATATTTACAATTTTTTTCTATCATGTTAGTTGAGCAAAATAAACTTTACTTACACTATATTCATTATTTACATTTTGCTTCCTTCAGTCTTGTTATTACAAAATCACAGCACACAGACAGGAGCCATTTTGTGAACACTGTTATTAAGACAAATTGTGTATCACCCCAAAGTCTTGTGTATGCACCAGAATGGGGGACCTAATGCCCATGTGCAATGCCGTACACAATTACTGTGCCTGAGGAGGGAAGGGGCAATGTGAGAAGTGCAGTGATGTAGGAATTGCTAAATGGAAAGTGAAAGTAATTGACTGCTCCACCTCTATGCCTCAGGCATAGAGGCGGGGCAAGCAATATATTATTGACAGCTCAGATATTTAAACACCTTTATAGCAGGTATGGATGTTTTAATGAAAAAAAGACTATGTGTTCCATGTTTGATTTGGAAAGGACTTTGATTATCCAGCTTTTTATGTCTAGAAGACAGGTCCACTTTAAGGGGCAGATTTACTAAGGGTCGAATATCGAGGGTTAATTAACCCTCGATATTCGACTAGGAACTAAAATCGTTCGACTTCGAATATCGAAGTCGAACGATTTAGCGCTAATCCTACGATCGAACGATCGAAGGATTATTCGTTCGATCGAACGATTAAATCCTTCGAATCGAACGATTCGAAGGATTTTAATACAACGATCGAAGGAATATCCTTCGATCAAAAAAACGCAGGCAAGCCTATGACGACCTTCCCCATAGGCTAACATAGACTTCGGTAGCTTTTAGCTGCCGAAGTAGGGGGTCGAAGTTTTTCTTAAAGAGACAGTACTTCGATTATCGAATGGTCGAATAGTCGAACGATTTTTAGTTCGAATCGTTCGATTCGAAGTAGTAGTCGAAGGTCGAATTAGCCCATTCGATGGTCGAAGTAGCCAAAAAAACACTTCGAAATTCGAAGTTTTTTTAATTCGAATCCTTCACTCGAACTTTGTAAATGTGCCCCTAAATGTCATTGTTGAAATGGACCTATAGCAGTATTACATTAATTAATTCGGTTTTTTATAGTTGCAGTCAGGGTATCTACAGATACAGATAAAGAGTGGGATATATAGTGATACATGCAAGCTAGCATGGTTAATTTAGAGATTCACTAAGCCCTTGTAATGAAAGGAGGCTTCAGAATATTGTAAGAGAGACACAGCTAATGTCTTACCATTGAGGGCAGGGTTGCAAGCTATGAGTACAAGGATTGCTAACCAATAGGGATGGACGGTCTGGCCCTATACCCGCGGAACCCGTGGGTTTACCTGTGGGCATGTCTGGGTTGAGCTCTTCTCCCTGCTCTCCCCGGCTTCCTGTTTTTACAGATGCATGTCTTATCGACTCGAGATACAATATACACACACATATATATATATATTATAACATGCTATATATGCCCGGGGAACCTGAGCTTAAAGAGCATTGCTTTCATTTAATTAAAAAAGTGCAATAATGTGTTGCCAAATATCTACCTACAATGGTCATTACCCAGTCTTAGTCTATCTATCTGAATGCATCATGGGAGCAGGTCTCCTTTAGAATTGAGTGCAAAGACCTGCACTCTCCCCAAGAATACAGCATTGCCAGTGTTCAGTAGTGCTGTATTCATGAGGGGCGGCCTAGGAAAGGCACAAAAGCATCTTTCCCCCTACCTGCTCTTCGGATGCCAGTGGTGTAACTAGATGCTACGGGGCCCCAGAGCAAATTCAATTTAGGGCCCCAAAATATTGATAAGGTGGCCTAGCCTACCAAGATTATATATATATTAAAATTGCTCATTAATTAGGGCCTCGCTGCAGCTCCTACACTCCTGCCCCTCCCCCAACTGCAGGGTCTGCTTCCTCTGTAGTTATGCCCCTGTATTACACCCTGTCCTTACACCACTGTTCAAGCATGTTCGTTGAGAACATTGTTAATTGCACCACTTTACTGAGTAGGTGACACAAGCAAAATACATGACATTTTGCACATACAAATATGGATGTTGAACAGAGTAAATAATTGTATCTATATATACATAAATATATATATATATGTATATATATATATGTATATGTGTATATATATATATATATATATATATATATATATATATATATATATATATATACAGGTATATATATATAGTGGCATATGTTAAAACAATAAGAAAAATGCGTTTTCGCAAATAGACTTCTTGCCCTGGTATGATCAGTATTTCACTACTATTATAACTGCAGTATAGTATTTGCTTCTATACCATGATTCACTTTATAAATATTCCCTTGAAGAGATTAAGTATTTCTAAGAATTACCTTGTACCCAAAAGTACAACATGTTTACTTTAAAATACTTTAAACTGCTTGATTTATTGCAAACATGTCTTTCCCTGTTTCAATTATACCATAAAGTGCTTCAGATACTGAGTAGGAATTGGATACACATTCAGGTTTGCACATTTTGCTTTTAAGCATATCCTAGAAACACTCTCTGACATCAGGTTTAAGTAAACTCATGTATATTTTCATCTGAGGTTGCAGATACAGTACATCACACAACTTATCCATCTGGCTTCTTTTACTAAAGAATTGTAAAAAGCAATTGGTTGGTTTCTATATTTCTTAACAGACTAGTGATGACCCAGTGCAAAGTGTAGCAGAACTAGGAGAATGCACACAGAGATGCCAGACTGCAGGACAGAAGTCAGCTTTATTCCTGGCTGCTTTTAATCACAGCCTTTCTCTTTACTCCACCTAGTGCTAAGCTGCTATTGTATTGCATATTAAAATAAACATTTAACATTCTTACAGGAATGGGTAGAACAGCATTACAGGTGTCCATCTAGTATTATCATTATTAGGTATTAAAGCTTATGAGAGAAGGCCGCTCCAGAATCACCTTTCACTAGTGATGGGAGAATTTTTCCTGTTTTGCCTTAAAATTTGCGAAACAGTGATAAAATTTGCTGAAACTGTGAAAAATTTGCAAACGAATTCAGTCAATAGGCAGCAAACTAATTTTAATGCGGGACAATTTTTATTTCCACAACAATTTTTACAAGTGCCCTTTCAAGACTGATACTGTTGGACCAGTGTCTTTGCTGAAGACAGGAGCGGGGCTATAATTCTGTAAGGGGTAAAGAGTGGTAACAAACTGGAAATGCCTGCTGATATTGTCCCCACCACCCTCCAAAATGCAAACGAATGCCCGAGGCCCTCACCTCCCTCTTAGTGTTGTGTTCGCTTCTGCGGGTTGTAAAGACAGGTGCCGAAGGTTTCCTCTTTAGTGGGAGCTTCAGGGGTCAGTGCCCCAACCCACACTTTTTCCTCCCAGCTACTTGGCTGCATGAACTCAGGGTTTGTTGGTGGGGTGGCTGAGGTGGCCAGGAAAGTCTGTCTTTGTCTGTGATGCTATAGGTCAGCTCAGTGTTAATCCCTTCGTCAGCATCTGGATGACCAAAAAGTCTTGCAGGGCTCTAGACTTCTGCAGATCTGTTGGACAGGGCTGGATGATCACAGGCAAGCTATCGTTCTGGTTCACGATCATCACCTTTATGATCGCGCTGCTTATGAGCTGTGGGGATTTTCAGGTCCAGCTGCAACCTCCATGAGCTCAACCGTGACCGCATTCCTTTCAAACACCAGACTGCTGTCATTAAAGTCCAGTACTCACACATTAATCATTGCTTTGCCAGAGCAGGATGGGCTCCCCCCATTCATAGCCAACAGCTCCAAGGTATAGGAATCTTGGTACCCACCACACTCTCAGACACCTCCATAGGTATGTCAGCGCTGGGGAAGTGAGGGCTCTCAGGACGATTGTCATTGAAGTCTCTCACCAAATCTCTCCTCCTCACAGCTCTTCTGTATTTCGTACCATGATCTTCCCAGATGCTTAGCCACCGGCGTCCAAACCGTATTCACACTCTTTATATACTGTACATTTTTATATACTCTAGTTAAAAGCCATGGAAACATGGCCTAAAGCGTTTTGGGCATAAAGCCCTTAATCATAGGCTCAGAGATTAGGTATTAATGCACTAATCCATTCCATAGCATTGAACAATAGAGCTAAAGTTTATATCAGCCCCAGGGAAAATTTGCTGCTTTGTACCCCATTCCTAAATAAGAGGGTATAGCCGTATTGCTCACACCACCCCCTCCTTGTGCCATATATGTAGGCCATGGGACCAATATTCATTTTAATGATGTAGTTTATACATGCTGGGCCAAGTCCTGCTGATCCAATCATTGGCCTTGGAGTCAACAATCAGATGATACAGTAGGGCCTATGGAGACCCATCAGTTGAGGGTGGCATTAACAGGCTGATGCAGTCCACAACCAACAGGATTTTCAAACCTGCTTGAAGACATCTGCTTAATTTTGAGGCAGGCTAGTTGGTGGGCCAATGTATAGCCTTAAATGGCTGACCTTAGCAACTTCATTTTTGTAACAGCAGGAATAAAGAGGGATGTTCATACAGCTGCTTTTCATCACCTTATTTACATTTCGGTCTGCCTGATACACTGTTATCTGCTAAGTTGTAGCTAGAGTTGCCACGTTTTGCCCGATCTGACTCCGGGTAAGTCGTAATGTCAGAGGCAGGGCTATGACTTGGTGATCATCGATTGCCTGATCGATGCATCAATCCTATTTTCCTAATATGGAAAATCAGGCAGGCAGTTTTTACCTGGGCAGGCCTTTAAAAAAACCGGGATGTTCGGGTCAAAACAGGACAGGTGGCAACAGGTACAGTGCAGACGCATTTCTAAAGACTGGTTGAGTGAAAGGGAGTTCAGAATGCAATGTAATTAATCTATTCACAAAATGAAAATTGCGCTTTATACAAGATATGCCATTAAACATGATCTAAAGTCTAAGATATTGCATGACCTCCCAAAGGGTAGAAAATTCACTGAGCTCTGGTACTTTACAGGTTCCTAGGCACAGGATATGACTCAAAAGGCACACATGTCTACACATATAATTCCAGGAAGCCTGTTAGATTTTTGTAGTAAATTCAGCACCAAATTTAAATGTATTGCAAGAAATATTTTATTTATTTTTTCTATTTACTCTGAGTTTGTTTACCTCTTTTTTTATTCACGTACCCAAAAAAATGGGAAGAAAGAAGCTACTGTATTTTAAGGACTTAAAACACTAGAGTGTTCATATTTGTCCCAGTTTTTTTGTATATATAAATATATATAAATGTTTGCACTGGCTGAAGAACGACAGTACACGCTATAAAACCCTGAAAGCATAAGAAAATGAAGCTCTGTACTAATGAGCACAGATACTGTACAGATGCCACTTTTAATATGCCCATGGAGGAAACTTGGGTGTTACATTATTTAAGGATGCACCAAGTAAGTTTATTTGCTAATCATTGTATATTTATTTAAATAAGAACATTATAAATTTGCTACTTGATTATGATTTACTATATTAAATAAAGTAAGCTGGTCAGATAACCCCTTTAACTGGAGACACTAATAAAAGATGCAGTGATGAACTGCAGACTAGAAATTATTATCATGTCTGCACTGCACATGTGGCCACTACGAGCCCACAAGGTACCACCTTCCCCAGCTCTGACACCAGATTTTCCCACAATCTCCTCCTTCTATGGGCAACTGAAGGCCACTGCATAAAGCTGCCACTCTAGGCACGGGCCCTCTGGTCCCTATGTAAATTTGAACCTAGATGAAAACTTGTGTGTATGAGCTTAATAGGAACAATGGATGGAATAGTGGATGAGAGCTTTTATTTATGTGCTTGAATGGGACAATATTTATTTTATAAAAATGTGTTAAACTTCTGTAACTGTTATCTTCAGCCTTCATCCTTACAGCATTCCTTCAACTGAAAAAGATCCACGGTGTTTGGTCAAACATTTAGCCTACATACAAGCAGTGCTTGAATTGGAGTAAAAAGAGTGGAAGGATGCTCTGTGTGGTGAGCATAGCATGGCATGCTAAAACAAGCCCCTCCCATAACCATAAGCCACACCCATTGTTATAATAAGCCTCACACGTCAACACTTTCTGGTTTCACCCACTTTAAAGCAAAACCATTTTGCTATTTCCATTTTGCAATCATTCTAACGCACAATTTGATGCCCAGTATGCATAGATTTACATAAGTATGTGACCTGTAGGGACCCCAAAATTAAAATTGTGGATTTGGCTTTTGCCTGGCTGACAATTCAGCTTCTGCAAACACAGCACCTTGCCTGTGTATTGTGTGTCATAAAATGACACTCAACCCCATCATATTCTGCAGTGTCGGACTGGGCCTGAAGCCTCAGGGGCCCCCCACACCATCCCCCCGGGCCCCCCAGTAGCAAAGTCCTCAGTCTCTGCACTCCTCTCCTCCTGCGCACGCACCACTCTCTCTAGCACGCGCACCTTCCACTCTAGCACGTGCATGTGCACCTCTTTCAAGCGATCGTCAGGGTGGTTAGGAGAGGGATTTACAGGGAGCATGTCTGGGTTGGCGGGGCCCAAAAGATCCGGGGGCCCACTCGTTTTTTTCCCGGCGTCCCCCGGCCCAGTCCGACCCTGATATTCTGTTTTACCCGAGATTATTTCATATTTATCATTCTCTCGCTATTTTTTAATCTGCTTCTATTTAATACCTTCATTTTCTATTTTTGTTTCCCCTGTTTTCTTCTCTCCTTTTCTCTCTATATTTCTCTCTATATCTCCACCTCTGTTTAACACTACTCTTCTCTACTTCTCTCCCAGTGCAATTTTTTCTCCTTTTATCCTCTATATATATTTAAATATATAGTATTTTACCTCTTCATTTTATTTGCATGCAAAATTGAGGAGGAGCAAAATAAAGTTCTGGGACTCAAAACTCTTGCATCCCCACTGAGGGGATGCAATTTCACAGGAATAAAAAAGTGAAGTGCATCCCTCCCCAATTCCAGGACTGCCTACAAGTCACATACAGGCTTAGTTAATCTATTCATAATGCACTGAAACATGGATGTCAGTGTCTTCTAATAATAATCATTCCTGTATGTCAAAAGCATTGAGATTCCCTTTGTCATGGAAAGTTACTTGTAGCAATTTCTGACTATTTTTCGCCACAAAGTCTTTGGATCCCACCTATATAAAAATTGCATTGCTGATATTCAAACTCAATCGTTGAAAAGTTTTGGCAGAATATTACAAGCACAAAACATAAAGGGCCACTATACACTCATGTTTTTCAGCTGAATTGTGTTTTCTGCATACAGGGGGGAACATGACCCCCATGTCCAGTGGAGGGGACTGGTAGTTTCCCCGTAAAAAGAGAAATCCCCTAAGGTTTAGCCAGCCACGTGGACCACAGTATAAATTTAGACAGCTACGGGGGGGCCTTAGCCATAGAAGGAAAGTAAGCTTTTGCTGGGTCAAATGGTGACCTGTCCAGTTGTTTAGGCCACTCGGTGCAAATATCTTAAATTATACATAGTGAGGACACGTGTTCAGGGTCCATTTGTAGCCTCCCTTACCTGAGTAGCCTCCCTTACCTAAGTAGGCAGAAAGGGTTTTGTGGAATCTAGACAGGTCAGGTCTAGAAAGTGGTAGGCTATCCTAAAGTGTCGCTCTAGGAGTGTCAGATAGATAAGGGATATTTAGCCAAGTAGCCCAAAGAGTGTTAGTGGGTGTACTACTGCCCAGAAGTAGGGAACTTAGACTCAAGGACTAGGAAGTTATATCTGGGTTCAACTTAGGATAAGGCTTGAAAGCTGGGAGTGCTTCTGTATATGCTGCTCTGTTCTCATTGCTTACCCTACAGGGATATATGCTTACTGATATTGGTTCTGTGAGTATATGCCTAACCACAATGATATGTGTTCCTGCATTATTCTTATAAACACCTTTGTGTATCCTGTTTAATAAATTAAGTTAAGAACCACTGGTGCCCATTTATTGTGTACTACCCGATAATTGCAGTTCACACAGCGAGGGCTCGCTCCTGGAAAAAGAGAGTCTCATCCGGGGCAATATCTGTAAAGATAATGGTCTTGGGGTTATCATGACATTGGGACCCACCAATTGTGATTTGGGATTAGAGTCTTGGATGAAATAAAAGTTAAAAAACAATGATGAAATAAAAAAAATAAAAACATATATTTCATTAGACTTTAGTATAGCTTCCACGCCATAGCCTTTTTGCAGTGCCCTGCACACCGAATTCAAGTTTTGGGGGCATTACAAACAGACATATAGACATAATAGGCATAATAGATTGTATGCTCTACAGGACAGGGAACTCCTTCTTTCTTATCTCTTACCACATAGCACTTAATCTCTCTCTCTCTATTTATTCATTACAACGACTGTCCTCTCTGTCTGTACTTTACTTTACTGTAAAAATGTACAGTGCTGGGCATCCAAGTAGCACTATATATATACAATTATATATATACATACTACACACTCCTGCAGGTTTTTTGTGAATAGCTGGGTGCTCCTTAGACACATGCAGCACGCATACTTCCTCCATCTCAGCAAGGCATGAATAAGGAATGAGTGACTGAAGTCACTAGCTGAGTGTCCAGCTAACTACCAAGTATTTTTAATCTATTAAACTTGGAGGCATTCTGTCCTTTCCCACCAAATACACTTACTGCAACTGAGTCTTCATTCTGTAATCCCCCTAAACAGAGCCATTCCAAGCACAGTTTGCTTTTAGTATCTATTTCACTTCCATTGTTAAATGGCTACAAATAAGGAGCAGATGTGATTCAAAAGAAGGAAGCAACAGGCAGCGGTGATTCACTTGAGCAGAAATCAGTTAATCTTTTAATATAACGCCTATAAAACTTGAGTTTTTATCAATCGCCTTTCAGCTTATTACCCTTTGTTGTTAAGGGACACGTCCTCTGCCATTGACGCACCAGTGAAAGCAGGAAGCTCCTACTAAGTACATTTTGTGAGTCACTGTAATTTGCTATCTCATTTCTTTGCCATTTGGTCATTAGCATCAGCAGTGGTGGCTAATGGATACACAGCAGGAAATCATTTTTCATAGTAAATGTTTGATAGAGAGATGGAAAAAAAAATACCCAAAATAAAAATAAAGCCACGAGGAATGCATGTCCTTCAAAAGGATACACAATGGAAAAGGATCATTTTTTAAAAGATGATTCACCCTGCTGCGACATCAACTACGTTCCCTGAGAAATCAATTACAGCTTCAGGCAAGATTCTACATTTTTATCTAAATGTATAGGAAACCTAATAAATCTATTTCTATCTTTGGCAGCACTGCAGGTGCACAGTCAGCAGGCACTGGCAACTCGGCTATTCTGCGCACTTTTTTAACACAGACACAGAGCAGAATAGTGGACGTTATTGTCACTATTAGGAGAGACAAAGCAAATGAATGGTGACATTTCTACCTGTTCCATTGCCCCCTTTAGAATGTAACAGCATGAATTATAGATTTTTATCATAACATGAATCAAAAAGCCTTCCTGCAACTTCATGGGGAAAAAGAGGTTAATGGGCACTAAAACTAATTTTAATTGTTTTTTTTTTCCAGGAAAGGAACGCTCCAAGTAGAACATGTACTTTGTGACTCACTTGCATTAAATGTCAGACAAATGTGCAGCGTCATAGATTATTTCCTATCAACACATGTTATTAACGTAGGTAGGAAGATCAAATGTAGCTTTGATGAATTGTAAAGCCAAATATTTATTTTTCTTAAGTTTGGCTTTAAATAGAAAAATAGATAAATCTTTATCCTATTACCCCCCTCCCCCTTCCTTTACACGCATGCACACACAAAGCCTTGGCAGACCACTGGCAAAGTACCAAGGCTTAATGTTCTAATCTCTGTTCTCTTCCTTCTATTTCCCTTTTCTCCCTGAAATGTATATCATGCTAGATCCCGCGCCAGCTTTTGTTCCCATGATCCCTTGGCCTCCCTGATGCCAACATGAAATAGCCACAGGATTATGAATTGCCAATATACAAAGGCCAGAGGTCCCATTCCACTGTTTAAATCCAAAAATATGAATTCTTTACAAAGGTTATTGCAGTGATTTGTGAAAATCTTTATGAAATGGAACATGTTATTATGAGTTTATTTTCCTTTAATTATAGCCTTTCTTAATTTCACATTTACATCTTAGTTCCAGTGCATCTCTACTGTTATTAACACTACATCTGTCTCACAAATCTTATATGAGTTTCAGACTGCTGCAGCATTTTTGTAATTATATTCATTTTGCAGACTCTTGTTTCCTTTCATCCCATAAAATGACTGTGGATGAGATTGGATTTCCATGCAACCAATCAAATGCAGGGGCAGATCTATCATCTTTTACTAGTGATGACCTAAATTGTAGGGTTCTGCTTCAGCCAAAAAAAAATTTAGAGATCCATAGGGTTAACTTCCCCTAAGTCTTAGAAATTCCCTGGTATAGCCAGCTGAGAGCTGGGCCTAATTTAGAGATGGAACGGGGGGTATTTTCCTTTCCTTTCCAAGTAAAAGTGTTCCCATGAAGTTCCAGATTTAATCAGGAGACCACATAGGCACCACATGCTCTTCTTCTTTGGCTGCCACATGCCAAGGAAGGAGGAAGTCTGCTGGGAGCCTGAGCATGGGCCCAGTAAGGTAAAGCCCCAAGGAAGGTGAACCATGGAGAAGTTAGGGAAAAGGGCCCCGTGAATGAGGTATGAGATGGTGGTAGGTGTAGCTCCTGTCATAATACATTCAAGGAGTGGAAATTAGACTGCTTGAGATAGAAAAAGCAGTTCTGAGCTCAAATGCAGGAGAATGGATTGGAGGTGTCTCTTCCAGATGATACTGCCTGTTAGTGTAGGGATCATATTGTAAAGGGAATCAGGTTAGAAGGTTTCCCTAAAGGTTCCACTGGAGGTGATCCAAGTCCACTAAAGGGTGTCACAGAGGTGATGTGGGATTCCTGCCAAGTCTGCCTCCAAAGAGGTGTCAGTATGGGATGTGCTCTGCGCCCCCCCCCCCCCCCGGGAGGGGGCCGGTATTGAAAAAGCTTCTGCTCCTAGCATCTAAAAATAAATATGGTTTTGAGCAGTTGAACATTTCTGCAACACCTTTCCTTTCTCCACACATATAGTATGCAAGGGCCCAGCCTGATGTAAACCAATGCTCTAAACTATTTAAGTGGAAGCTAGTCCTTGGTGGAAAAAAGGGTTACACAAACAAAACAGATTTACTGACAATTCCCCAGGGTCTAAAGACAAATCCAACGAGGTAGATCAAACATGTGAACCACAATCAGGATTACCCATTGATTTTGGAAAAAAATGACATACAGAAATTCATAAAATTATTAATATATTAAACATTGTTCTAAGAAATGTAAACTTATATATCCTATATGAGTCCAGATATTCTCCTGCCAACCTGCGGCATACCACTTTACCAATGGTGTCCAGAAAGCAGTGCTCAAAGAGCTTGACCCGGAGGGGTGGTAGAGTCCCACCACCAGGCTTCTAGACCTTCCCCCTCCGGGCCACAACCTTGCTTCTGTTGCACCTCTTCAGGTCCCTGAAGCTCTTGTATGCTGTGTGTACTGTATGTCACGCTGATGGGACTGAGCACCGAATAACAATTCCCGTTGTTGCAGCTTCTCATCCACTAACACTGTATTCACCTCACTGGTGAAACGTGGACTAATTTGAAGGCTGGTCCCTCCTCTGCTTCTTCCTCCTCCTTCCTCCTGTTGGGTTTAGCAGCTGGTAGTGGGGCCCTCTGATTAACACCACTACCTAATGGGTGTTGCCCATCCTCCTCCCTCTTCCTGGCCAACCTCCCCCCAGGTTTTCCTCCCAGAGCAGGGCTGGAACTAGGGGTAGGCAGAGTAGGCGCCCACCTAGGGCGCAATCATGATGGGGGGGGCGTACTTTTAAGGGGCTTTTGTTTTCTTTTTTTAACCCTGGTTTGCTTGGCCTTTAATAGTTTTTCAGTTTTATAAACCGCCTATACCAACCCCCTCTTGCCCGTGATTTGTACTGCAGGCACTCCCCACCTCCCTCTTGGCAGCTGCTTGCACAGGTACATATTTGTGGGCAATATGGTGGTTATTCCTCTCCTGCTGGCACAGGTACATATTTGGGGCAATATGATGGATTTTTGGCTCCTGCTGGCACAAGTACATATTCAGAGGCAATATTGTGGATTTTCTGGCTGCTGCTGGCACAGGTTCAGATTGGGGGCAATATGAGGGATTGACTGCTGCTGGCACAGGTACAAATGGGGGTAATATGATAGGTGCTGGCACATGTACATGAGGCAACATGATGGCTACTGGCACAGGTACAATGGCAATATGAATGGTAAGGTGGGAAATGGTAATGTAGGAACGGTTGGGGGGGCACTGATTGAAGCCCTTGCCTAGGGTGCCAAAATACCTTGGTCCGGCCCTGCCCCACAGGGTCCCTATCCCCTCCCAACTGGGCTCTCCCTCCTCGGGGTCCCCTCTCCTAACTAATGGGGTCCTCTCCCCCCCCACCTAACAACCTACTTTATACCCTGCCCCAGACCCACTGCCAGCCAAGGGGACCTCATGTAAGGGCACTGAGAAATCTTCCTCCTTCAATTCTTCAGGGGTCCTTGCCCTCCACACCCTCCACTTCTGGGACCCACAGGGGTCCCAGATGCTTTTTCCTCACCTCTCCCTTTACTGGCTTCCCTAACTGTGGTCCAGCTACCTAACCTCTGCCCCTGAGGATTAGGAATTGCTTGAGAGACCTGCCTTCTCCCCCTGTGGGCCATTTTCAAAAACATTTTGGGCAAATTCTCCTTTGCTTTCCAAATAGAAAGTGCTCAAAATGTCTGTCTATGCTTCTAAAAAGGCTGCTGGAGGACTTCCTGTTAAAAAAACCAAGAAGATTGGAAATGAACTTCTGTTTAAATTTTTCTAAATCCTCGTTTTTTTAAAGGAAACTCATAATCATAAATTTTCCAAGGAAACAGCTCAGACTCCTTGATTTTTTTCTGGAAAGTCTACTGATTTATTCATATGATTCGGCTCAATAAATTTGTATTTTTTGGTGGAAAAATATGAAAAAAATTGAGTTTTGAGAATCATTTGGATTTGAAAATGAGAAAAAAATTGAGTTTAGTAAACCTATGCAATTTTAAAAGTGGACAATTTAAATGTGTACATTAATTGTACTACAGCAAAGACATTTTGGGGGTTATTTACTGAACCACGATTTTTCTGGTTGGGGTTTTTTGGGCAAAAGCTTTAATTCTTGAATTTTTAGGGGAAAAAACTTGCATTTTTCGAGATGTAGTATACACCAAAGCTGCAAAAAGTCTGAATCCGAAAATCGATCATGTTGAAGTCAATTTTGAAGATTTCATGTTCTGTGCTGGGTTTCCTCCAGTGATCCAAAAAATGTGGGGTTTTTGGGTGATAACCAAAAAAATCAAGCAATTCAGGCATCAAATCTGAAAAATTGGTATGATTCGGGGTTTTGCTCGATTTTATCGAGTTATTTCACAACCCAACTTTTCTAGTTATTTTATTAATAAATAAGATTTCATCGTGGATGGGAGTTGAGCTTGATTTAATAAAAATATGAGTTAATTTTGAGTTTTAGTAAATAACCCCCCTTATGTATGGGACGTTGACCCTAACTGGCCACTAGATTGCAGCACCACAGGTTTGTAGAAATTCTGTACACCTCTATGGGAATTATCACTTGAGGAAGGCCTGAAACCTTTGCGCCACATGCATTTGTAATCGCACCTTCAATCAAAATTGGAACACCCCACATTGGCATTTAACAAGTACAGACTCCATTTTGTTTTTTTGGCACATAAGTTATATTGGTGGGCAAAGTGGCCAGGGAGATATCTGCAAAAAAATTCACGCATTTTTTATCATATATAGTAAGTTGTCATAACCTTTGGGCTTATGCTCTTCATAGAATAAAAAGGCTCCCATGTTGCCAATTTCTTCCAAACATAGAGTCTGGGCATCTTGTTATATAGACAGTTGGAGGGTTCTAATCTCATTGGTTGCTGTGGAAGGCAGGGGCACATAATTATGGTCTGCATTTTTTCTGCTTTTTCCAGTGCATGGAAAAATTCTAGCTCAGACTTGTGAATATTTTCTGGTGACAAAAACCCCTTAAAATAGTACCAAATGAAAAGGTTCAGCGCTCACTGAAGGACTTGGGGTAAGGGATCCCAAAGCCTTGTAAGCGCAACCATGCAGGGTTTAGGAGTTCAGTAAGGAGGACTTTTGGTGTGCTCGCACTGTGGAGAGTGTTGGGAACTGTACCCTGAAGATTAAAGCAAGCTTTGTGTGCTTGGCTGGAGGATTTCATCACTGTGGATGCCTGACCCATCTGTGTGAGCTTCCCGGGTGAGTTGTGCCTGAGGGAGGGTAGTGAAAGGATCCAGCATTTCCCCTGTCTGGAAAACATATTATAAACATTTTTTATTTTGCACAGCCAATCTATTTAGCCAGTTTTTATTTTTACACTGAACTGTTCCTTTAAGAGCTCTTGGGAAAAAAGGACTGGGACTTTGTCCACCAGGAGTGGAGTGTGGGACTTTGCTGGTAAGGATCTACCAGGATTATGTAATAATATGTAACTTGTATTTTTACTTTGCTCTTTTACTCTTACATAAAGTTTATTTGTTTTACTGCAAAATGTGGTGTGTAATTATTGTTTCCTAGTGGGGCCACCTGTCGGTGTATTCCCAGATCCCATTAGATGGAGACACTGCCGTGAAAGGTAAATTTCCACTACCCTTTCACTTGGCAAAGGGAATTCACTACCTGTATATTGTAAGACGTGTGATATACAGTATGTGTGTATGTGTATATCCTGTACTAAAGGAAGGGATTAAAATTGGGTTACATTTTCCAAGAAATTACAATTTGACCTTTGAGAAATCTGTCCTATGGTTTTACATAGGAATGATTTAACCTTTGAAAATCAGATCTAGTATACTTAAATAAATATTGCATGCAATTGTATGATACAACTGACAGCCAGTCAAAATTTGAGAATTGTACTACAATGCACTTTACAATCCACTCAACTTCTGCTTTTTCTTCTCATAGTTGGGAAATGAATTCTGTTATGTATTGGTGTTGCTCATAAATTATATATACTGCATGTATATACAAATGTATATTATGTCTGAAAATTGCCACTTGCACTAATAGGAAGTACTCTTATATAAACTGGGTGCTTGGATATATCAGGTCTGGCCCTGGTATTATAAAGGGTACAGACTCTTCATGTGTTATACAGTATATACCACACTAGTTGTGTTTAATTACACTGCAAGATTAACATAATTCAATGTTATGTAATATTAAAGATTTTTCCTACATTGAATAAACTCCAATTTTTATCAAATTGAAGTTTGCTTATTAATGAAAAGATCTGAAAATAAAAAATTGTAATCAAATTGTGAAAAAAAAAATACTTCAAATTTTACTTCTTTTTCAACGGGTCAAAACTCGCATTGAAAAAAAGTTTTAAATTTGCCATAGCTGGCTCCCACTGACCTCTACGTGAACTAAGCAGCTTTTAGATGCCAAAGTTTTACAATTCAGTTGAAATCAGTTTTGAAAGCATAATTAGAATTCAGGAGTATTAGTGGAAAAAAATAGTGATAGTGTTGTAAGCTTTATGTTTGTAGTGTGCTTGTTTGAGGCAGCCAAAATGTTTGCCATTAAAACTGCTTCACAGTTTGCTTTTCCTATGTATAGCGAGCATCAAAAGAAGACCCCTGGCATTCATGTTTTAATGTTTTATCTTAGTACATGTGGGCATGTGAGTGAAATAATCAAGATTTCTATCCCACATAACACAGGTAGTGTGCTTGTTCTTGCATTATCTGCCATGACAGTTTGTATGGCACTATTTTTATGCACTAGATGACACAAACTATTGGGCATCAAAATGCCAGACCATAGCATTCATATGTATAATGTTTTATCTTTGTACTTAAGTACATATGGGTATAAGTAGTGAAAACTGAGGAAGAATTTGCATGATGCATTGAAGTCAATGGGCTCTTTTTTTTTTGCAGCATTTTTCCCAGACAAAAATTGGTCAATGGGTGTTTTTGCATAGGATTTTTTTTTACTCGCAATGCATTGAAGTAAATGTGCATTTTTTTTCTTGGCCTTTTTTGCGCAGCAACATTGAAGTCAATTGACGGCTTGTCAGTGGGATTTTCTTTAAGCAAAGTAAAATAAAGTCAATGAGTGTCAGTTTTCTTGTGCGAAAAAAATTGATGATGGCAAAACAAGCAATTTTGCTGTAAATCCATGCCTGGTGAAAAAATTGACTCAGCACTAGAAATTAGATGCAGTAGTATGAAAGCTTTGACTTGTTTTTTTTTATTGTCATGTTTCTGGGGTCACCTTGCTGTTAGGGATATTTTTTTTCTTGTGATCGTATTTCTGGTTTTATGTTTTGAAATAAAGTATACTGCTATGGGTTTTTGATTGACATAGGATTAACCATAACAGTGTGTGTGTATGTGTGTGTGTAAATTGATTGTATTTTCATGTACAGTACATATTAACTAGGGGATAATGAGGATACGTGATCATGTTTCTTAGAGTAAACCAAGTCTTTCATGAAAAGGATATGTGGTTAAACTCATAGATACTGATGATTTATTTCCCAAATAGACTGATTAGTTCCAAGAACCAGTACTGGTGTAAATCATGTAAATCATAATGTCTGATGAATATGCCCGGTGAATGCAGCTTTCTATTCAATCTGGGGAAAACCTAGCATTTTTACCATATTCCTGTTAATCATGCATCACGAGTATACTAAAAGGTCAGTTAGACAGATGAATTTATGGGAATAAGATAACCAGTGGTATTTTATACAAATTCTATTCTTATATGGTTATTAAGGAGCATTAATTTGATCCTCTGTATATCTTCTGCCTATGTACCCAACTGTGATCATGTTTCTAACACAGGAGTAAATAAAATAAAAACAACACAAGATCATAACTAATAGAATGCCTTACCTGAATTTAGAAGCCTAATGTTCAACTAACATGGTACAAGTCTATTACCTGTAATGCTTTGGACACAGGGTTTACCAGCTTTTTTTAAACCTCGAATCAACTGGAATGCTTTCTAATTAAAAAAAAAACTAAAATCTGTGTAGTTGGGGTGAAAAACAAAAATACATTAAGATATAATTGATCAAGTTTTTTGGCAAAAAAAAAACTAGAATCAATTGAATTGATAGAGTTTTTCTAAAAAATACAACTCTAACTTTGATAAATAACCCCTTAAAAGGGTCATTCACCTTCCAAAGATTTTTTTCAATTACTTTCCATTATTTATTTTTTACTGTTTTTCCAAAATCTAAGTTCCTGTCTCTGGTGATTGAGACTGGCAGCTCAGTAATTCAGGCGCACTCTAAACTGTTACAATTTTGCAACATTTACAGTAGTTGATAAATTTCTCAGCAGCATCTCTGGAGTATTAGCAACTATTGTATCAATTCTAACAGCTGCCTGTAATGAAACCCAGGGATTCTGCTCAGCAGGGACAAATAAAACAAAAGTATCAACTAAATGTAGCAACTAAATGTATCAATTTAGAACAGTTACAGAGTCAGCGACCCCAGAGCTGCTTTAGAAGGTGAAAAATTACATTTCAATATTAGAAAAACGGTCACACATAGAAAATAGCAAGTCATTGGAAAAAGTTGTTATTTCTAGTGATCTATCTGAAAACAACTAGTTGTTTGAAGCTGAACAACCCCTTTAATAACCCCAGTAAGATGTTGTTACCAATATAGATTGAGCAGCTTATTTACCATCAAGTACAATGTACTGTTGAAGATTTCTGTACAATGGGTGTCTGCAAAGTGGTAAGCAGTGAACTAGGCAAGGCATTGGATGTAGAACATTTTAATTTCATGAAATATGTTTATTAAATACCATTTACTACGCTGCTGTTTGGAGTCCCTGTGGCTACTTTAACAAGGAGAAACAAAAGTCAAGAACAAAGCTTAGCTGAGACACAGTAATATAATACATTAAATTAATAATATACTGTAAATATATGAAATCATAAAGATCAAGGAATTTAAAAAAAATAACTCTAAACTTCTGTTTGTTGGGCCAACATACACACTACATAGCATTATCACTGTAACATTAGGCAGTGTAGTATATGCATGTTTAGGATACAGTGAGACGGAATGAGAACTGAACTGGATCTCCACTGCAGGCTGGATGTGTAATTTTTGCATTAAGCACACACTGAATAATGCACACATAACAGGCAGATCTAATTGTAGCTGCTGAAATAGAGACACTGACCTATTCCATTGTCACAAACATTTCCTGTAAATAACTATAAGACAAAATTATCAGCCTGTGGTTTGACTACTCATTAACCGCAGAAGAGCAGGGCATTGATTGTGGCCATAGCTTTTGTTTAATATATCTTATCCTGTTTTTAACGTCACTTTATTAAATTAGCCATAGAATCCCCTTTTCTCTGCAGATTGTAATGAACTACAACTCAATCCATCTGAATTATTTGCTCCAGCCCTCATTGTTAAATTATTATAAACAATAAACATTTAACAGCAAATTTTGGCAAAAGAATGTTGAAGACTATTTAAATGGAAATTTTAGAACATTGGAATTGTACATTCTTTTAGCAGACCCGTGGGCATTTTTGAAAATTTTCAGATATGTAAAAAAATAGGCTCAGAATAATCATGTCTTTAGCATGTGCTTCTGGAGAGCAGGTGGTCTATGTTGGGTAGGAATGAAAAATGCACCTTCAACACCACCTACTGTCAATTTGCTAGACCGCACTTTTGAAAGTGCTCTTGCCAAATACTCTTCAGCCTTCTGTATTTTTGTCACGTTATAAATATTCCAGGTACTGAACTATTTTACCTATATTTTAGCAGCAACTAGAATATATCTGTACAATTATTCACTATCACCCTTTTAGCTACTATACTCTTAATAATGAAACAAGAACATTTTTCTTCTCCAGTCCAGATGCTCTTTATAGGGATGCATCTCACACAGGTGTACAAGCATATGGTAAGCTAATCAGCAGATTGTACTTTTATCAGGTATGCATTTCTCATACAAAGGGAACACAACATTGCACTTTACAGGTGCTAGAACTTTTTGTATTTCTTTTTATTGTAGAATGGAATGCAAATTTCCCATTAGGCGCCTTTCTCCATCCTCTTATTATAATCATTAAGGGGCACATTTACTATGGGTCGAATATCGAGGGTTAATTAACCATCAAAGTTAAATCCTTCGTCTTCGAATATCGAAGTCGAAGGATTTACCGCAATTCATTAGATCGAACGATCGAAGGGAAAATAGTTTGATCGAATGATTAAATCCTTAGAATCGAACGATTCGAAAGATTTTAATCCATCTATCGAACGATTTTCCTTCGATCACAAATTGCCTAGAAAGCCTGTGGGGACCTTCCCCATAGTCTTCCCCATAGTCTTACATCGGTAGGTTTTAGGTGGCGAAGTAGGTGGTTGAAGTTTTTTTTAAAGAGACAGTATTTCGACTATCAAATGGTCAAATAGGCGAACGATTTTTAGTTCGATTCGAAGTTGAAGTCGTAGTCGAAGGTCGAAGCAGCCAATTCAATGGTCGAAGTAGCCAAAAAAATACTTTGAAATTCGAAGTATTTTTCCTTCTAATCCTTCACTCGAGCTAAGTAAATGTGTGTCAGGTATCAAGGCGAGTCTGAAGGTAAGAGCCTCCCCCACGCTTCCCACTGAGCTGCGCCCTGAAAGTTGGTACAGGATGGTCCCAGATAAGGAATAGCAGGAGTACCAGTTGAGTCCGCAGAATAACAGTTCGTAATAAGGACTCAGCACTTATCTGCAGTTGAAGAGACGAAGTCAGGGACAGGCCAGGTCATACACAGAGAACGATCAGGAAGCAGGTGCCAATTGAGGAAAATCCAGCAGAGTAGTCAGGGAAGCCAAGGTCGAGATCAGGAATAACAAACACAGGGATCCAGGGATAATCAGAAGAATAATCAGGAACAAGCCGTAGTCGTAATCAGAATAAATCATCAGTAGCAAAAACGCTTAGTGTCAGTAGAGACGATCACCTCTCATTGAGCATAGGCCTGAGTGACCTGTTAACCCCAGGGCGCACGTTTGCGTCAGAACACGCAAACGTCAAACTAGAAAATCTGACTACAAGTATAAGTAATTTTAATGACAAGAAAATCATAAGGTCTTTATTTATTGTAATACCACACTTTTTAAATTAAAGGGATTATGTCATGGGAAATTGTGGGGTTTTTTTCAAAACTCAGTTAATAGTGCTGCTACAGCAGAATTCTGCACTCAAATAAATTTTTCAAAAGAGAAAACAGATTTTTTTATATTTAATTTTTAAATCTGACATGGGCAGGACATCAGTTTCCTAGGTGGCCCCAGTCATGTGACTTGTGCTCTGATAAACTTCGCTCTTTACTGCTACACGAGTTGAAGTGAGTTGGAGTTGGAGTGAAATCACCTCTTTCCTTTTGCCCCCCAGCAGCAGATAAACAGAACAATGGGAAGGTGACAAGATAACAGCTCCCTGACACAAGATAACAGATCCCTGGTAGATATGAGAATAGCACTCAACAGTGAAAATCCAAGCCCCATTATGACATCTCCAGTTCCATCAATGAAAGCAGTTCCAACATGAAGTGTGGTTCTTTTTGAAGCACAGTACCAGGCAAAGTGCCCGAGATGGCTGCCTACACCCCAATATTACAAAAAAAAATTGCACTTGCTGGTTCAGGAATAAAAGTAAGATATCGTCACAGAGGTCAGTATTTGACAGTTATTGACATTTGGAGAGAGGATGGAAGTTACTGTGGGCCAAAAAATAAAAAAATGATAATTCATGGAGCAGCTTTGATAGAAACTTATTTTACCAAAAGTAGTCATATATCTGACTGTCTAACATCTCACTCTAAACCAAGGGCGGTATTATTGTTCATCCTTCCATTTCTGCTGCCTTTACTCTCCTGGGAAGACTTTTTACGAGATGCTCAAACTAGATAACAGATACATATCTAAACATATCCAAATATACTAGATGGACAAAACAATGCCTTTTATCAGTCATGGGAGCTTTAATGAGGTGTGACCAGGGGCGATCCGTGGCCATTATTATGGTGAAGCAGGGAAGGGCTTTTCTAAGCCATTGCCATAAAGTACAGAATAATCTAGAATATCATTGTACACTCATAATTAATGAATTTGTTAACTAGAACCAGATACTATCCCAAACCATGACAAACAGCTGGACCATTATTCAGCATCAAACTTTACAGCTGTCATTTCACACTGAGGCAGACCTGTCATTCATGATGCCAGATAGTAAAGTGCATTCACTCTAAAAATACATTTACACTTCTCTAAATTCCAGTGTCAGTGACCTTTGCACCACTTTACCAGAGACTTGGCAATGGCTACACGCTTAAAAAGAACCTATGCTCTAAACAAGTGTCCTTGTGTCAATGGTTTTCTTAGTTGGTTAGAAATGTGGTAGCTACCTTTTTAGTTGAGGACGTGATTTAGAAGGGATGCTTGGATAATTGTGGCCATATAATGTGCCTGAATGCTTTTTGGGCATGCAGAGTATATTGTATACGTTTTCATTTACTTAAAATAAATATATATTTATATATATATATATATATATATATATACACATTTAAAACATATTAAAGAATACTGCATTAACAAACTGATGTGGTCCTTGATCCAACAGAAATTTTAAGCCTACCCGATCGACATATGGACAATTTTTTCTGCCAAATACAGACCAAGAAAGCAAGTCGGGGGGCCCCCATACACTGGACTGTAAGCTGCCGACTATGACTTCCTTAACTTGCACCATCAGTGTAAGGGACTACAGACCATGAACGTGCACTTAAACCCCCTCTAATAGTGTGTCTCTCTTGATACAATAGAAGGAACAACAAGCACACCAGTGTAAGTATACTTAGGCTTGGGGCATTTTGGCCTTTTAATCGTTGCAACAATGCCTGACTTTTTAGTACTGCACCTAGAAGTATACCCTTGTATCTGCAAACAATATTTCTCTTTACTCAATAGGAAATACGTTGTTTGTTTAATCTTTTAGTAACAATGTCCTTTACTATATTAGCACAGATATTGCTTGTTATGTGGTGATTTTATTTGGGAGCTGATAGCAAATACTTATGCTCTGCAAGTCAGTGCAGGAAGAGGACAAGAACATTGTGTCTTTTGGTAAGCATTCCACACAACCACTTGAATCACTGCTAAGAAATGCATAAACGACTGTGCACTGACATTGTGAATTTTTTTGTAATGGTTTTCCCTTGGGTCTAAGCAGTACAAGAGCCACTTACAGTATGGTTTACTGTTTCATAATAAGGCTTCTGTTCAAAGCACTGCATTGCTCACTGAACAGAAAAGAACATCTAGTAAAGACAAAAAGCTCTTAGTTTTACATTATAAGGACATCATTCAGACAATGGTCCTATTTCCAATAGTAAAGTATTTCCTTCAAAACATAATTCCTAATTGACGATTGCAGTATAAAGTATTGCTACATAATCCCATGTACAATAACTGCATTGAGCAAGTAAGTATGATGTTTGTAGCACCCAGGCTTTCTACAAAACCATAAGAACAATGCATAGTTCTGTACTGAATAGCAATGCCAGGAGCTAATTGCAGTCTCTATTTTCCATAGTTACTTGTGTTTCTCTGCACCAATGGCCACTATATTCTAGTGGAATAATTTGGGATAATGTAATAAAAGTCACAAATATTTGGAAAAAAAAACAAACTCCATCAAGTTCCACCAATCCACATGAACCACAGTGCACATACACACACTCACACACACACATATACTGGCCTATCTATACACTCACATATATACCAATATCTATACTAATTTTACATTTTAGCATTCCAATAGTCTTTGATATTTTTCTTGTCCAAAAAATCATCCAAGCCCCTCTTAAAAGCATTAGAATCAGCCATCACAACATCACCAGGCAGGGCATTCCATAACCTCACTGTCCTCATGAAGCTAAAAATTGATGAATACCTAACAAAAATTGGGTGCTTTCTGGTTATTTGATCTTTTCTATGCAAACCAAAAAAGAGAAAACCCTGAAGGCACACCACCTCATAAAGTAAAAAACACTGTTTATTATAACATTAACAAACAGGTGGCTGCTGTGTGGTGGATGCCTAACTCATTAGTCATAGGCTGATAGGGGCGTTCCCAAAATGTGTTAGGCATCCACCACACAGCAGCCACTTGTTTTTTAATGTTATAATAAACAGTGGTTTTTACTTTATGAGGAGGTGTGCCTTCAATTTTTCTCTTTTTTGGTTTTGGATAATTTCAGCTGGAGAAGCCCTTCATATAGGCACACCCAATCTGCAACAGTCCGTCTTTAACTCCAGTTAAGGGAGAAGTGGTGAGTCTGTATTGTTTTGCAAACCCTTACAAATTATCTTTTCTATGGAATAAAAATCCCTGTTTCTTGTCTATAATGGCTTCTAACATAATTTTAAAGTGTAATCATGTCCCCTCGCAAGAACCTTTTCTCCAGAAAAAACAACCACAACTGTGACAGTCTACCCTCATAGTTTAAATTTTCCAACCCCCTAACCAGTTTACTTGTACGTCTCTGCACTCTCTCCAGCTCATTTATATCCCTCTTAAGGACTGGAGTCCAAAACTGAACTGCATACTCCAGATGAGGCCTTACCAGGGACCTATAAAGAGGTGAGTTAATGCCCTTTTTTATGCAAGACAGAACTTTATTTGCTTTAGTAGCCACAGAATGACACTGCATGGAATTAGACAACTTGTTATCCATACAAATTCCCATATCCTTTTCAATTAAGGATCCCCCCAACACACTGCCATTTAAAAGCCCATTTATTAAAGATCGAAATTCAAATTCATTTGAGTTTTTTTTACTCTAATAAATTCCAAATAGCCAGACTGAGCAGAAAGAAAATTTTATACAAATGTATAAAAACCAAATTGTTTGTAGTTTAAAGGGATACTGTCATAGGAAAATTTTTTTTCAAAATGAATCAGTTAATAGTGCCGCACCAGCAGAATTCTGCACTGAAATCCATTTCTCAAAAGAGCAAACAGATTTTTTTATATTCAATTTTGAAATCTGACATGGGGCTAGACATATTGTCAATTTCCCAGCTGCCCCAAGTCATGTGACTTGTGCTCTGATAAACTTCAATCACTCTTTACTGCTGTACTGCAAGTTGGAGTGATATCACCCCCCTCCCAGCAGCCAAACAAAACAACAATGGGAAGGTAACCAGATAACATCTCTCTAACACAAGATAACAGCTGCCTGGTAGATCTAAGAACAACACTCAATAATAAAAACCCATGTCTCACTGAGACACATTCAGTTACATTGAGAAGGAAAAACAGCAGCCTGCCAGAAAGCATTTCTCTCCTAAAGTGCAGGCACAAGTCACATGACCAGGGGCAGCTGGGAAATTGACAAAATGTCTAGCCCCATGTCAGATTTCAAAATTGAATATAAAAAAATCTGTTTGTTCTTTTGAGAAATGGATTTCAGTGCAGAATTCTGCTGGAGTAGCACTATTAACTGATGCGTTTTGAAAAAACATGTTTTCTGAATATTCTGATGACAGGATCCCTTTAATAATCATTTAGTAATCTGAATGGCAAGTTAGGTTCAACATCCTGATCCTCTATGGAAAAGCAAATACTGTACCTATAAAAGAATAAACCTGCAGAGCTCACTATACAGCACTGTTTTCTGCAGCCATGTAATACATGTTAAAATAATAACTACTTAGCCCTTTAGCATGTGGATGTTCCTATTGGTATAAACATATTCCGGTCTAATTGCAGATCAGAGCAAAGTGAACTACTCTACAGTTTTCCATATGTAAACCTTCAAAAATTATTGTTTATCTTATATTTTTAAGGCTAATTTACTGTTTTTATTTTTAAACTATATGTTGAAAGGTGGAAAGTATCTGGCATAATGCTGGACTAATATCTGTTATACCTTTGAAAGCTAATATATTATATAGTAGCTATGCAGGCTTTATATCTGGAGGCACTTTCAAAGAATATACTAGAGTACAGTCATAGAAATTCCATTTTCACCCAAGCAAATTCAACAAATCGCAGTGACCCCAGTTCTCTGTTTCTCTTCATTTTCCAAATAAAATATGGGTAACATATTTCAAAAGAAATTTTCCCTTTCCTTCAATGGGGAAATGTTGAAACATAAGTCTTGCAGCTACTGTCTGAAATATTTTGGTGACCTATTGCACAGATTTATATTGGCAATTTCTTTAACATTTGCAGGCTGAAATAATTTATATCCGAATTCAAATTTGCATGATAAGCAATTTTCCTTTGCTTTTGTTAACTCTTTCTATATTTCTTGCATGTGAAAACTACAATGAGCCATGGTAATAGCAGAAGAAAGTTGCAGGGAAATTAAATCTTCTCATGTGTCAGGAAAGATTACTTTTTGGTATTCTTGGCACTCTTAGTTAAACCAAAGGCTTTACACAATGAAAAACATATATATGAATGATTTTTCATAAAATTATGTTAAGATCCCTTTTATTATAAAGTCATATTGTGTCCTTATTTTAAAGCTTTCACATAAACAATCTTTAGTGAATAAAACATGTATTATTATTATTATAGCAGGTGATAATGCAAACTGTAAATTGGAGAAGTAAGGAACAAGGGATAGTTCCCTGCTTCATTGCTGTAGCCTGTAGTGTATTAATCTGAAATTGTGGCCATGGACATCTACAGTACCCTCAGTTATAGGCCTAATATAAAGTTATTTAGAATTTGAAGTTATTACAGTTTGCCTTGAAGGAAAAACATAATTCATAATTATTATAAATGGCATGTTTACTGGTTTGCTGGGGCAGGCGACTCAGTATGTAGAACATTCACTGTTTCATATACTGTGTTATTTCTAATGTAGTTGAATGCATTTAATTATAAAACCGTGTTTAACTTTTTGGATTCCAAACAGTCTGTATATACCTTTAGTAATTGCAGTTATTCTTAGTTTTGCAAATGTATTTTAGACAAACTAATAAATAGATAAAAGCACAACAACTGCTTAAAATAAGTGAGCTGACCCACCTATGTTATTTTCATTTTTCTAAACTTCATTTGTCAAAGATAAAGAATACATTTAGAGTAAAAGATAAGGGAAAATTACTACATACTTACCGTGATTTTCCTTTCCTGGCCACTAACCATGTCAGCTACGCCTGGGTAAGCTCCTCCCCGCGCTCCATACAGAAGGATCCACCCCTTTAGACTTTAAATGGCCTCCCTGCCCATTAAATGATGTCAAGTATCAAGCTGTCTATTAACCATTAAGGGATGGGGTGAGCAACTTGCTGACATGGTTAGTGGCCAGGAAAGGAAAATCACGGTAAGTATGTAGTAATTTTCCCTTTTCCCTGGCCACACCATGTCAGCTACGCCTGGGAAGTACCCAAGCGAACTGGGAGGGTAGTATAAAAACACTCTAACCCATAGGATTTGCAAAAAGGTTTTATTTCTGGACAACTGCAGATTGTAGCACATTTCTTCCAAACTGTGATCTTTTGAGATTCGTCACATCCACTTTGTAGTGGGATATGAACGTGTGTGGAGACGACCAAGAAGCTGCCCTACATACCACCTCCATTGGTGTGCCCATCTTCACTGCCCATGAAGCCGAGATGCCTCTTGTAGAGTGAGCCCTTATATTTTGAGGATCTGGTTCGTTCCTTAGAGAGTATGCTTTCTTGATTATGACTGTTATCCATCTGGATAAGGTACTTTTTGATGCTGCTAATCCTTTCCTTTGCCCTCCTGGAATCATGAATAATCTATTCGTTTTCTTGATGTCCTTTGTCCTTGTGACATATTCCTTTAGACATCTGACCAGATCCAGATTACCAAGCCTGGGATCTTCATTATTGAAGGAAGGAAGATTCAATTCATCATTTTCATGAAATGCGGAAATAACTTTTGGTTTAAAGTCTGGTAAGAATCGGATGACCACTCTGTCTTGGAAAAACACTGGACTGGTAGAGTCATGTGTTAGGGATTGGAGTTCTCCTACCCTTTTAGCCGAAGTGATAGCTACCAGAAAGAGAGCTTTTAGCGTTAGGTTCCATAGGGATATCTCTTCTAGGGGTTCAAAAGGTGACTCTGATAAGACCCCCAAGACTGTGGGTAGGTCCCACTGTGGATAAAGCAATCTCTTTGCTGAGACTAATCTTTTGGTAGCTTTAAAAAATCTTTCGACCAGTGGGTGGAGGGCCCATCTGATCCCTGAAACTGAGGACAAGGCTGAGACCTGTACCTTTAAGGTTGAAGGACTGAGTCCTTTGTTCAATCCGGACTGTAGGAATCCCAAGACCTGAGCTATAGAATTGGTCTGTCGCTTTCCACTGCTGGATCTACACCACAGCTGGAATTTTTCCCAAGTCTTCCAATATCTGGCATTTGTTGAATTTTTCCTAGAGTTTAGAAGAGTATTAATTACTTCATTTGATAGTCCCCAGGCCTTGAGTTTTCCCTGCTCAATCTCCAAACCGCCAGGTTCAGACCTGAAGGGTCTGGGTGACACATCCCTGCTTGGTGTAATAGGTTGTTCTGGTCTGGAAGTCTCCATGAATGATCCACCGCAAGTTCCTGTAAGACTGTGAACCAGGGTCTGCGAGGCCAGAAGGGGAAAATCCCAATCACTTCCACTTTTTCTCGTATGATCTTTTGCAGGATCTTCGATATTAAGGGAATGGGTGGAAAAATGTAAGCTTCTTCTGGAGAAGTATTTGCGACATTTGGCATTCTTCCGTGTTGCCATTAGATCTATAGAGGGGAGTCCCCATCTCTTCACTATTTTGAGAAATATTTCCTGATTTAGTTCCCACTTGTGGTAATCCAAACTTTTTCTGCTTAAGAAATCTGCTGTTTTGTTTTGCGGGCCTGGAATGTGTATGGCTGTCATGTCGGCAAGATGAAGTTCTGCCCACTGGAATAGAGGTGACACTTCCTTCAACATAGAGATGCTTCTCGTGCCACCCTGCTTCCGAATGTAAGCAACTGTTGTGATGTTGTCTGATTGTATTTTTATGTTTTTTCCCTCTAACTTTTCTTGAAAAGACAGGAGTGCCCGGAAAACTGCTCTTGCTTTTAAGATATTTGATTGCTGATCTCCTGAGGGAACATGCCACCTTTCTTGTGTTACTTGTTCTCCTAGCACTGCTCCCCAACCCAAACCTGATGCGTCTGTGGTTAAGGTTAACCATGGTTGTGGAAATAACACTGTTCCTTTGCTTAGCCTTCCTGGATCTAACCACCATTTCAATTCCTCCTTTACTTTTTTCTTGATTGTTATTTTTTGTTCTAGGCTCTTTCTTTTCCACTGCTTGAGGAATGATATCTGTGGAATTCTCATGTGCCATTAGCCCCAGGGCACCAGTCCTATTGAGGCTGACATCGAACCCAACATCGACATGAATTGACGTGCTGGAATTTTCCTCATTCCCAGACAAGTCTTCACTTGGGTTGATAATTTGATTTTCCTCTGTTTGGACAGGCTTATCGAATTCCCTGGAATGTCTATCCAGGCTCCTAAGTACTGGAGAGCCTGAGTTGGATCCAATTGACTCTTCTGATGATTGAGACACCAACCATGGGAATTCAGTTGACTGATGACAACCTGTAAATCCTGTATCAATTTTTCCCTGGATTGTGCAGCCAACAAAAGATCGTACAAAAAATGGAATATCCTTATTCCTTTCAATCTCAGGTGGGCAATTAGGGTTACCATTATCTTTGAGAAAACCCGAGGGGCTGTTGAAAGGCCGAACGGCATGGTGATGAATTGAAAATGCTTTTCTTGAATCGCGAACCTCAGGAACTTGAAATGCTGCGGAAATAATGGAATGTGATGGTATGCGTCCTGGATGTCTATACTGCATAACCAATCTCCTGGAGTCAAAGAGTTTCTTATTGAAGAGAGAGATTCCATTTTGAATTTCTTTACTATCAAGTATTGGTTTACTCTCTTGAGATCCAGAATGGGTCTCCACTTCCCAGAAGGCTTTTTTACCAGGAAGAACACTGAATATATTCCTTTGCCTCTTTTGTCTTCTGGTACGTGGGAAATTACTCTTTGCTTCAGTAGTTCCTGAATGCAGACTGCTAGGGCTTGTTTCTTCTGTAATTCCTGAGGAATTGAGGAACAAACAAAATAATTTTCTCTGACAGGATTGCTGAACTCCAATTTGTAACCGGACCTTATGGTGTCTAGAACCCATTGGTCTCTGATGGATTCTGCCCAAGAGTCTTGGAACTCTGTTAGTCTGCCTCCTACACAAGACCCTTGGGCTGGTAGACCGTCAGAATTGTTTCTTTGGAAGAGGAAGGTTCTTCCTCCTAGATTGTCTGAACAGCCCGGACTGGCCTCCTCTCCACTGAGATTGTCTGGGATTTTCTTGTCTATTGCGAAAGGACCGATTATCTGAGGTATTTTTTCGGGCCTTAAAGGCACCTCCTCCTCTACTTGATTGTCTGAAGGGGTATCTCCTCTTCTTAGACTGTGGTAAGAACTGACTCTTTCCGCCTGAAGTCTTGGAAATTAGTTCTTCTAACTTTTTTTCCAAAAAGGATCTGCCCTTGAAAAGGCAAGTGACACAAGGCCATCTTGGAGGCTGTGTCAGCTTCCCAGGGTCTTAACCACAGCGCTCTTCTAGAAAGGACAGATAAGGCCATAGATCTTGAAGCTAATCTTGTGATGTCTACCGCCGCATTAGTGAGGAAGGCTGCTGCCAGCTTGAGCTCCGCTAGGCCTTCCAGAATATCTTTCCTATCTCTTCCTGTTCTTAGAGCCTGGTCCACATTTTCAACCCATATTTCTAATGCCTTTGCCACTGAGATGCTAGCCATAGCAGGCTTACAGATCTCCCCTGCATTAGTAAAGGCTCTTTTAAGGTCGGCTTCCATTCTTTTATCCATGGGATTTTGAAGGGTGGCTACATCATTGATTGGAAGGGCTGTACGTTTTGAAAGGTGGACTACTGGAGCATCCACAATAGGAACTGTGCATAGATCCTTAATATCTTCTTCTTTGAAAGGATAGTATTTTAAGAATTTCTTTTGTACTGAAACTCGCCTGGACATTTGTTCCCATTCTGAATGAAGTAATCCTTTGACCTCCTCATGGATGGGAAAATGGTCAGCTGACTTCTTGATTGAAGGCAGAAAAGTTGATTTTGCAGGCCTGGGGTCTGAATCCTTCAGTGATAAGGCTTCTCTTACTGCTCTGATAAGGGGAGCAATGATAGAGGTATCAAGGGAAGAGGAGTATTCATCATCTTCTTCCCCTATTTCGGTCTCTGAAGAATCCTCACCTGATATCAATTTACTTGGACCCGCTTCCTCATCTTCTGATATCTGCCATTCAAAAGCTGTTGGTTGTTTGAAGGATTTTAATTCTTCCTTAACCGTTGATTTAATCAGATCAATCATTTGTTGATTTGGCGAGCTTTCTGAAGCTGCCATAGACCTGAGGCATGATTCACACAGCTTTTTATTGGGCATTGGAGGAAGGTCACAGGCTGCACATGATCTCCTTGTGCTATCATCTGAAAGAGGGGCTCCTCTAACCAAGGTTGAAGAAAGTCCTCTAGTGGCCTTTTTCTTTTCTTTACCCACAGGAGTAAGGATCACACTGGAATGAATAAAAGATAATTATTACCTCCTGGTATATTGAGTATATATATATGTATTTTTTTTTTTTTTACCTACTACTGGAGGCAGTCTTTCTGAGGGGGTCAGCAGGCTCTGGATCCATCCTTAAAAAAAAATTATTAGCCAAGAATTAGCTGGATGGTTCAAGGTAACAAACCCTGATCCAGAGCCACTAAGTACCTGGATGGTGCGCAGATCTGGGCTTTGGCAGTCAGCAGCGTGTCAGGAGTAGAGCGTTTTCAGGCAGCTAACCCTTGCTCTGTTCAAATTCTGTTTTAAATAGCGCCTGATCGTTTGGCGCACTCCTATGACGCTTCTCCGCTCATTGCCCTTCAACAAAATGGCCGCCGGAGAACTGCGCATGCGCAGAGCGCCTAATCCGGTTTCCCTAAACCAAGATGGCTGCCGCTGGAACTGCCATTACCTCACGGCCCGGGATGATGCGTCTAGGCCTGGAACCGGAACCGCTGATGGACCTGCTGCCCCCGTTCCCATCCTACCCAAAAATAATGGACCCCATCCCGTCAGGTCGCCGGACCGAGCAGACACAGCCGGTAAGGCCGGGTAGATGGAGGGACACAACTCCCGCCTTCACGGCGAGGGAGAATATTTACTGGGGGAAAACTGCATAAAAAAACCCCCGTCCCTGGGCTGCCTTCTCGGCGAAGCCCTGCTGCCTCTAGTAAAAAAAAAAAAAAAAAAATTTTCTTCTGCAAAAAAGGAGCACTTGACAGAAGGAAAAAAGACACCAGGTAATGGGCAGGGAGGCTATTTAAAGTCTAAAGGGGTGGATCCTTCTGTATGGAGCGCGGGGAGGAGCTTACCCAGGCGTAGCTGACATGATGTGGCCAGGGAAAATTGATTTAAAAAACGCATCACACGTGAGCAAGATCAAACAGACCACAACTGACAAGTAAAAATGTTAGATTTGGAAGCTGAATAAACTTGAAATTGTACAAAACTTGAATGTTTGCTTAATTATTAATTCATTTATTTTTTAATGTAAAAAACTAGATTGAATAAAACCATGAACACACACTCAAATGCATAGAAATCATATTCTAATCATTATTCATTTAAAATTCTACTCATCCATTTTTTACACGAAAAAAAGGCTTTGATTTTGCCTAGGGCAACTCCCATTGACATCTACATGAACTTGCAATTTTTTAGAGGCTAAAGTTTTACATTCAAATTTTTCACGTTTTTGAGATTAATAAATACCATACATTCAAGTTTTTGAAACTATAATTCACATCACTGATAAATAGGACCCTAGAATCTTTATGAATTTATGATTTATGAATCAATCATAAAGGAAACCATGCTTCAGTTTGTTAGCTCACGCTGGGTTTCAGGCAGAAAAAGCTCTGCAATTTCCATAATTTTCCTAAAAAAAAAAAGTTTTTCTTCATCAAAAATGGCGGTTCGGGTAAATTATGGAAATTGCCACACTTTTTCAGCCTGAAACCCAGCGTGAGTTAGCATGGGGTTTCCTTTATGATTGATCGAGCAAACGGTTCGAGCAATCATAAAACACACCCAAAAGGGATTATTTACTAAAATCCATATGTATCTCATTGTCCCAATAAAAAAAGCTTGACCAAACTCCCATGCCCGATTTTGCCATATTTATTAATACATTAACTTGGATTAATCGGAATGGTAAAAAAAAAAAAATCGAAAAAATCTAGCAAAAACCGAAATTGTACAATTGTTTGGGCCTTTTTCTCTTTAAAGGACCAGTAACATAAAAAATTTTTTTTTTAAAAATTCGTTAGTACACATCAAAACAAAAACACCAACACAAATTATACTTTAAAATCACAAAGCTTTTATTAAGAAATAACTTACAGAAGCTGCACTTCCTGTCCTTTACAGAAACGGCGAAAAGGCGACCATCCATCCTGCTGGGCTCGATTTCTCCTCCTGGCTACTCTGCTGACAGCGTGTGAACGAGCAACTATTCACGGACAGGCATCATCTCTCCTCGGCTCTCCTCGGCTCTCCTCTCCTTCACTGTGCATGGCTTCCCTCCTCCTCGCTGCTCCCCCCAGCCAGATCCCCTGAACTGAATGATGAATGATCGGCCTGCTTGTCACTTCACAGCCGCACAGTACCTTTATTGCTGCGTATTAACGGTGCGCAGGGGGAAAGTCCTGAGGCGCCACATCCCTTTCTTTTCCTAATTGTGCTTCAACCACACTTTCCGTCCCTGCTGCAATGCACAGAGCCTGAGAGAGAGTATTTCCTAAACTTCAGCTCACCACAAGTCAGAGGCACAAGGGGTCAGGATAAAAATGTGAGGGCAATGGACTGAGCAGCTTTCTCTGTAATCCCTTTGGCCTCCTCTTCCCCCTGCGCACCGTTAATACGCGCAATAAAGATACTGTGCGGCTGTGAAGTGACAAGCGGGCCGATCATTCATCATTCAGTTCAGGGGATCTGGCTGGGGGGAGCAGCAAGAAGGAGGGAAGCCATGCACAGTGAAGGAGAGGAGAGCCGAGGAGAGATGATGCCTGTCCGTGAATAGTTGCTCGTTCACACGCTGTCAGCAGAGTAGCCAGGAGGAGAAATCGAACCCAGCAGGATGGATGGTCGCCTTTTCGCCGTTTCTGTACAGGACAGGAAGTGCAGCTTCTGTAAGTTATTTCTTAATAAAAGCTTTGTGATTTTAAAGTATAATTTGTGTTGGTGTTTTTGTTTTGATGTGTACTAACGAATTTTTTAAAAAAATTTTTTTTATGTTACTGGTCCTTTAAAAGCTAAATTTTTTCGTGTTTTTACCAAAAGAAAGTTGTAACTTGAGAGAGGTACCTCTCCCATTGATTTATATAGGACCTTGACAGGTTTGAGATGGTGGATTTTCAGATTCTGGCTTTTTGTAGCATCAAGGTATAATACATTTCAAAAAAGTCAAGTTTTTTTTTCTACAAAAGTTTGAGTTTTGCCCCAAAAAGCCCAACCACAAAATGTGAGGTTTAATAAATAGCCCCCTTAGTATAGTGTAGTATAGACAGTCATTCATCCTTTTCTTTTTTTTTTTTTTTTAACAATTTTTGATCAGTCATACAACCAATTTTTCAAAGAGTAGTAAAAGGGGGGGGGGTAAAGGAGCGAAAGAGAAGGAAGAAGGGGGGGGGGAAGGAGATCTGGCTGGCAGGAGATGAGTCAAAAACAGGCAGAGCTCAGGAACAAGGGCACAGGAACAAGGCAAATACTCAGATCAGGAAACAGGAATCACGGAAGGAACAAACCAGGAATCAGGCAGGGAACAAGCAAGAACAACAGAGTAACAGGCTGAATCAGGCTTGTGGGCTACAATGATCAAGCCACTTAGAGTTGCAGGAAGCTGGCTTATAAAGGCCTCAATAACAAAAGAGTTAAATGAGTCAGGAGGAGGACACTGCATGGAAAGGAATGTTAGAAGCCAGTTCTGGAACTTAGCGAGCTAAAAGCCGCCAGTGGCTCAAAGGGGCAAAGCAATAGAATAGAAACATGGTGATCAGAGTTTGATTACCGGCTGATCCTGACAACAAGAACATTTTAAGACAAATTAAACTCCCACAATCTGGCAGTTTAGACATTTTATAACATTTTCCATTTTTGGAATGTACAGAAGTTTTACACCATCCACATCCATTGCCTCATCAGCCTTGCTGTTAGAAATCTCTTTAGAATTCCTGATTCAAGATTGATTGCTTGATACTCAAAACTCTTTCTTATTGGTTCCACAATTCCTGTGCAATTGCAGGAACTGTCCCACTGGTATTCCATGAAATAGAGGGGGGGGGAGATGGCTACTGGCTAAGACTAGGGATGGGCGAATTTATTCACCAGGCGCGAATTCGCAGCGAATTTGCTTGATTCGCCGCCAGCGAATAAATTCGCAAAAATTCGCGGCAAAAATTCGCAGGCGTCAAAATAAAATTTTACGAAAAAACAGACGCCGGCGTCAAAAACAGGCCAAATTTGTTCCGCATGGTTACTATATACATCAGTTAAAAGGCAACCCTTCCTTCTTGAAAAAAGTGTAAAGTAACAAACATCTTACCAGCTCTACTCAAGGGATTATCTGTTAATTTAGTACTCATTCAAGTCAGAAACAAATGTTTACAAATCAGTGTGTGTGCTACCACATAAAGAATATCATCTGCATTCAGTATTTTGGTTATTAGTGATGAGCAGATATGTCCTGAAAGTCAGTGGCAAAAGTCAATGGATTCAACTTTATTCATACAAAATACATTGGGGTGGATGGCTTTTGTTATACACATACAGTGTACAAAACATGATTGTTTCTTTACTTGATTTTTTTCTAATGTGTCTGAATAGGAAATGCAAGATCTGAGACTATTAGTGCTTTTATTTATCCATCTGCTGTAACTAATAAACCGACACATACCAAATGCTTAGCATACATAAATATTAATATCAAAGTTCTCTGAATTGTGTTGTTGTGTAATGTCAAGAATGATATTAAATGAGCAGGATGAATCAAATCACAGGAGAGCTTGGTTCAGAAGCAAAATTTAATGTTTACAATATATGAGTAGGAGTATGGAAAACAGGAGCAAAAAATGGAATGGAGTAAAAAAAGGGCTGAAAGCAGTGATCAATACAGAATCAAATAGAAATAGAAGAACATAAGTGGGTGAGAAGTGGAGAAATACAAAAGGATGGGTGAAAGAGAAAAGGTAGTAATAAGAAAAGAGTAAAGGGATAAAGAATATAAAGACAAACATAATGACTCACTTTTAAGATAGAGAGACAAAAATAAATGGAGTAAAAGAGAAGAATGCAAAAAAGACAGAAATAGGAATGGCACAATACTGAGAGGGAACGCAGAGAGTAATATGGAATGAAAATGTCAGAGGGAAAGAGATTAAGTGAGTGTTTAGTTCAGAGTTTATCTTTCCAAAGTCTCATTATATATCATTGTTCACCCTTGGGACATGTATTTTGCTTGCCGATGACTTGGTTTTAGAAGTAGAACCGGTGTTAAAGTGAAATTAACCATTTCTGCATGTTGACATATATTTTCACTGTCCAAGTGAACTGCCAGTGTGAATGAGTTCATTGGCCTCTAAAAGTGCAATCATACATCATAAGAAGAGGAAAAGTGGAAACGCTTAAAAATTAAACAAGTTCATAAGAAGCACAAAGACATCAATATTTGGACAGTTGCTGATCATAAAGACATCAATATATGTCATGCACTTCCCAGTTGGCTGATCTTGAGATTGAGCCAAAAGCATTTTGAATACAGCAAATGAATGTTCATTAGATGCTGCACAAGAAGTTATGCACTGGAAACCAACCAAGAAGTCAACATGATGGCAATTAGCACTTTTATGTAAAGGTCTTAGGGCGTTGCCCCATCTTTTGCTTCATCTTTGGCACAGGGGGTAGGTGCACAGTAATGCTAGCATGTTCCCAGTTCAACATATTGACATACTGTATACCTCAATTTTTGTAAGCAATTATGAGTGCTTCTATATGTCGTACAAGCTTCTTTTGGGGGTTCTAAAAATTCTTGCTTCACACAAAGTTAGCATTTGTCATTGATATAGATGCCGAGCCTTCTGCTGCTATTGACACTTCCGTGAGCAAACATGTTGGGAAACTCAACATCCCTAATTTTAAATCTGCTAATCCATGGCCTGTTTCCTAGAATCAGATTTGAGCTACCTGTCCTGACCTCAACCTGTTTCCAATCGATTCTGATCTGCCTTCCAGTCTGTCAGTGACGTCAGCCTGATCTTAATCTCTAGTACATGAGAGATTAAGAAGACAATATTTCTCTCACAGGTAACCCTTTTTATTGATACACATAATATTATTGCAGAAAAGTCCAGATGTGTAAGTAAAATATTTGGGGGCAGATTTATCAAGGGTCGAAGTGAATTCGAGGGAATTTTCTTAGTAAAAAAATACCAAATTCAAAGTAATTTTTTGGATACTTCGACTTTGACTTCAAATCTGATTCGAAGTAAAATAGTTTGAATATTCGACCATTTGAAAATCGAAGTACTGTCTCTTTAAAAAAACTTCAATACTTCACCAAATTAAACCTGCCGAAGTGCTATGTTAGCCTATGAGGACCTTCTAGAGCGGTTTTCTAAGTTTTTTGAAGTCGAAGAAAAATTGTTCGATCGATGGATGGAATCCTTTGAATCGTTGGATTCGAAGGATTTCATCGTTCGAACGAAGATTTTACTTCGACCGCAAAACGGTCTAATTCGGTGAAAAAAACTTCGACTTCGATATTCCAAGTCAAAGTAAAGTCATTCCATGGTCGAATTTCGAAGTATTAATCACTTGAAATTCGACCCTTGATAAATCTGCCCCTTAATGTGCTTTAATTTGTATATCTGTGTTTGTACTTGACCAGGTTATTTTTTTCAAATCACTATTTTTTTTAAAGGTTTGTGAGTGCTTACCTTCCCCCCAATGATGGCGTCTAAACTCAGTTTCGAGATAATATATGTTTTGAATTTAGTTACTGACAAAAATGATAATTTTGGAGATATTGTGGGTCACTTTCAGGGATCCTTTATACATATGTTAAACATGAGCCCAATAAATCTGAATTGCACTAAAATGTCCTTTGGTTTCAGTTACAAATGTTTTTGGCCTGCTCTTGTAATTGTTTTAATAAATAATATTGTGTCATTTTAAAAATGATGGGTTTGTTGTTTTTGAACTAAACCATAACAATTAAGAATTACTTCATCTTATTTATGTCTCCTGGAAGAAGTTATTTAATCACTCAGTAATCAATTATGCTTGGGCTAGTCAGCATAACATCAGAAGGGGAAAACCTATTAAAGACAGTTTATTATCATCTCTAAACCTAGAGTGAACCATGTTTAAAAATAAGATAAACACATTCTTAACAAGAGCCCTCATCCTTACAGTAAACATTGGCATTGCGGCATATTGCTCCTTTAAACAAATTTACTATTTTACTCTTTATTTCTAACACAATTGAAAAAGAAGAAAATATTTTGTTGAATTACAATCGTCCATGTGAACTTTAAAACAATCACATTTTAGAGTAAATGGTCATGCTTGTAAGAGTAAATATCACTCAATGATGTGCCCAAATCCACTTCATTTAGTGGTGTTTAGTGATGGGCAAGTTTCAAGTCACCGAAAAGTGTATTTATTTTTGCTCTTTATTCAAACCGTACAACATTTTTTTAAATATACATTGGAGTCTAAGGGCATTTTTTTTCACAGCAAAACATACCAAAATATTTAACTTATCTCAGTGGTATTACTAGATAAATAAATGGACAATGCTCCCACATTCTTGCATCACATGGATAATACCTGTTGAGCTCAGATTTCATCTCTTTCCCTATGCCACCTCATTGTACATGTCTGTTAATCATTTGAACATATTTAGGGGCACATTTACTAATGGTCGAAGTAAAATCCTTCGACTTTGAATATCTCAGTTGAAGGATTTACCGCAAATACTTCGATCAATTGAAGGAAAAATTGTTCGATCGAATGATTAAATCTTTCGAAACGAACAATTCGAAGGATTTTAATCCACCGATCGAACGAAATTCCTTCGATCAGAAAATTGCTAGAAAGCCCATGGGGACCTTCCCAATAGGCTAACATTGGTGCTCGGTAGGTTTTAGTTGGCGAAGTAGATGGTCTAAGTTGTTTTTAAAGAGATAGTACTTTTTAGTTCGAATCGTTCGATTTGAAGTTTTTTTTTCTTCTATTCCTTCACTCGAGCTAAGTAAATGGGCCCAGGAAAGGTACATTCCCGTGCCTCAACTGCATTTGCTGTGCATCGATCATAAAAGGTGACAATATCGATCATCCGACACAAGGCACAAAAATTAAACTTAATGACTATGCGACCTGTAACTCTAAAGGGGTAATCTATATGGTGAAATGCCCATGCGGGTTAGTATATATAGGCCAAACAGTGAGGAACATCAAAACCAGAATAAAGGAACATAAAAATGATATACGTAACTTTAAACATAATACACAGACCGATACAGCAGTGGCTCGGCATTTCAACCTGGCTAAACATACACATGGACAACTGAAATGGGCTGTTTTAGAATTAGTAAAACCATTGAATAGAGGGGGCAACTTCAAACAAAAAATGCTCCAAAGAGAAGCTAAGTGGATCATGAGGCTGAACACATTGGCCCCCAAAGGTCTAAATGAAGCATGGGGTGTAAAATGCTTCTTATGAATTGTATTAATTTGAATTATGGATTTTTCTTTTTCTAGACTCCTTTGATCCTGACTCCCATATATTTATGTGTAGGTACTGTAAGAAATATTTATTTATCGCTTCTAAATGTACTGGCTTGTCTCTTAAAAAAAGTATTAAAATAGTAGCTTAAAAAAGTATCCTAAAGAAAGTTATTTAAAAAGAATCTAAGAATAATTTATTGTCTAATAGACAGCAGAAATGAAATATTTTCCAAAATGGTGACACAGTTTTCGGACACAGATGGTAGGCAGACTCTGAAAAGAGTAGTGCCTAATTTTCAAGTAATTCTTTTATGAATTAAAATATTGTTTCAATTTTAATGTTGTTTCTAAGTACTAAGGTTATATTTTAAATGTTACATTGTTTTAAATGTTGCAGTGTGTTGCAAGGTGCACAGTTCCTCTGGTGGATAAACACGTCTTTAAGATGGGAAATACACGCTACTTTAAATAATTGATTGATTAACATATGATGTCACTGAGGGAGGAGTAACATTGTGGGTGTTGTGTTATAAATTGGTCTTTTTTGTAATTGTATTTTTCACTTGAAAAAGGATCCATGATGATCCGAAACATGTTGTGATAATAAAGGAATTTTGCAGCCAAGTCTGCGGATTGTTATGCTCCTTCCTATCCTACAACTGTTGCATGAGTACAAATTTGGCCTGGCTGGTGTGGCCTGAGTAGGAAAGTGAGCTACACAGGTGGAGATCGTTTGGATAAAACTACATTTTTGATGGTCAAAAAGAGGTTTGGTATTATTAAGGCAATTACTGGATAATTGTGTATTCGTATATATTCGTTTATTGTGTGTTAGATGTGCATATTTATACAATTTAACATTTTTGCTTAACATGCAGTTTTATTCTTTTTAATTTGTTTATGAAGGTCTCTACAGAATATTTCTTTAGCAGATCATTCTGTTACCACAAATCCATCTTTCATTCATCTAACTGTCACCCAGTATGACCATGATTAATTGAAACATCAGAGCTTGGCATCTGCCTGAGCAATATATTTTTCCATTAGTATTGTTGCATAACATTAATTTTATATGTCCAAGAGCTTAAGGTATCTCCATTAGTGCTGATGAGATGTAAAATGCCTGTTACATTTACAATTTTTTTTTTGGTGGTGAGTAAATTGAAATATTATTTTTTTGAGTAATATAGAATATTACCCAAGTCATCAACTTTAACTGCAACAGATACAGCAATAATAAAAAAAGAACATAGCAGATCATACACTGATTCGATTAGGTCGTGATTATGAACTAGAGGGCTGGAGTAAGTAATAAGAGAGATTAGAATCTTAATTTTCAACCACAAGCACACGTGGGGGCATGATAAAATAGAAACAAAACTTTGCATGGCTTGAAATGGTTCACTGAAGGTCGCTGCATTCAAACTCGCTTGTTGCTTATTCTGTCCCACCACTTAATTATGCACTAATTAATTGTGCACTTGTGGGTCTATTGATGCTGGAGAACATCTATTGCTGATGAATTACCACTACCCTGGATGTGCCAGTGATTACAGTGGTCCCACAGCATGTTCAGTAAATAGGCAGAGAGGAATAAGGAAGGAAATAGTTGGAACAAACCATGTCTTTATGGGCATATTTATTATTAGTTATTTTACAATGCTTCTGGTGGACGCGCAAAAATGTTACGCCTTACATGGCAAAGCCAGGCGGTGTGTGGTGTATGATCCCACTGATTTTTATGCAGCATAATAAATATGCCCCCCTAAAGTCTAATTTCTGATCGTAAGAACAACTGCAGGTATGTGCTTGCGTTCAAAGAGACTCCTTGCACTTCTAAATAAGTACACTAAGCCCCAATGGTCTTTTCTGCCTTTTCTGATGAACCATTTGCTAGTATGCATACTGATACTGGGGAACCCTGGAATTAAAGCAACAAACTGGAATTGAGTCAGTCCAAATTCTGAGAATGCTAGCTGCAACTTGAACATTATCCATAAATTTGCATACACGCAGGAACATTTATTTTGACACATTTTGACAGAAGTGTAGTTAATAAATGAGCCCCTACAGTACTTTGCAAACCTGTATGTACTACTAAACAAAAGAGGTTAAACAACTCTACATTTACATGCTGGGATCAGTAAGTAGGATTTTTCTGCAAATAAATAGTGCAATACATGTGTTTTTGTATTGGAACATGTAAGGACTCACCCTGGGGATCTAGTAGCCGCAGCATGCATCTTCTCCCTTCTGTGCCGGTTTCTCCTATGCGTGCGTGGCGCACACTTCCGGGTTTTGCGCGTCGGCGTGATAACGTCATTATGCATTGGCGCGAATTTCAATGAGTATTTAAAGGGATTTTTGTATTTAGGAATTTGCCTGTTGTTAGGTTCTACTTGTTAGTATCCTGGGTGTTATTCCTTGTGAATCCTGCTTGCTTTATTGTTATTGACTCTTGCCTGCCTGCTGACTATTCTACGCTCTCCAATCCTGATCCTAGCCTGTCTGACCATTCCTTGAACTCTGCCTGCACCGATCCAGTCTGTCTGACTATTCTCAACTCTGCTTGTGCTGGCCAGGCCTGCCTGAAAACATTATATCGTCTGGCCTGTTTTCCGAGCTGTGTTGTCTTCCATCCTATCTCCTTGTTAAAAGAATCGTGCCCCTTTGCTCGTCAAGAACCCCTTGCTCCTCTCTTATTAAGACCCTCACATAATCATTTTCCTTTATAAAATGATATCCTTACAGTCAGGACCACATACACAGATACAAAGCCCAGCTAAGAGTTAGAAGTCAGTAGAGAAGATAAAGGTCACCTGCACAAGGTAGATAAAATATAACTATTATTTTTTTAATGATTTTTATTTGAGCAATGAACAAACAGGATTTAGAAATCACCTTAGCAAAACAATATTAAAGGCATGATTACAGTGATACAATGGTTCAGGTACAGCAGAGTAGCACAGTCAATGTATAGTTGGATTTTCACTGTACATGTTGTTCATCGTTTGCCATTATAGTTTGAGAGATATGGCGCACCTCAAGAAAAATCTCAGTAGTGTCACCATTGCTGTATTGCTCATAGTTAAAGAGGTGTAAACCTTTTATAGGTATAACAAAAATAACCATAAATAAATTAAAATGGAAAACAAAAAAGAACAATCTCAATCAAAACTCTCTGGTTCAATTAACTTTTCAGTTGTAATGTTGCTCGTAAAATACAGAAGGAAGACTTCCTTAGTTGACTTACAACTCACACTCTATTTATCTCATCTGCAGGGAGATTATGACCCTATGTACGTACCAGTCAGTGGATTAAAAGCATGCATGAATCTTATTTTTCATTGTCTGTGGTATGATTTCAATAAAGATTTCCCAAGTTTCCAAAAATTTCGGGAGTGCTGCATTTATTAAAGGATGCCTCTACCCAATCCATATAAAACACCCATATCAACTGCTCAAGAAACAATTTGACAGTTGGGGAGTATTTGTGTTTACACTTGTAGTATAGATTTTTTTTTTTTGCTACAGCAGTTATCTCTTAGGTCCCCTTGAGATTCTAGCTTGAACATCTGGGGTCATGCCCCACTTTGCCCATGCAGGTGACAAGGGTACATAGTTGATCAAATGTTGTGTTGCATCCCCATAAACAATGTACAGTAACAAATCAGCTTTCATTTGTCCTCATTTTGGGCAGTTGTCATTAACCCTTCTTTGCATTTTGAAAACAATTTCTAGCATCAGATAAGTTATATCAAATTCGTTTTGAAACATTTCTCTGTAAATATTTGATTGCAGGATATGCGATAATTGCTTTTAGAATTCCATCCACGTCCAATTCCAAGTTGTGGAAAAGCAGTCAGTTTGGTATAATCTATATTCTTCTGCAAGAATTTATTATTGATGGACATTGCTCCCCTTATTGGGTTGTTCCATAATAATAAGCTATCTATTGTGTTGTCCCAATCTGCACTGGATAATCAGTAATTAGTATACCAGTTCTGCTGGTATAAGTCTGAGCTTGGAGAAAGGCAAATACATTGCTGGGTAGGGAGGGATTTTGTGGTGTTTATACAAATGGCCTGTAGATATCACTGTGCTCAAACTTATACTGTGCATACTTCCTGAACAGCTGAAAAGTGAAAGTTAATGTTGTGTAATACCTGCATGAGCCTGCTAATAAAGCACTGTTATACTCTCCTCCTCCTCGGCTACCTGAAACATAATAGATTGACAACGAGATGGCTCTTCTACCTCTGCAGCAGCCTGCACCTTTTCTTCCAAACCCTGTGAGCCTACCCTGGTATGTTTGAAAATTACATTATTGCTGCTGACCAAGGGGAGATTTCTGCTGCTAGAAAGCGTGCTTAACTTATTCACTGCCTGGGAGCAGAGGGTTAGCGTATATTCTATACATTATCATTACCTGATGATACTTATGAAACTGCTCTTACTGCTATAAAGAACTTTTTCGTGCCAAGAATAAATGTGACTTTTAGGGGCAGATTTACAAAATTCGAGTGAAGAATTCGAATGTAAAAAAATTCGAATTTCGAAGTATTTTTTGGGTACTTCGACTATCGAATTGGTTAAATTCGATTGAATTCGATCGAATTCGAACGATTCGAACGATTCGAAGTAAAAATCGTTCGACTATTCGACCATTCGATAGTCGAAGTACTGTCTCTTTAAAAAATACTTCGACCACCTACTTCGGTAGATAAAACCTACCGAAGTCAATGTTAGCCTATGGGGAAGGTCCCCATAGGCTTGCCTGTGATTTTTTGATCGAAGGATTTTCCTTAGATCGTTGGATTAAAATCCTTCGAATCGATCGATCGCAGGATTTGCGCAAAATCGTTCGACTTCGATATTCGAAGTCGAACGATTTTAGTTCCCAGTCGAATATCGAGGGTTAATTAACCCTCGATATTCGACTCTTGATGAATCGGCCCCTTACATTAGGGTACTGCTATACTTGGAAGGGATCTCTAAACCTACAATTAGTTGATGGTCTCATTACTACAGCACCAGTGTCTGCCACACAGCTAGTGTCTAAAATTTCACCGCAAAGCAACACTTCACTGGGCTGTGCAAAGAACTTGTACACAAAGTTAAGGTGAGACCGGATGTAAAACCAGTACCATTCCCTGATTCAGCATGTGAAAAACTTGCTATTGATATTGTGGGTCCTTTTACAGATGCTCCTATAGACTGCAGATTTGCTATACCCTTGATAGACTATTACAGTAAATGGCCTGAAATTGCATTTGTTTCGCATATAACATCAGCTATAGTAATGATATTTCTGTCTACAGTCTTCAGTAGAGAAGGTAATCCAAAGGAGACAGCGGACAACGGAGCACAGTTTGTCTCATCTGAGTTTGAATTCTTTCTGAGAGAGAGGAATATTGTGCATAGGAAAACTTCAGTGTATTACCCACAAGCAAATGGAGAAATCGAGAGATTCAACAGAAGTCTGAAAGAAGCACTATAGACAGCAAATCTTACTGGGAAATCTTGGAAAATCCTACATAACTACAGAGCAATGTGCCATGCAACAACTCCAAACAGATGCGCACTAAGTTACATGTTGCAGACATCAAACTTCCACAAAATACTGTGCCTACAAAATCATCTACTGCTGACATTGTGCAATGTCAACAAGCCAAATGCAAGGCTTATACTGACAGAAAATGTGGTGCAAGAGAAGTACACTTTCAGCCTGGATCTTTAGTCAGAATTAAGAAACCAGGAATACTGAAACAAGGACAATCTAAATTTGCTACACCACTTCAAGTGAGACGCCAGTGAGGACCATACACATATGAACTGTCTGATGGACGCATATGGAATGCAAATCGTCTTGCTCCTGTTAGGAATGACTTTGGAGAAGCTCTATTTGTTGAAGGAAATTTTCCTACTCCTGATGCCAACTACAATAGGCCTCAAGAAAGTGAACATATAAGGCATACTGAGAAAATCAGAAAACTACCTGCAAGGACCAAGGACAATGTGATGTGAATAATGCATAATATTGTTTTAAAATGCATACTGTTTAATTGTTGCTGTTTATTATAGTTGTCCAAATGCTTTCCTACTAAAGGGGGAACATGTGGTGTTTATACAAATGGCCTGTAGATGTCACTGTGCTCAAACTTATACTGTGCATACTTCCTAAAGAGCTTAAAAGTGAAAGTTACTTTTGTGTAATACCTGCATGAGCCTGCTAATAAAGCACTGTTATACTCTCCTCATCCTTGGCTACCCAAAACATAACAGATATTTGTCCTGTATCTGAGCCCATATAAGTGTCTATGCCATTCAAATTCTGACGTAAAGTTGTCACTCCTGCCCTCTGCCACTCACAGTATACCATAAGTGAATGTCCACTTGCACCAGTAGAACAATGATTTACTGACTAGTAACTGCATCTCAAAAGGGTTGTAGTAGAAGAGAGAGCACTAACCACAACAGTGGGTATTCCACTAAAGATACTGTAGAATAAATGAGAATAGATTGGCTCTTAAAATAAGCAGTGCTGTCACCAGTGTATGCTAGGTATAGGCATTAGCAAGTTGGGCTAGTTGGCTCAGAGCTAAGCTCTATGTATAATGAGCTACTGTTCATCTAAAAAGATAACAAGCTGTATCCGGGGGGGGGGAGAACATTTTATTTATACAGAAGGCCTCTCAGTTGACTGCTGATTTGTTTGACTTTGCTCAAAGTTTGCCCTGTTTAGAGCAAAAAATAACAAACATTGATATTTCCTACATAAAAAAGTATGATCAGTGGAAGCCCAATGAAATAAACCAATGTTGAAAAAGGGAGTTCACTGTCCCTACAAAATATGTTAAAACAAGTATTTTACTTTAAAGCAGCTTAAATTACCGGGTTGGTTTTAAAACATTTTATTGTCTCAATAAAATTTTACTCTAGTTTAACTTCAACTTAAGGCTATTGGCACTTTTATTAATACAGTATTTGTGTATAAAAATGATAAGCCTGTAACCTGTGCATATGAGTTGGAAATTATGGCCTGAAATTATGGCCTCTTATTTTGAAAACAAGTGCTTACTGAATTATATTTAATTCTGTTAGCAGTTCACCATTGAATTGCTTATGAGAAATTGTAGGTTTCATAGTATAGGAGCTTTCAGGAGATCGTAAACTATCAGCTTAGATTTATATCTGACCTTGTCCCATGTAGACAGCATACAGCCGAATAAGTGGGATATACTGTACGGCGTTATCTCCATTTGAACCCAGGCCAGCTTGATAAATAGGGGGCAGAACTAATATTTCCTTTTCAACTCATCTGGGAGGAGGCTCCCCATAAAATAATATTTCCAATAATAATTTACAAACAAACAAGGGAAAGTTGTGCTCACCACTAATTTTTAAAACCATTAGGCGGGGGTGCAATGAGGCTGTGACCACAAAATACATATAGTGAAATACAAGAGTCCTCTGAACTCAACCCATTATCAATATATTTAAGACAGAGACATTTTGTGCATACTGCTACTGAAAAATGCCTTACACTTTAAACAACACAGGGATTGTTTGTCCATATATTGCAATATATTTAAGCTGGCCAACTACGTCAAAGTCATCCCATATCTGGCCAGTCCTATGCTCAATTTTATCTGATTCATTAAGAATTCTATTGCTTCATTATACATTTTACAAAGGGACTAAGTTTTACCTGCAACTTACTGGTGTCTAATAAAAGGGCAGCCAAGTTTGGGAGTTTTACTTTGAAAGCAGCTAGTAAGTTGCAGGTAAGGTATTTTTTAGTAGCAGTATGCACAAAATGTCTTTGTCTTAAATATATTGATAATGGGTTGAGTGCAGAGGACTCTTGTATTTGTGTATATAAATACGGTATATATATATAGACATCCTTGATAAAGGTCCCCAAGTGGGACCGAAACGTTGGACACAATGCTGTGTTAAATAAAAGCACGTTTGATTGATCTACAAATGAGTGTGCTGATCCTTTATCATATATCATATATATATAGATATATATATATATACATATTATATTTTCTGCCTTTGATTTCTGAACTGCACCCAGGTATGTAACTTTTGAAGTGTGTGCTAAAGCATTTCACAGTATATATATATATATATATATATATATATATATATATATATATATATATATATATATATATATATATATATATATATATATATATATATATATATAATCTTTGTATAGTACGACAGACTATGTTGGTTCTATATAAAGAATAACAATAATGTCCTTTGTCAAGCATAAAACCACCAATTTTGTATTTTGTCACAGAATTTTATAAACCACTGTTAGTGGTTCTTTTACACATGAAATGAATGTTTCACAGAATGAAAATACCCATTCATTTCAGGTTTACACAAAACATCATTGGAGAGAGGGTGCGTAAATTTCCTGCTATTTTGTTTTTGGTTTTTTTTGTCGGATGTGGAAGGCATGTATTACGCCATTTCTAAAACTACACTGTTGTGTCATACACTTGTCTACACACTTGTGCTAAATGCTTCCAGATGCTCTCATTAGAAGGAAATTGCTCTATTTAAGAGGATTAGTGCTTGCTTACCTCTTGCATCGAATTCTTTCTGGTGCGAAGCCTCGACATGCCAGAAGTAGAAGCCCTGTCTGCCAGGAAAATCATGGTGGCACAGTACAGAATAGCAGTGTTAGTGAGGCACTGCCTTCCCAAATGACACCCAGGGAACTTTATTTTCATATATATAATAGAGAATATTTGAGTGTGTCTGTCTTGTTACATGCCTTACTGTTTGGTGTAAGCACTTTGTACAGGTTCCAACAGCACATTATTCAGAGGTGTTGAAAGCTTTATATAGCTTCGATTATGTCATGATGGGGCTACCATAGTTATACTTCATCAACATAAAATGCAAAGTGATATTGCTAAGGAACAGGGACCAAAAATATTTGACCTGAGTTTATGACAATATAAATCATACATTGCGCAATGTATGACCACAGATTCAGATCTTTGCTGTTCTAAAAAAGAAAACAAATCATCAACTATGATAGATGGAATATACTGAAACCTATATGAACTGAAATGTGAAATCAAGGCATCCACAGAACTGCTAGTACAGTATGTTTGGGGGCCTTTTTTTACATTAGGGGATGCACTGAATCCAGGATTCGGTTCAGGATTCGGCCTTTTTCAGCAGGATTCGGCCGAACCAAATCAGAATTTGCAAAATGCAAAAAAAATGCCTGCCAATTGCTGCACATTGCACACTGTTCATCTTCAAAAATGAGGCCTATGATCTTACATTTCCAATCTTTAAAATAGGAGCCATCTACTTAAAATGATTCCTTAATTGGGGAGAAAGCTTTGTTTGTGAACAAGCCTAAAAAAGACTATTGTTGGTATAAGTATCTTATATACTGAATGTACTGTGTTGGCCTTAGAGGTTCAGCAAGGGTAAGAAGAATTTCACTGGCACACAGGAGTTGCTGTAGCAGGGCAAGCCCTTGCAATTTTATTATGCAATTGTGCAACGTTTTCAGGGACACGCCCCCTTGTCAAAGGGGCGTGTCCCCAAAATGTTGCACAATTGCATAATAAAATTGCAAGGGCCTGCCCACATAACATGTAGTATGTGCTCATCTCATAATCAGCTTTACATTTCTGAAAATGCTGGGTATTACAAAAATGTGTCGTAAAGCAAAATATACCTTATTTATTTTGCTGTACATTCATGATTTCAAGAAATACGTCCTTTTCCAATGTTAGATAAATACTCTGAGCTTCATTAAATGGGTACAGGCAAAATTGTAAAAAGAAAGAAAAAGCCAGTTTTTTTGTATTCTTCTATCTCTGTGATCTGCTGTAATCCTTCTGTATTTACATCACCACCAAAATATGCACCAAATTGCTACATACATGAGACCCTTAAAGCAGAGTGGAAACAAAAGCAAAGTGGTGCTAGAATAATAGTACCCTGAAAAACAACTAGTCTATAATTTGGTGGCACAAAGTGGTGCCATAACCTGGCTTTCGGTAGAAACACATTATAGATACGCTAGATTTGGGATCTGTGATTTTGATACTGTAATTGATGTGGTTGCTGAAACTTATATGCAGTCTGCTAAGCCCTTCAATCTGTGGTAATCCTATTTGTAGCCAGGAAAAAACTAGAATTTGTGGGTTCTGCTTTTCCTTTCTCAGACAGTTCTCAGCAATATTTCTGTGGGTCAGAGAGATCATTAGATTCCCTTTGTTGTGATCTTTTTCTAATATTTTATTTCATTTTAAAAACCTTGCAATGAATTCATGTGAAAAATAACTAGTAAACATTGAAGTTTGACCACAATGAACATGGAAGTGTAACACATAAACCCATACAAAATATTTGTAATTTGCAATATATTAACAGGATGGTAACATCACCTCATTTCTTTTTTTCAATTGAAAAAGTAGTTGTAGTCTAGTGGATAGAAGGTCCTCTAACAATGTAGGGCAGGTGTAGCAGTATACTGAGTGAAACATGTGATTTTGCCTTCTCAATGTTTATTGGTAGCTCCAAAGCAGAAACAAGGTGCAATGAAAAAATGCCCATAGACTTTAATGTCGTTTGCTACAAAAATGTAGTGCAACAAAATATTTGTAGCAAAAAGGTTTTGTATATTTTCAGCAGTTTTGCACATTTTTCAGCATGGTGAAATGGGACAGATTCGCGCATCACTATCTGTGAGTATGCCCTTGCCATCTTTTGTTTTGGGTTGTTCATGGGAGAGGCACTTCTACATTAGTTTGAACAAAAAGATGTTGCTTATCACTTAAAGGGCATGTAAAGGCAAAAAAAAATAAAATCCCATTTTTACTATATTAATGAAAAAGAAACCTATCTCCAATATACTTTAATTAAAAAAATGTGCACCATTTTTATAAAAAACTGTATGTAGTGAAATTCTCCCTTCGTTTACTGCTGTGGATAGGAATTGTCAGACGTTCCCTAACTGCTGAGCAGGGAATCAATCATACTTATGAACAGCGGTGGGAACCCCCGCCTTACTTCCCAGCCATGCAGAACTCAAGCAGCTTTGTTTGTTTCCCTGTTTTGATCATTTATGACGATCCCTAAGCCCAGACCACACTGAGCATGTGGGTGGTCTTGGTTTTGCAAAAATGTTTAACAAAGTTACAAGATGGTGACCCCCCTGTGGCCAACTTTGAAAGCATAAATTATTTGTTTGATTAGGCTTGTGGTGCAGTAAGTTCATGTTTATGTTTAGTATACAAAATACAGCATTATTAGCCTTATTCTATTTTAGATTTTACTTTCCCTTTAAAAAAATACTGAACTGTGCAAGGCAGGGAGCTCACTAAATAAACTGCAGAGCCCTCCATATTATTTTTTAGTGTATGGTATCACTTTTTCCAGCCTGTGGCTGAGTGCCAGAGTCTGACATAGTGCTTTCACTGGGCAGCACCACCACCTACATTACCATTCTAAAGGTGTAAGCTGGTAACCCAGTGAATTCCTCAGATACAGCTTGTATGTACTTTGGTGCATGGCAGGTTTTACTTAGCTCTGCCTCCAACTCTGTTGCCAAACGTTTTTAAATATATTTACTGCTGCATTAGAACTTAACCTACATAAAAAGGGATATTTTATGTCCACAGATGCAGTGGGCAACTTGCACTTTTCCCTGCAGTGAGTTGCATCTAAAACCACTTTTATCAAAGGTACTTGGGGCCAAATGCACTCTTCCATATACTTGTGCTCAGCATCAGTCAGTTGTTCCTGCTTTCCATTCCAAACTGCACAACTGAACTTTTTGGCACACATCACTGTGCAAACCCTGGAGCTACTGTCCCCCTTCTGACCAGGTGGCAGCTCCAGGATTCCCTTAGCACCCTGCAATTGCAGATGTTACTCACATGCCAAACACCGGAAACGATGGCAGTGCGTGAGAAGCAACACAATTCAAAACTGGTGCATTGTGTGAAAAAAACCATGGTGATGCACTTTTCTCACTGCATCAGGGTAAGTAAATTAGCCTTATTAATGTTGATCATGGAGACTCTTTCTTTTTTATTTTCATGTTGCATTTATAATCTGTGTGCTATGCACAATGAATCTGTAATATCAAAAAGAATTGAAGACATCTTGTGATTCATTTTAGGCATGTTTCGGCACATTCTGTATTGCTGCCTGTCAGTATGTGAGTCTTAGGTGGATAAGAACATGAGTGTCTCAGACATTACTCATTCTGATTGGTTGACATGCAACCAATAATGTATTCAAGGTATTTCATACCTTGTCCCTCAAGGTAAAGAATACCATCACAGAACACAAATAAATGATAAATAATGCATCACAACTGTAGGTTCACATCTGCAGTGTTCAAGCAAACTGGTTTTGATTTATGAAGTATTCCTGGAACAATGTTTGAACAGAGCAGATTAACTCTGCAGGCAGTGAAAGTACTGTAAAAATGTAATCTGATTAAAAATAAATACTATTAATAAAGAGATACTCAGCAGGCTTTTAAAATGTAAAAAAATGAAAACGAAAGTTGACAGCATGGTGCATTTCTATGAACATTACAATTACACCACTAATTTTTCATGTGCTAACTTATGTACTGTATAATTCATAAAGCAATGAAAAGAACCAAAACTAGCCAAAAAAATTAAGAAAGAAAGGGTCAGCTCAGCACAAACACAAATGTGTTGTGTTGTATGTGTTCCAGTATCTATTACATTTTATTTTTACAGCCATAGGAATAGTCTTACTATTAGTATAACACTGTAAAACAAGACACTGGGGCTCATTTTTTTTTTTTTAACAAAGCTTTATTGAAATAAAGTACAGAAACATGGTCAATAAGCAGGTTCACAGGAGTACAATCAACAAGCATTGGAGACCATTGCAGTATACATTAACAGAGGATCATTTTCACTTTTTTGTTTTTATTATTGAGTTTATTGCATTCCATGGTTATATCTTCAATAAACCAATGCATGGTGTCGTATCACTGTACCAATAAAACTACCAGAACAACCTAACTCAACTTGTGCTTCACTGCGTTATGTGCTTGTCAAGATCTACCTATAGTGCCTAAGGTTCCAAGAGAAACAGGTGTACCATCTAATGAACACAATTGGGGAATGCTAAGGTGGGTGTTTAGGACCTCAAGCAGGACTCTCATGAATGTCCATCCATGGGGACCAAATTTTTGTAAATTTCGCCGGGCAACCCCTTCTAGTGTAAAGAAGTTTGTATAACGGTACTGCAGAGATGATCAGGGATTCCCAGAACCGAATAGTTGGGGCTAAGTCAGCTTTCCATTTTAAGGTAATAGATTTGCGGGCATAAGCAAACATTATGGAGATCAATGCTTTCTCTGCCATTGTTGGGGCTAAGTCAGATACATGGTTCAGCAACATCCCAAGAGGCTCTACTACCAGAGGAATATCCATCATGTCGGAGATATACTGAGCTACATCACTCCAAAACCTCTGTACCTTAGTACAGGACCACACCATATGAATAAAGTCTGTCGGGGAAAGGTGGCAACGGGGACACACATCAACCTGGGATGATGACATTTTAGCTAATACATTCGGAGTAAGATATGCCCTGTGTAAGAATTTATATTGTACCATTTTATCTCTGGACGCTACTAAGTGGTCAAAAATGGAATCCAGAATCTCCTTCCATGTCTCAGTGTCCAATTCAGGAATATCCCTATGCCATTTCCCCAGTAATTTGCCCAAAGGGGATTTCCCTGCCGTTATTAGAGTGGCATAAAAACCAGACAAACTTTTCACGTGTGTATTAGTGAGGGCTCTTGCTTCTAACTGAGTGGGCTCAGTCGTTACCCGCATCCCCCTAAATTGTGATTGCGTGGCATGCCTAAGCTGAAGGAAACGGAAAAACATTTTATTGGGCAGGTCGTATTTAGCTTTAAGCTCTGCAAAATCCAACATTTTACCCTCAACCATGATATCTCCCATGTACTTGATGCCACAGGAGGCCCAAGCTTGGGGGTCTGGAATGGTTCGCATGTGCGATAGTTTAGGATTGCCCCATAAGGGTGTGAGTTTCGAGCAGTAATCTACCGGTTTTGGAAGGAGACCGTGAGCTGTATTCCAAGCCCATACTATTTCTCTCATAAGTGGCGTCGCTTTTGCTGTATATTGGCATCCTCTATAAAGGAGATTTTTAAGTTCCTCATATGACCCAATAGCCTGGGCCTCTAGGCGAGTAGCAGGATTATCTAAAGATGGGGTCATCCACCACTTTGCCATGACCAGCCTTGCAGCCAAGTAGTATAGAAAAAGGTTCGGGGCCGCCAGTCCCCCCGCCTGTGTTGGGAGCTGAAGTTTGACCATGGCAATCTTTGGCGTAGACGGGTGCCAATACAATTGTGTAATGGAACTCCTTAGAGTTCTGAAAAAACTGTTTGGGATCCTCACTGGGGATTGTCTAAAGACATACGTAAACTTGGGCAGCATGACCATCTTGAACAAATTTATGCGCCCAAGCAGGGAGAGTGGCAAGCGTGTCCATGCTTTGATTTTTTGATCCAACCCCTGAATGAGGGGCAATAAATTTAGCTCCACAAATTTACTCGGGTCCAAATGGATGTTAATGCCCAGGTATTTGAAGCGGTCTGTCCAGTTCAAGCCATGAGGTAGAACAGGCGGGGGGTTGGCAGGGGGTCTATTGGGAATAATGCAGATTTGCCCCAGTTTACCTTCAGACCAGAGTAGGAAGTGTGTACATTAATGATATCAAGTGCCGCCCCCAGGTCACTTTCTGCATTAGCTAGATACAGGAGCGTGTCGTCTGCAAACAGGGATATCTTTTCAGTGACCCTGCCCAATTTGAGGCCAGCTATTCTGGGTGATTGTCGTATCATGTAAGCTAAAGGTTCCATGGCCACTGCAAAGAGCAATGGAGACAGCGGGCACCCCTGCCTAGTTCCCCGGTGTAGTCGGAATGGGCAGGAGGAGTTGTGATTCGTGCGGATAGTGGCCTCAGGAGCCCTATACAGCATTTGTACCCATTTCAGGAACCCGGCAGGAAAACCCATACATTCCATCACCGCCCAAAGATAGGACCATTCCACTGAGTCAAATGCCTTCTCATTATCTAGGGCCGCAACGACTCTAGTGGTGGAGTTGTCATGGGTCACTGTGAGATTTGTGTACAGCCTCCTAATATTTATGTCAGTGGTTCTGGCGGGAATAAATCCTGACTGGTCTATATCAATGAGTTGGGTAATAACCATATTAAGTCGTCTGGCAAGAACTTTTGCTAGTATTTTGGCATCGCAGTTCATCAAAGAAATCGGTCTATAGGAGGCACATTGTTTAGGATCTTTATTTGGCTTAGGGAGGACTATAATTAGGGCTTTGTTCATCGAGTCTGGCAGGGGGGTGCCCTCTCTGACGTCATTAAATAGTTGTAACAGGCTGGGGGTCAACTCTTTTTGAAAAGTTTTATACCATTCCATAGGGAGACCGTCTACACCAGGCGTTTTACCTCTCGGAAAGGAATTAATAGCTTCTGCAATTTCTTGGGCAGATATGGGAGAGTCCAGGAACAGCCGACTTTGTATATCTAGTGTTGACATATCTATCTTGCCCAGGTACCTCAGTATATCCTCATAGTTAAATTCTAGTTTGGAGCTATAAAGGCTTGCATAATAGTCCTTGAATGTGTCATTTATTTCCCTGGGGTCAGTGGTAGGGAGCCCTGGTCTCTGTTCTATTACAGGGATCGCTGTGTGCTGGGCAGGGTCCCTACTAAGGTAAGCCAGTAGCTTACCACATTTATCTCCCGACTCAAGGACATTTGTTTTTTGGTAGATAATACTTTTCTTAACTGCCTCCGTTTGGGCTAGAAGGAGAGCTACTTGTGCATTTTGCCAGGCAGCCATGGTGGCCGGATTGGGGTTGGCTATATAAGTAGCTTCCGTGGACTCCACTTCCTTTTGTTTCCCCTCCATATGTACTACGGCTTGGTTCTTGGCCTGTCGTATTAGCATAGAGTACTCCCCCCTGATATATGCCTTGAGAGCATCCCAGACAATGGAGTTAGTAGCTGTTCCTGCATTTATGGCTAAGAATTCAGTAATTGAGGAGGCTATGGGCAATAAAAGGTCTGGATGATTTATCCAGTGTTGACTCAGGCGCCATGTATTGTCTTGGGGTTCAGGACTGACTTGAATAGTAAGGGGAGAGTGATCTGAAATCCCCCTGGTCAGAATTTGAATTCCCGTAGCCGCCCGTGCAATGTCCGGTGACCCTAATGCTAGGTCAATGCGAGAGAGGGTACCATGGGCAGAGCTAAAGCAAGTAAACTGTTTAACCCCTTCATTGCGGACCCTCCACAGGTCGGTTAAATGAAACGTATCCACCCATTTCAATAGTGCCGAGTCAGATCTAGTTGGAATTGGCAATCTGTCCAGGGCCTTATTAAGCACATTATTAAAATCACCCATAAGTAGTAGGTGCGCCATAGGCAGTGTAGAGATTTTGCTCATTATCGTATACAGTATGGAGTCTGAAAATGGAGGGGGGACGTATACATTGGCAATCGTCCACTGCCTGCCCATAATAGAGAGGTGTAGTATCAAAAACCTCCCCCCAGGGTCAGATATCACAGTGTGCAGGGTGTACTGACACGTTTTCGCTATGAGGATGGACACCCCTCTAGAGTAGCTGGAGTAGGGTGCATGATATGCCGCCGCTATCCACGGCTTTTTAAGTGTCATGAGCTTGCCCCCATCTAAGTGAGTTTCCTGAAGCAGTATAATTTGTGGGTTCTGCTTTCTCAGGAATTTGTACACCAGACCCCTTTTGATTGGGTCACCCATTCCCCTAACATTCCAAGACAGCAATTTAATGCTACACATTACAATCGGATAGCACATAAACTACAGTATAACTTCCCATTACCCGTCCAACCTCCAAGACCATAATGCATTCATTAGTGGCACCAGAATTGGTAGCCCCGACAGCAAGTAAATTTTCACGTGGTGCAGCGTATACAAAAGCAGTAAAGCATTGTGTAACTTCCCCTACCCCCACCCTATCCACCACCAACCCCAACCCGTAGTGGATCTGACTCCCAAGAACTGTTCGAATCAGTAAAAGTAGTCTCAAAAGGCAAAGATATGCTCATCAGTGTCAGTTATGAATGGTGGGCCCCGTGCCGACCCCCTCACAGGATATATATGTGTGCATCCTAAGGCAGAAATATGCAAGTACAGCATCATAAAATATAGCTGTGCTGGGGAGTAGTCTCATACTTATCTGCGTGGAGATCTCACAGGTCTATTATCCAGCCATGCGTCCACGTCCCTGGCCGTTGTAAAAAAGTGGGTTTGGCCATTAGCAACCACCCTCAATTTAGCCGGGTAAAGCATGGCATACGGCAACTGAAGTTGTATCAGCCTTTTCTTAACTTCTGCAAACTTCATGCGTTGTTTACGGATCTCAATGGAGTAGTCTGGGTAGACAGATATTCTGGAGTTTTCATACATGACGTCCCCTTTGGTCCGTGCTTCTTGTAGTATTTTGTCTCTGTCCCTGTAGTTGAGGAGCCGTGCAATCATGGTTCTTGGTGGGGCTCCCGGTGGAGGAGGTCTGCCAGGCACCCTATGGGCGCGTTCAATCACAAATGTAGGTGAAGAGATCGAGGGGAAGGTTCTCTAGAGCCACTGTTCTAGAAAGACCTCAGGACGACCCCCCTCAGCTCTCTCAGGCAGACCGAGCAGTCGAATATTATTGCGTCTCAGCCTGTTTTCAAGGTCATCTGCTTTTGCCTCCGTAGTGGCCAGCCTTGATTCCATGGACTGCATCCGTTCCTGGAAAGGGTTAACTGTATCCTCAAGCTCACCCACACGTCTCTCAACCTCTTGGGTGCGCTCTCTAATGTTCTGTATGTCATGCCGAAGTATGGTAAAGTCAGAGCGGAGTTCATCCATTTTGCCAATAGTGGTGGCATGGTTGCTGTGCAGCAGGGACACTATCTCAGCCAGGGTGTTACTCTCAAGCAGCGTAGAGGCAGAGCTGTGTGCCATATCCCCAGGCCCTAGCAAGTCAGCCTGCTGCGTGCTTACTCCCTCCCCCGCCTCCAGTGAAACATGGGGTTCCTGCATGACTGCGTCAGCCACCTCCAGGACAGGGGGATTGACTGTGGCCCTGCTGCCCCCAACACCAGGCTCACGGACAAAGCGCTCCAATTTATGCGCAGCCTGAGCGCCTATGTCTCGAGTGCGCTGCTCACCTTGCTGCTGCTGCTGTACGGCGTCTACAGAGTGCCTGCGGTCGCCATCTTGGATTTTTGCCTCAGCTCGTGCGCGCCTCGTTTTTGGCGTGTGATTGCGGTTTCTGCCCATTCCAACTGCACCGATCAGTGCGGGGTAGACAGCGGAGCAGCAGGGGAGGTTGCAGGTATGTTACCCAGCCCTCAGGATGCACATTTAATGGGCTGACAGCGGGTTCCGGCACGGAGCTCCTAGTAGCACGTCTTTCCTGCTCTACATGCGGCCCCGCCTCCTGGGGCTCATTTACAAACGCTGGGAAGTTTTGCTCCATAGCAGTTAGAAACCAATCAGCAAATACTTTTGAATCTACTTCATGTTACAAAATAAAAGCAAATGACTGGCTGATTTATATAAATTACTGCACTTGGGCAAAGTTGCCAGAGTTTTAAAACATGTAGTGTCCCCAATTCTGGACTTACTGAGTAATTTTGAAAATATTTCCCCCTGAAAGAGGTAAAATTTGCTTTATAATAGTAAGCACTTGTGTATCATTGAAAACACACCCCTTAGTGCTTCTTAGTGTTCATGCAAGAAGCACTGTGTTGTTATATGTGCATTAAAATAATACAACACTAAATAGAGAATTTTATCCAAAATGAATATGGATAGATATGCCATATTTTATATATTGAACTTATTGAAGCAGTCTATAGGTTTAGCATCTCTACAGCAGTAATGATCCAGGCTTTCAAAGTTGTCATAGGAGTTTCTTATCTTGGATTTTGTTAGGTGTGTCAGTGACACTGCACATGCTCAGTGTGCTTTGAGCAGCTATGAAGCTAAGCTAAGGGGTTGTCACAAATCATCAAAGCAGAAAAAAAGATTTGCCTTCATAATAGCTGATGCTACAGGGCTGATTATTAAATTCTGATTCTAATTGTGCTGGTTACTGAGTTGCAATGTACCAACATTTATTTACTAATTAAATTCAGCATTATAGTGTGACATTTATATGCTATATATTTAGGGGCAAATTCACTAACCTGCGGAGTTTCACTAGCGCAGGCTTCGCCACACTTCGCCAGGTGAAGTTTCGCCAGGGCGCCGCTAATTCACTCAAATCCGAAGTTGTGCTCAGGGAGGCGAACGGTAGCGAATTTGCACTAGCGTTAATTTGTCAAGGAAAGCGAAGTTACGCTATTGATGCCTAATTTGCATACGGCGCCAAGTTACAGTACAATGGACATACGTATATGTATTAGCAAATACATTACACTACACAAGCTGGGTAAGCTTCATAAAATAAAATTAGTTGTTATTTTGCCCTATACATGTGCCCACTGTATAGTTTAGGTGCCATATGTTAGGAAATGTAGGGGTGAAGGAGGGTACCCCCAAAAAAATGAACGATCTTTCTCATCCTATCACCCTTAAAAAAGGAAAAGATGCCAGCGTTTTTTGGGACTTAGAAAAAATGTCAACTTTTTTTGAAGCAATCCCTATCTACTCTATTGCAATTCGCCTGGTCTGAGGTGGCGAAGGCAAGTCTGGTGCAAGAGGTAACGTTCAGTAAAATGCGCAAGTTAGTGAATTAGCGTAGTTACATCCCATCGTCATAGCGTAACTTCGCCTGGTGTAAGGGTGCGAAGTAGCGCTAGAGTAGGTCCACTTCGCTAGCGAATTAACGCCAGCAACCATTAGTAAATCGGGGAAGTAACGAAATGACGTCACGCTGGCGAATTTGCGCTAGCATTAGGCACTACGCACATAGTGAATTTGCCCCATAGTATCTTTTCAGAGCATGTGCAGTGAATCAGTAGAAAAGAAGATGGGGAGCTACTGGGGCATCTTTGGAGACACAGATCTTTACTGCTAAGGGGCTGTGGCTGCCTTCGGCTGGTACAAAAGGCCAAAACATAATGTACAACATTTTTACCCTGCTTCTTTAGTTAAGCTTTAGTTCTTCTTTAAAGCAAGCTTTGAAAATGTGTCACAGAAAAACCTACATGTTTCATGCTCTGGTTTTAAGTTTTTCCACTGTTTTTGTGGTTCCACCAATATATAACGCATATTGCATTTCCCTGCTTTTACATTTTCCCAAATTATACACCATTTTTTTGGTAAAATTGGGGTTCTACTGCAATGTAATAACTATCACATGAAGAATATGCCACTGCAAAATGTGAATTTTTATTTATTTCTGCACTTTATTCCCTTTTTTTTAATTAAATTTCCCTCTTTGAGCCTTAGGAAGCTTATTTGATGACTGTATTAATTCAAAATCCAGGACCCAACATTTTATTGGTTTTACTTTATGATCTAGATTTCTTGAACTAAATGTTTGAAAAAAATCAGAACGTTATTAAATAGAAAATAGTAAAACAATGTAAAATAACCGTATGTTTTATTGTTAAGAAAAAGATCAAGCTAAATTCCAAGAATACTGACAAAGACATAAGCCAGTTGGCGTTACAATAATGTGGCTTGATTCTACTAAAGGGAAACCAAATTGCTGGAAAGGAGACAGAGTGATGCACCACTTGTTGACATCAGAGATAGAGTTCCACATTGTAAAATATCACATTTATTAGCTAAAGCTTTAAAAGGTATGCAGGAATTGCTATCTCGATAGTTCAATCAGCTTTCCATTTTGCCAGAGAGTATTTAATTCTACTTACAAATACGGAAAACTTGCTTGTCCTGCAAATATCTTTAACACGTATGAACTTTGTAAAGTCTTTAACTTCAATTACTTTACATTCAAGTGATCCCAAGATAGAAACAAGCAATAGCTGGTTAAATCCAAAGTCCTGCATGAATAGCTTATATTGGCAAACATGTTTTAAGCAGAACTAGCAAAAGTAAACCTAGAGAAATTGATGAAGTAACATAAACCATGCAGTAATATGACCTATTCACCTGTATGGATAAATAAGCACTATTTTTTACGGAAAGAACAGGCGATCACATCTGAGCTGTGTAGATTTTTTACTTTTTTAAGGGTGATAGGCTGAAAAAGATCGTACATTTTTTTGGGGGTACCCTCCTTCCCCCCTACATTTCCTAACATATGGCACATAAACTATACAGTGGGCACATGTATAGGGCAAAATAACAACTCTATTTTATTTTATGGCGCTTTCCCAGGCTTGTGTAGTGTAATGTATTTGCTGCTACATATACGTCCATTGTACTTTAACTTGTGCCGTATGCAAATTAGGAATCGCTAGCGTAACTTCGATTTGCTTGACGAATTAACGCTAGCGCAACTTTGCTACCTTTTGCCTCCCTGAGCGCAACTTTAGATTTTAGTTAATTAGAGTGCCCTGGCGAAACTTCGTCTGGCGAAGTGCAGCGAAACCAACGCTGGCGCAACTTCGAAGGTAGGTAAATTTGCCCCTATGTTTCTCCAAGAAGACAAAAATAAACTAACAATTTTAACTAAACATATTAGAAAGCAAGATGCTTCTGATTCAGGTCACAGTTGCTGTATTCTTTGTGGCTGTGGATTCAGGTGTCTGTGTTACACCCTTGGTAATCGATAAGGCATAAAGGTGAATCAATCACAGCTCCAAGCAGTAGTTTTAAACTGCAAAATATTTATTAGCAGTGAGTGCGCAAACACTGCTAATAAATATTTTGCAGCTTAACTAAACATATTGCCTATTTTCCTTTTTTCACAGCTTAATTTTCTCAGATTTTAAATTTAAACGCTGTCTATCAAGGGAGCAATATATGACTAACAATTTGTAGTTGGGACCATGGAAGTCCCCTTATATTCCTTGACCAGCATTCCAATGCCTAAATTGACCTTTCTCTTCACGAAAACTCGACTTAATAAATTCGACACGGCACATTTCCGTGTTTCACCGCTGGTGAATAAATTCTCAAAACTGCCATCAAAATTTGCGTTTTTATGAACTTTTTGCTGTTTCGCGGATGTAGCGGGAAACATCCCAAATTTTTCTGCGAATCGAAACAGGACAAATTTGCCCATCACTATTAGGTATCTCATTTAATATGATAACAATTCATCTTATGCTGAAAGAGTAGTTAAACTTAATCCGAACTTGTAGCCCATGATGCCTATGGTTGCCATATTAATAAGAATTTCTTATGGGTTCCCGATAAGACTTTTCGTTTAACATTATCGCCGTTATACGGGCCTTGGTTTGGTATGGAAAGAAATCCAAAGCTTTCTTTTAGGCATTAAGGGAACATGAACTCACAGTATCTCCCGGCAGGGCACAACAGTGTTTTTTTGAACTTTGATGCATTTTCGGCTCACAGGATATGATGTAAGTGACAGAAGATTGAGGAAGCTCTAGCTGCTTTATAGCCCTTTGCCTGGTCTGAGATGGCGAAGGCAACTCTGGCGAAAAAGGTAGCATTCAGTAAAATCCTCATTTGCAGAGTAACGTCCATTTGTCAGAGCGAAAAGACACTATCGATAGTCCATTTCGCTAGCGAATTGGCACCTGTTAGTAAATTGGCGATGTCCCTGTGGGTGGCAACGCTGGTGAAAAGTTGCTAGCGTTAGCCACTTCACTCTTTAGTAAATCTGCCCCTATCAGGGAGATGTACCAAATGCGTTTTGCTATGTGCATATTCCTTCAATGCCCAGGGGTAGAATCGCCTATCACCACTCTAGACACAGTACATACATAAGGTTCTAAAAAAAATGTTAATTTATCAAGTGTTTTTGCATCTTTGTGTTAAAAAGCATAGCCACTAGAGGGCATACATTAAAATTTGATGAACTGGAAACGTTGCTGTTACGCCTTATTCTAGCCAAAATGCAACAAAGACATTTTTATAAATACTACTTATTATGCAAGATTTTAAATTCAACAGTGAAAAGGTTATGGAATGAGATCCTTTATCCAGAAAACTACAGGAAGGAATTACAGGAAGGCCATCTCCCATAGACTCCATTTTAATCAAATAATTAAACTTTTTAAAAATTATTACTTTTTTCTCTGTATTAATAATACAGTACCTTGTACTTTATCCAAACTAAGTCAAAACCAGTCTATTGGGTGTAGTTAATGTTTAAATGAATTAAACATGTACGTATGTATACCTAGAAACAACATCGTGTGCACAGTTCTCTACATTTATACTAAAAGGGGAATGTAATAAAAGTTGCAATTCAAAAAAGTATTTCTTTGCCCAAACAATTTCTATTTTATGTAATATAGGTTTAAATTGAATTAAATGTAATCTCCTGGTGCTCTAGCATACCCATTATGGATGCCTTGATTGCTGTAAAATTCATGTACTTGTTGTTGAGTCCCAAGAGAAAAAAATACTATGGCGATAATTTTCTTGCCTTTTTAAACCTTAAGAGGATGATGCTGCAGAGCTATCAGAGTATTCCCTCAGGCTGTTAACTTGCAGGTTACACCTCCATTAGGCAACAGCTGTAGCGGACAGTTTGCTATTAGGCACAGCAAAATCACTAAAAATATAGCAAAACAAAAATAAAAAAAGCCTGAGGAACACATATAAGCTGTAAGGGATCCATACTTGTCAGGAAGTAGGCGTGTCACCTGAACTACCTTCATCAATTTAGAGAACACAGTTTTCTTTTATTTAGTGTAGATTTCTTTGTACACCACCTGTTTTCCTGTTATCTGTGTGCCAATGACCATTGCAAGTGCTGTAAACAGAAATGAATATGCATAAGGGTACTTGTATTATTTTGTGGCAAAAATGGGTGAACATAGTACAAGGTTCTATCTCTTTACACATTTCATTATGAGTAGTAACGAGTCCTTAGGCTTTAACTATGGACATATTTTATGCATTTACGGTATGTTTTGAATAAAACTGTCCCCAGCGTCATATTGTGTTTTGTGATTGATTGAACTCTTTTGAGAGTTATGAGATCCTCACCAGATGGTTTGGCACTGAAAGCAAACTGCTGTTTTCTAATGTATTTTTTATTGCTCAGATAATGTTACGCAGTAAACAAAAATCATGAAGTGTAGGCTACACAGATAATTTTTGAGTGGAACCTCTTTTTTGTTAGAAAGAAATGTAGCAGAGATTTTGAAACTGTCATTTAATCGATGTCTGGTATTTAAAAGCTGCTTGTTACTCTATCCATTCATTTGTAGGTTCTGTTCAGTTCATTTACATAGTTAAATTGTTAGTTACATAGTTAAATCGGGTTGAAAAAAGACAAAGTCCATCAAGTTCAATTTCTCCAAATGAAAACCCAGCATCCATACACACACCCCTCCATACTTTTTCATAAATTACATATACGCGTATCTATACTAACTATAGAGTTTAGTATCACAATAGCCTTTGATATTATGTCTGTCCAGGAAATCATCCAAGCCATTCTTAAAGGCATAAACAGAACCACCTATGTTGCTTCAAATAAAAGTTCTTATCTTCTATTCTGAAGGGGAGGCCTCTGGTACAGTGATCCTCTTTATGGGTAAAAAGGTCCCCTGCTATTTGTCTATAATGTCCTCTAATGTACTTGTAAAGTGTAATCATGTCCCCTCCCTCTCAAGCTCCTTTTTTCTAGAGAAAACAACCCCAACCTTGACAGTCTACCCTCATAATTTAAGTCTTCCGTCCCTCTAACCAGTTTGGTTGCACTCTCTGCCCTCTCTCCAGCTCATTTATATCCCTCTTAAGGACTGGAGTCCAAAACTGCACTGCATACTCCAGATGAGGCCTTACCAGGGACCTATAAAGAGGCATAATTATGTTTTCATCCCTTGCATTTATGTCATTTTTTATGCAAGACAGAACTTTATTTGCTTTAGTCGCCACAGAATGACACTGCTCAGGATTAGACAATTTACCCCTAGATCCTTCTCCGTTAAGGAAACTCCCAACACATTGTCATTTAATAACTTGCATTTATATTATTTTTGCCAAAGTGCATAACCTTGTATTTATCAACAATGAACCGCATTTTCCAGTTTGCTGCCCAGTTTCCCAACTTAATCACTCTGCAAAGTGGCAGCATCCTGCATGGAACCTATAGTTCTGCACAATTTAGTATCATCTGAAACAGTACTTTCAATGCCCACCTCCAGGTCATTAATAAAACAAGTTGAAAAGCAAGGGACCTAGTACAGAGCCCTACATTACTCCACTAACAACACTGATCTAATTAGAAAATGTTCCATTTACCACCACTCTTTGTAGTCTATCTTTTAGCCAGTTCTCTATTCAGGCACAAATACTATGTTCCAGGCCAACATTCCTTAATTTAACCAGTAACCTTCTGTGTGGCACTGTATCAAATGCATTAGCAAAGTCTAAGTAAATCCACTGCCATCCCAGAACCGAGGTCCCTGCTTATCTTCTCATAAAAAGAAATTAAGTTAGTCTTGCAAGATCAAATTACGCATAAAACCATGCTGGCACACACTCGTATTATGATTTGCTATGAAGTCCAGATTCTTATCCTTTATTAATCCTTCAAAAAGCTTTCCTACCACTGACGTCAGACTAACTGGCCTATAGTTTTGAGGCTGAGAACAGGATCCCTTTTTGAATAGCGGCTTCACATTAGCACTTCACCATTCTCTTGGGCACCATGCCAAACCTCAATGAATCCTGAAAAATTAAGTAAAGAGGTTTGACAATCACAGAGCTAAGCTTGCTAAGTGCCCTGGGATGAATACCATCTGGCCCTGGGTCTTTGTTTATGTACTATTCTCTTTTGGATTTCCTCATGTCTGAACCATGCATCATTAGTTGTATTACTAGAATTGGGATCAAGAAAGAAACCTTCATTAACTGGTTCCTCATTTGTGAAGACAGACGAAAAATATGAGTTCAGAATCCAGCTGAACCCCCTCTGATATTAAAGGTCCCACCCCTTCCTGCTTCATTTTTTACTATTAACGTATTTAAAAAATCATTTTGGATTATTTTTACTGCTTGCTGCAATATCCTTTTCCATATAGATTATGGCTAGTCTGATTTTTTTCCATGCTTTACTGGCCTCCTTGTACCTGATAAAGGATTTGGCTGTCCAAGCTAACTTGAAAGCCTTTAAAGAATGTCTTTTCTTACCCACCTCAACACCCACACTTCTATTGAACCAATAAAGTTCCTTGCTTACAAGTGGAATATACTGACATGTTAATTTATTAAGCAGCATTTTAAAGACTTCCCATTTTTGTTCTGTTTAACCCAGTAAAAAGAATTTCCCACTTAATATGTTGCAGAGATGCTCTTATACTGCCAAAGTTTGCAAGTCTGAAATTTAGTGTTTTAGTTACTCCCTTATAGAATTGCTTCTGCTACAGAATCTTAAAGGAGACCATGTTATGAAATGCTCACCCACACAAATGCTAGAGATGAGTTCAGTATTATTAGTTATTACAAGGTCCAAAAGAGAGTTAATCTTAGTAGGTTCTTGAATGAGCTGGAATAAAAAGTTGTCATTCTGCATATTTACAAACCTACTAGCTTTTTCTGTCTTCACAACCCCATTACCCCAGTCAATTTCTGGATAATTGAAGTCATCCATAGTAATAACTTGACCTAGTTGTGAAGCCGCTTCTATTTATGAGAGTAGCTGGGCTTCATACTCATCACTTATACAAGGTGGTTTATAGCATACACCAATGATAATTCTTTTTGTAACCTTTTGCCCAGTCAAAATCTCTACCCAGAGGGATTCCACACCCTCACTAGTGCCAGCTATGGTTATTTCTTTAGTGCATGCCTTTAATTCAGGCTTTACATACAAACACACTCCTCCACCCTTTTTAATCCCTCCTAAAAAGGGTGAAACCATTTATATTCACAGCCCAATCACATGTTTCATTCCACCAGGTCTCAGTGATACCAATTATATCCTTATTTTTAGAGCATGCAATTAATTCTAGGTCTCCCATTTTGCCAACATACAGCAGAGGTTACTACTTTTACTTTTGAATTTTACATTACTTAGTGGAAAATTATATGTTAAGTTAGTATTATTCTGTTTTCCTTGTATCTGACCCACCCCCTTGCCTAGTTTAAACACTCCTCCAACCTCTTAGCCATTCTTTCCCCTAGCACTGTGTACCCCTTTCTATTGAGGTGAAATCCGTCATGACTGTATTAATGTACCCCAAGGAAAAATCAGCCCAGTGCTTTAGGAACTTAGAGC